>NC_071092.1:35103597-35451097 GCF_027358695.1 Spea bombifrons | reverse complement strand
TTTCTAAAATAAATGCTCAGATGGCAGCATATGCTGAATAGTGTATATGCTGATCAGTGTCAAACCATTTATGTCAATGGATAAACAAGTGTTTTTCCCCCTAATTTAGCCACAACATGTCTATTAAAACTTCTGAAACTTCTAATTATTTCAAACATTTGTTTACTTTTGCTGCAAGCAAACCAGATTCAGCAGGTTGCTCAATACTTAAAGGCCATGTTATATTTTTTAGTATTATTAGTTTTGTAATATCAGTTAAGCTTTCCAGATGTTCCACCAGATCAAGTAGCAAATGTCCAACTTATAAAGTTGGGATCACAAACTTCAAATCTGTGTCTGAAGAAAAAGTTTGAATTAGTTTTTTTTTTTTTACTAATCAGTGTATGCTTAACAAACAGTTCAGGTAATTATTGTAAACAGTAAAGAGAAGGAAGTGATTTCCTTATGTGCTATGTCAGTATGTATTATATAGACACCACTGTCCATTGAAAGGTTTGTGGGCATCATTCGACCTATAATGAAATGTCAGCCCTTAAAGACATCATAGGTTCAGTGAATGAAGCCTGTCAATCAGGAAACTGGAACAAATTCCTTAATTATAGCTTTTTTAATATATTTTATATTATTACATAATAGATTGTGAAACATTAGAGATTGGAGCAACTGTCCAACATAATTTTATGGCTAGCAAAACTAAGTATTAAATATGTAAATACAACAAGCAATGTCCTTAGGTAATTTTCCATCAAATTGGGGCTTATTTATATTTCCTGCTATATCGGAAGTTGCAGCCAACCTCAGAAGTGACCATTCTCTGTATTTTCCTTAATGCCAAATTGTCTAAGCACGTCAAGTTGCTCACATTAGTTATAGTAGCTACTAAAATCACAATCGCTGGAGCTCAGGTAGGGTACTTACACACAGGAAAATATACAATATTATTAAAGGATGGGCCATATTTCCCATGTTATTCACACACTTTGAGGCAGTTTGAGTGCTTTGAAATTTTGTATCTTTGTCTGTGGGTATACTCAAGACCAGGTTAAGGCGCTTTGGGCTGTGGAGCAAATACATAGGAACTCTCTGGATGTCCTGCCTATAACAAGCCCCTTTTTCCCCTGTTTCTTTCTCTTGTGGCTTTTTTTCCCTTCTGTTATATTCCTTTTACATCTTTCCCTTACTTTTTCTATCATCCTTCCCTTTTTTACTTTTCTCTTTTTACATTTTACATTTTTATCCTCTTTCTAACTTTTATTCTGCTCCCCACCACATACATACATACATATATATACACACACACAGTACTTACGACATTCTCCCCTCCCCTCCTGTAACCTCCTTGTAGCCTATATCACCCTCACTGACATCACTTTTCGTAACGTGACAGTGAGGGATGATGATTTCTGCACGTCATGGCGCGAAAATGGATTGTTGCTTCTTGGGACAGTCAGAACGCCTAGGCCCTGGAGTAATTCCTCCATGTGCTCCTTTGATATTTCAGCCCTTAGTATACTGTGTAATTGTAATTATGATACTACTTTATGTTCAACATTGATTGCTATGTTGAGAAAAACAAAAAAAGTTGGGGGGAAAGGGGCTTGTCACCTTAGCAACTGTAGGAATATTCCAGCTGACGGAAAAATGCGTTACTATGGTCATAAGAGAGTTTTTCATATTTAGCACAAAAAATGTTCTTTGTAAAGAACTAATTGTTTAGACTACACATAACAATACACTACAATGGGAGTAGCCATCTTAACTTTCTTCATTTTAAAAAGGCCAGCGATTATTCCTCTTATTATCTTATCCCTGGCTTCTTGTTAAGATGCTGACTGTTGTTGACTGGTTGGGACAGCTTCACTACATTCATTTTGAAAACGGAGAAGGCATCAGATCACTTAATATTTTTGTTTTTAAAATGATTGGCGATTTATCTGTAAAAATACCGGGTTCTAATCTCAAACATTAGACATTTTCCGAGTGTATCACCTTTTAAGTTTAGATATTTGCCCCGTTTATTAACTTTATGTTACTGCTGCCTTACATGACAAATAAGGCAATTCGGCAATAAAGATTTCCTTTCAACAGCTTTATAGTCCCATGTGCAACACATTCTCCTCGTTAAAAGGAACTGTTCTGTGCCTTGATTTGTCACAACAGTTACTCTGTTTCCCTTAGACGGTATAGCTGCTGTGAACAGTGTATTTAGGTCTTGCTGATTGTAACACCGACAATGTCAGAACTTCTAAGCTGCACAAATAACCTAACAAATACATCTACATGGCACTTCTCCCTAAAGTGATTTACATACGGACATATCCTGATAAGAGGTTTTTTTAATCCTTCAAATACTTTAGATCTTCTTTGATTTTGGACATACACTGCTTCCATCATGCTTTAATGGTATAATTCCTTCAAGAGCCTGCGGTAAGATGTTCCAGGTGCAAATTTTGTATCCAACACACATACATTTTGAATCTGTGAAGCCATTCATTCTGTGAAGCCACTGACAGATCCAATCACACTTGTGGTGATGTACTTTATGAAAAAAGTGGTAAAAATGATTAAAAAAACAAAAAACAAAACCCATAATCCCTTAGTTACTTAGGGACATTAGAAGAATTGCTTTCGGGGTTACCTTAGCAGCAAAGTGGTAAATGAGTTGCAGAAAATAAAAAAATGTCTAACAAATAAATGTATAAATATATAAGGGGGCAGTACAGAAATCACTCCCAGGACCTATTTATACCCAGGACTGTATCTATAACAAGGGGACATCCTCTACGGCTGGAGGAAAGAAGGTTTCTACACCAGCACAGACGGGGGTTCTTTACAGTAAGAGCGGTGAGACTATGGAACTCTCTGCCAGAGGAAGTGGTAATGGTAAACTCAATAAAAGAGTTTAAAAGGAGCCTGGACGTGTTTCTTGAAAGCAATAATATCACAAGTTATGGATAGTAGATTAATAGGGACAGAACGTTGATCCAGGGATTTATTCTGATTGCCATATTTGGAGTCGGGAAGGAATTTTCCCCCTGGTATGGGGCAATTGGCATCTGCTTCATAAGGGTTTTTTGCCTTCCTCTGGATCAACACGGTAGGGACACAATATGTATATAGGTTGAACTTGATGGACTTTGGTCTTTTTTCAACCTTATGAACTATGTTACTATGTTACTATGTTACTAAATGCATACAGATTTAATGTCATAGTAATAAAGCAAAGGCTATATTTTTAGATTTTGAACCTAGACTCGTCATACAAATTATTCATCCATGTTTTTAAATGTTACTTTACTTTTAACAAACAATATAAAAAAACACATTGATATATATTGCTCCATATTAAATATTTTTAATAGTTGTGGTCAGTTCTCTCAGAAAACGTACTTCACTAACATTCTCTAATATACATGAAAACATTTTCATATGCTGTTAACACTGGTATACTTTTATTTTGTTTGCTATTTTCATAGGTTTGTTCAACTTTTTAGATCTTTTATAAAAACAATTAATTTTATTATATAGAGAGAACCAGCAGATTCTGTAGTGTTTCAGGGGACAGTGAAACTATTTAAACAAGACAATTTAAGCACACATTGAAATGTGTGATCCACCAAGTTATTCATGTTGACTACTGTTCAGCTGGAACTACAAGATCTTACCAAGTCTGGCATCCTGAGTATTTAAGTGCTTTTGCCAATGAATTTTGATTCCAACATTCACCATCACAAGGACCTACACAAAGCATGCTAACACAAGATTGCCAGGCATGTCCCTTCAGCGATAACCAGGTGAGCACTGAGTTGCTGTCTAAGTTGTTGTGATTTGATATCTCACCGCTGGTCTCAGATCCAGGTCGGCAATCTGGCACACCAGGCAAATAATTAAAAATAACTCATCTGTACTTCCCCAGATACGTACTTGCAATATTGACCTAGTATGCCATATAACCGAATGGGCAAACCCCTTTCTTGCCACTCTAGGCAAAAGGTGCTTGGACTAGGACTGCAATGAGCAAGGATAAAACCATAATGGCGACCTCTCCATCATAGCAGCTGCATCATTTGGTAGCCATTGGACTTAAAAGGTAAAGCCCCCCAGTCCCATGTTAGATATGCATTGTTTTTTCTGTTTTCTAAGTACTTTCGGTCTAATATATTTTATTTTAATGCACGATATATATAGGTTAAAATTTAAGTGTGATTTCAACACACCATCCTACCTCATATTTTATTGTTTTACTTTTTTTTCATGAGCCTTACATAAAATAATGTATAATTACGTTAGACAAAGCATGATGATAGGTTATCAGTAATTAATGTCCACATCATTTTTCATTATAGCACCTTTAACCATAGAAAATCATGTACAATAAATCTTAGAGACAACCAAAAGGAAATACAATGTGCATTTTCAGCTTCAAACTCTGGTCCTTTATGTAATGGAATAGTAGGTAGGTTACAAGATGAAAAGCTATAATTATCTTTGACCAAAGCTCTTGACTGTTAACCATATTGCTGCTGGAGGAGACAGAAAAGAGTTAGACCTTCTGTGTATATTTTTGGTTTGTATTTCAGTTTCAAAAATGTAGTTCAGCTTTCCCATGATTGCAGAACTATATATTGTAGATCTTACTAATAAATGCAGATATAGTATAGTCTATTGGGGAGAAACTGTCCAATCTATACACAATTAATTAATCCTTAGCGGAACATGAATATGGAGGACTAAAAGGACCTTGTTCTTAGGATATGAATATATTCCTTGGCAAATGGGCCACTGGGGACTGCCACCAAAGTCTAATCAATATTACTGGATATTTGCAGAACAAATTAAATACAATATGTTATTTATTCAGAATGCCTTTACCCTCACACTAAAAGTAAATGTTATCCCGGATTTTAGACAGATGATAGACAACACAGTGTTTAGACAAAACTTGCCTCAATTAAATTCATATGTATTTATTTTATTTTTTTCTCTTGAAAAGGGAAGAAGTCCTCAAAAATGTATTTTTTAAAGCATGTTGGCATCAGTTTTACATTATGAATATCCAAAGTGGGTCAAGCAAATGCGTCTTCTGTCTCCTTCAAGTTCTCTCTTGACTACCTACTGAAAACAAAGAGCTTTTGCACATGTTCAGCAGAACCTCCATGGAAGTCACTTAAGCAGGTGAAACATCAGTGTTCGGTATACATGTGATTTTGTATATTTAATTGGCTAAATTAGAAGTGCTATTTCTAAACATGTGCAAGTCTCATTCTCTACCTTCAATAACTAAACAATGCAGAATGGATCCCATGAAAGTAGGACTGGAGTACCCTTTAAATACTACAACACATTTTCAAGTGCCCCATTTCCTATGTATGTATAGCTTTTGTTGACTAAATATATAGTTATCTTTTTATTCACTATTATCCATACATACAGTGGCAGATTGGGTCTCTCAGTCTACGCCTGGATGTCATTTAGTGGTCGCCTGTATGTCATTTAGGGCTGCTTTTCTTTTCCAGTCTGGTCCTCTATAGTGGCCATTACTATCCATTTAAAGCTACTTGACTCGTCACTCAGCTTTTTAGTATAACTCAGAAGATGTATAATAATTATGATTGCTTTGTCTGTGGCTTAGAAGAGAGCCTAACAATTCCAGTAGTATGTTAAAAAATAGAAAAGGTTAAAAATGCATATTGGACAACAAGTACACACCACCATTTCATTATCCCTAAATCACAGATAAATGTATTAAAATAGACCAAGCAGATCGGTAATAAAGCCCATATAATGTGTGCCAAAGTTATTTAGTTGTAATAATCCTATTACATAGGAAGATTAAATAAATGTAGTGAACAGATTTTAGCCTGCATTAAATATCACACTACTAACCCATTTGTCAAATGTGTCTCATCTTGAAAATACCTAAATGTGTCTATATTTTGTTCACAAGTCTAAATGACTTTATTTGGGATATATGATTTTTATGCTGGGTATAAAAATGCATGATTTAATAAATCACAAGTAAATTGCTCAAAAATGTTCACCACTGTATCATAAAAATTCTCTGATAAAAGGGCATATCTGACCAGTTAAAGGGGAGAAGCAGATGAAGGAGGTCAGAGGATTATAAAGAAATACATTTTTATGGCAGTCATACTTATTTTAGCTGAACATATCTCCAAGGAATAGTTTTCAGGAGTACAAGGTTTAAACTAATTTTTTAAATTTTCTGTCTCTAATCATAAAAACATCTGGTAAAGAGCAGTCATCTGTTTTGAAAGGGAAGTATTTTCAATTTTTTCTGTGTGTTGGATTTGTTTTAAGCATTGTATCTTTTTTTGCTTTTAAACCAGGGGTAGCTGGCATGTTTTCCCTGATCTTCCTTTAACCTTTGTGAAGGGAGACATGTATATATGTGGGTATTTACCTAGACCCATTCCTTCATCCTATGTGCTTTCAGATGGGATGGTAAATCATCTTTAAAGATGGAGAGGTTGCCTACAACTGCACCAAAATTCCCAATTCCCACACCCAGTGCACAGAGGGAATAGATGGTTAAAAGAGTCCTAAGGGGCCAGGGATGTATCAGGGGAAGTGTGTGAGCTGCATGGATGATCAGAGAGAGGGAGCATGTGTTAGGATGTATATATTTGTAAGTGTATGCCCTTAGAATGGCTGTATGTATGTATATATATTTATATATGTACATGTGTGTGTGCAGGGGATAGTGTTAGAGTGGCTGTGTGTATATGTACGAGTATGCTGTATGAATGTGTGTGTAAGGTGTTAGAGTTGGTATGTGTACGTACGTATGTATGTATGTACCGGTATGTATGTATTTATGGTGCTAGAGTGGCTGTGTCTATATGTATGAGTATGCTGTATGAATGTGTGTGTAAGGTGTTAGAGTTGGTATGTGTACATACGTATGTATGTATATACCGGTATGTATGTACTTATGGTGCTAGAGTGGCTGTGTGTGTATGTATGCATAAGGTGTGCACATGTGTATGTATGTGTAGTATCATAATGTATTCCCATCCTCCACTGACAGATGCGCAGTGAGAGGAGATCTATGCTTTAATTGGCACAAATCTCATCTAACAATATCATTTTACAGATAGGTTGATCAATTCATATATACGTACATACAGTTTTAAAACCACGTTGCTTTAGGCGAAATTCAGCCCACAGTACAGTTATATTGTGTGTAAAATCCACTTTTATTGCAGTCTACAAAGGTCAACACTTACATTTCCAAGGACACAAGCTGAATTTTCTATTCAGGCATCAAGTCTATTCGGTATATGAAGCACATCTTAACATTGTTTTGAAATTCTGCACATTACTCACTCCTAGGAAATACTTCAGCCTGGTATTTTACAAATGGAAGGAAATAACTACTTGTACCATACATTTGTGATTCAAGGCTTTCATTTATGCAATGACACCCATCCATCAAAGTGTCCCAAGAGCATGTTCTTCTTCAGCAGTTCTTCAAACATAATGAGAGAACCTCAATATGCAATGTCTGTTTATAACACATCAGACATGCACCAGCATTCATTAATAGATTTCTGCTGTGAGCACAAGCAGATAGATGACCTTTCTTTTGAGGCCAATGCAGACTGCAATTATAAGTGCCCCAATTTGCCCTTTAAATCTTGGGTCGGCATGGCTCAGTGAGGAATTGATTAAACTACTGTGTTCCTTAAACGCACCTTCAAAAGGAATGCAAAAGTTGGATGCTTTTAAAGGGCAGTGTTATTTCATGATAACTAGCCTTTAAATAACTTATGTATATATATATATATATATTGGTTTGTTCTAGTGGAATGTGCTATGTCTCATATAATTAATTGAGTTATAGATTCAGTTAAAAGATGGTAGGAAAGAGACAACAGTATCCAACACTTTGTGAAAGAAGGCAAATTATAAAGATTGTACTGATCAGAGGGAATTTGATGGCGCTATATAAAACAATAAATAATAATAATAATAAAAGCTAAAGAAAAAAAAAACAATGCATTTTTCAGTATGCTACACATTGAAAAAACGCCATATAATAATAAATTAACAGTTGATGAGAGCCTTACTGCGTTTTCACTTCCTCTTACAATATACTTCTGTATTGACTTATTCACAGTGAGGGTACCTTGTCAGTGCATAATGTTTTCACTGAAAGAGCATTAGCATCAAAGTCATATTGTGAGTATGAATCTGTCTGCTAATCAATAAAAAGCAGTGGCTAAATTGAAAGCAGTTCTCCCAGGGATATATTTATACTAAGATGCAGTTTAATGTTCCTTACATGGGTTACATAAGGATGGGGAAATGAATGGTGTCCAAAATAATATACTGCCCCTAATTTAGGTTATCAAACATGATATTGGCCACTTTCAGCCCAATGAAAACATTTCATGAAATATTGCATGCATTCCAAGCAGATGCCTGGTGGGCTGCTGGCCAGCAGAGCCACAAACTCACCCAATCTGTCACTCCAGCGACAGCTGCCAGGGGTTGGATATGCAAAAAAAGTGCCAGGACCTCCCCATCATTGACAGTCTGACCCTAGTCGTATAAATACACTAAGAGGAACAAGGTTTTTACAGCTACAGACTTTTACAGCTCTAGTATCAGATGACCATTTTGTAAGCAGAATTCTCTAATTTCTAGAGATTTGTTCCAGACTTGTTAAGAATGTACTAGTTAAAATATAAATTTGACCTTGTGCCATAGAATATATCAATCTAAATAATAAAATAATGTACACCAAAATCAAATATACAATTTCTTTCTTTTTTTTTTTAAATATATTTTCTAAGTTGCTAAGTAAAGCAATGTTTTATGTTTTAGATTTAGGAATTGATTTGTAGAACCCTGTATCAGCTTGTTTTTGTTCCTTTGCTTACTTATTGTGCGTTCTTGTCTTAAACATCTCTATTCCCAGCTGGTAACTCACTCCATCTATTCACAGGTACTTACTATACATTTTCCCATTGACAAGAGTTCTCGATGCAGAATACCAGCTCCCTTCATTGCTGAAAAACCTCTCTTCCTCCTGTGACCACAAGCTGATTTCCTTATTGCTAAACATTGCTTTTACTTACACTGCCATCTGCTATCTCTGTGTCTCTCTAGTCAACAACGTCTTACTGACATGCATTTAAATATGTATTTTTTACCTTCTCGTGCAATAAATGAGTTAGATACAGACAGTCTGTGGTAACCCATTCCCTTCCAAAATGTCCTATGTTGAAAAATAAATGTTGGGATGTGCTTTTAAGATTCACTGCTCCCTAGGAAGGCTAAAATAAACACACGTTTTATAGAACAAGGGGAAAAAAAGCAGAATCCTAGGTCTTACATTAGAGCACATCTGAGATTTTCCTTTTACTATTAAAATCAAAGCTGAAATGCACTACACAGGAAGAGGAGTTTGGCTCCAGTTCACACACTCCATTAGTGAGGGTTGCGGTTGGTGAATCCACCCAACATATCCAGCTATATTCATCACTAATTTAAAGTGGAAGTGTCAAATTCACATTTTTTACCATGGCTAAGTTGATCTATTAAAAAACATTTTGGAGTGTGCTTTTTTTCCTTGAATGGTGTTATAGTTTTTAAAATATTTGGTTTAACCCCTTAATGACAAAGCCTGTACATGTACGGGCTCAAAGTGTATTGTTTTCAATAGGGTTTAGGGACCGCCCATTGTCCTTAAGGGGTTAAAAGTAACAGCAATTTTATCTCATATGGTCTGGGATCTGTGGCACCACTAGTAGATCAATTTAATGTCAGTTTAGAAGCCATATGTCATTCTTTTTCCAACCCTTACAAAGTCTATTAAAGCCAGTTATTTTGCAATGCCTGAACCAGAAGTTAAGATAGCTGCTCATAATATTCACATAAAGTGGATTTCTCATACATTTATATTGCTTGTTTTAAACTGTAAACATAGTTGTATATGCTTATTCAGTGTATTAAAGAATGTACATTAATATATTGTCAACCTGTTCTTTCTTTCCATATTCCATAAGTACGATCAGATTATGCAAAACATTCAGATAAAATGAATTAAATTACAGTAAGAAATAATAAATAGATATCTATCGGGAACCCTTTCCTGCTTTAATACCGTTTATACAAGAAATTCCACTGTCTTTCCACTTGTACTGTAATTTCGCTTTTAGTTCTGAACACCGCTTGGCTCCTCTAGTCTGCAATTAGTCTTCTTTGTGTTTTTTTAATTGCCACACAATTATGATTAAGAACACAATTATTCCCATTAGAAGTCATCACCTAATGAATTTTCCAGAATCTCCTGCTAATATCTGCAACCTTAATCTCTTCAATTAAGAACAGAGTATTCTATTTTTAAGCCCTAGTAAAAGCAATGAAAACTTCACCGACTCAATACAAATCCTTTTTAAAGAAAATTAAATCCAATGGCAGTGTGTAATATTTGTAATGTATACTGTGCATGCAAGTCCCACTGTAGTTCTCATTTATTTCTTTATGGTTATTAACTTTATACATAGTTTTTTTTTTCCTTTAAGCATTTAAAAAAAAAAAGTCTTCCTTTTGCCAAGCTTGACGTGGAATTTAGGTGAAAAGCCAAGTTTCCTGCTGTGCTAAACTTTCTGAATCAAATAGAAAAATCACTATTATATAAGGCTCTGTTGCTATATTACTATCTAGTAATTGGAATACACAACAGGAGCTGTGTCTACAATATAACATAACTTATTAAGTTAGCATAATAACTTAGGAGTTGCATGCCGGCCCTGTGCACTATAACAATAATGCTAGATTATAGAGTATGCCGGCATAAAGCTAGACTCGAGTGGAAAGACACAGTGATAGTAAATTTTAATAGTCTCTAGCAAAGAACTCACAAAGAATATAGCTATATAACTAATAGATCAAAATTATCATATCATCATATTTTAACTCTTGTGCTCCTTACAGGAATTTAATCGCCTTCAGAACAATTATAATCACATAGTTATGTATTTCATAATGAAATTACCAGCATATGTAGTAGTAAATACAGCGGGCAGGCTATTTTTCCATGATCCAGGAATCTTGAATTACTTGTATACGGATTGATTTCTCATTAGAGTTGGTCAAGAAACAGGGGGAGCCAGCGGCGGGCTGGCTTGGAGCAGAGGGGGTCAGACTGGCCCTTTTTGAAACTGAGCACAGTGTGCAAGCAGCCAGACACAAAGCTGCCAGTGAGGTAAGGGGGACTGAGTGAGTGAGAGAGTATGTATATTAGAATAAGTATGTATGCATAAGTGTGTGTGTTAACATAATTGTGTAAGCATTTTTATGTGTGAGAATGAATGTTTAAGTGTGTGTTAACATGAATATGTATGTGTTAGTGGTGTAAGAGCCAGTGTGTGTAAGCATTAATGTAAATGTGTATGTGGTGTGGCTGCATAAATGTGCCTTAGGGAGTATATTAGTATGTGTGTGTTCGCATCAGTGTGCATATTTGTGTAAGTGTGTGTACATACTGTATGTATGTATGTGCGTGTGTTGGGGAGGGCAAGGGGCCAATGGGGCCACTTGGCTTTACCTGGCTCAGGAGGTGCCCCTGGGAGAAGCCAAAGCAGAACATGGGCTAGATTAAGAGCAGAGTTTATCTCTTTATATAATGGGCACGCACATTGTTGGTTCTAGATTGGGTCCTCCACTATTTTCCAGAAGAGGTATGGATCTAGTCTCCCTTGCATCAACATCAGTCAGTTTTATGACTATTTTTTTTATTAGTCAAAGTAGAACACATGCGTCAAGAAGGCCAGTACATTAGGAGAGTCCAAACTAGTAATCCTTGGAGGACTTGTATGAAATCCCTTTTATGAAATCGGAAGAATTAATGTGTATTACACATACTCATAAAACAGACTTCCTTAAAATTATATAACTTTTTCTAAATGTAATACTGTAAATTTTGGCATCCTTTTAATTTTTCTGCTAGGAAAGAAGAAAGGGATATTTATATGCTGGTCATTCATTAGTTAGCAGAACACTTGAACATCGAGAAGCACACACCTCCTTTGGGCTTTTTCTGACATATAATAACAATGATAATATAACATTAAAAGCTAAAAGTCCATTTAGTAGCTAGAGGGCTGATCATGGTTTAACCCCAGAGTATTGCAAAGCCTTGTGACTAGAAAAGAGGGCTAAAGCACATTGCAGATGTATAGCTTTTACACATGTAACAACTTGTTTCCATTTTGGCAGTATGGAATCGTTTGTTCACGCTAACAAGCAAGCAAGGTGGCAACAGTCTTTAGAACTTGGATAGTAATATTATATATATATATATATATATATATATATATATATATATATATATATATATATATATATATATATATATATATATATATATATATATATATATGAAGAAACTACATACTTTGTTATTTAATATTTAATCACCATGGCAAATTCAGAAGAACTAGAAGTAATTAAAAAAAATCTATTAAAAACATACAAGAAAAATAATCTCTTCACCAAAAATGTGAATGGTTCACCTTGATTTACCTGCATTAAAGTATAACATAAACACTTAAGTGGCGTATATATTCTTATAATGAAAAAAGAAATATCATAAAAAGAGTTAAGCATGACTGTATTTGTTTCTGGGCATGTGTCCATTTCCTTATGCTAGCCAGCCGTTAAAAAGCCATTTGGATGCATATCAGAAACTAAGCAGGCATATTGAGAATGTCAGAATTCCAGAATATGTAGCGTGGACTGAGTCCCATTACCAAGTACAATGTTCATGCTGTGTTGCCATGTAGCATGCAGCGATGCTAAAGACTGAACAGTATTTAGCAGTTAATATTTTTTTGCGGTTTCTTTTTTAATGGATGTCATTTCTCTTGAGGTACAACATAATTCTACAATTGTTTTATTCTTAATTACCTATTTATACACAGTTTAGTGACTTGCATATATATTGAATATAAAAATGGAATTATATTTTTCGTGTAGAAAGCTATACTTGTTATTACACTTTTGAAAGTTTTGATATGTTTTCTTTTTGTATCGCTCAATAAATACCAATTAATTTCAACACATTTTGAGGCTGTAAACGATTCTTTTGAAACTATTGCATAATTTTGTACAACATAATTCAAGCTCTGAATTCTTTTATCCTAGATTGGTATCCATAAGTCACTCAGAAGTATTTTGTTCCCTTTATATGGAAAGATGGCTTAACAGAGAGTGTGGTGAAGGCAAATCTTTTTCAATCTTCTTGATCCCCCACAGTTGGTGAAATTCTCAAAGGAAACATAGATTTTTTTTTATTTTGTGAGATAAAGTAAAATATGATTTTAATACTGACATGAACAAGATATTATTTGTTATCTACCGTATTATACATGAAAATCCACGTAAGCTTGGATAAGCTCATAAGCTTTTGTAAACTTGGTAAAACCAATTCAGTATAGAAAATATGGCACAGTATTAAAGGTGTCTTATGCTCAAAATCTATTTTAAAATGAAGCCCCAAAACTAATCTTTGAATCGCCCACTGGATTTCAAGTTAAATGCTTCTATAAAAAAATACGCTAGAAGCTGAAGTAAGCCATCAAGTAATTAATCATATTAGTTTTACGCAATCAGTTAAAGAACAAAAAGGGAAATAAATCTTATCATAAACTAGGAAGATAAAACATTGCTATGGTCAGCATAAAGTATAATGGTGTTACGTGATACCTATAGCCAGTAGACTATCAAGCGATTGCTATGCCCATTATCCTTAATTGATAGGCAAACAATACAAATTAACACCTTAAGGACAATGGGTGGTCCCTAAACCCATTGAAAAC
Source organism: Spea bombifrons (assembly GCF_027358695.1). Taxonomy (NCBI): domain Eukaryota; kingdom Metazoa; phylum Chordata; class Amphibia; order Anura; family Pelobatidae; genus Spea; species Spea bombifrons. Next base: position 35,437,244 of record NC_071092.1, on the reverse strand, counting down.
CATGCATTTGAGCCCGTACATGTATGGGCTTTAAGGGGTTAATTTTGAGTTTTTTTTTATCACCTCCCATACTCTGAATTGAAACTTGCTTAAGGTGTTTACAACATGCAGTCACAGAGGTTTATAATTCCTGAATCAGAATTTTATTTTACCTCCCTATCAATTATAGGGAGGTAAAATAAAATTCTGATTCAGGAATTATAAACCTCTGTGACTGCATGTTGTAAACACCTTAAGCAAGTTTCAATTCAGAGTATGGGAGGTGATAAAAAAAACATATCACGTGAGAAATCTAGTTTAGACAGTGTTGCTTCTCTGATACATGATGTACCTCTTCCCTGGAACTATTTAATGAAATGCTCTTCTCTAAGGGAACAGGCACAGATATACAAATATAGAAGTAAACAGAAATCATGGCATCCTTAGAAATTTTTATGAATGACATCTTGACATTTGAAGAATTTGTATACTACAAAAAAAGCCCTTACTAGTGCAATCATCTCAGTGCTTACAACACCCTTACACTAAATGCTACTGATTTTATTAATCACTGAAAATCATAAATGGAGATACGATCCATGAAAATGTTCAGCTATCGCATTTTAAAGCTTTTTCATCCATTAACCTTCTGTTTCTTGTGAGCAAAATATAAAGGCTTTTCACTAAACTGGAAAACCAATTTTCTCAAAATCACAAACTATGGCTTAATAAATTAGGTGCTAATGGACAGAAGAGGAAGAACAAAAAACTTGAAATCTTATGATCTTTTAAAAAAAGGAAAAATTGTAGCTTTTTGATTAAATGTGTTGTTTTCTTTTATTTCCTGGTGCTTCGATTACTGGACAATATACTATATTGGTCTGCATATAAGGATAAAATAAATGGGGCTGAGCTCGGAAACTTTGCTCCTAGTCAATAGATCTCCACCGAATGTATCGGTTTGTCTTAGTCTGTCAATTCTTGTCTTGTCATATCCCTTGAATTTATGTATTGTATTAAGCGCTGCGTAAAGTGTTGGTGCTATATAAATAAAATATATTATTATTAATGATAATAATAAATCTTTAGTGTTCCAACTAGAAGTCTAATTTTCCTCTTAACGAAGTATATACATTTAAATACCATTTTTGACTTAGCTTCTCATATTTTACACGTTTTCTTACAGCAATTGGTAGGGCATATTGGATGGGCCAAATGGTTCTTATCTGCCGTCACTTTCTATGTTTCTATGTTAATTATTCACATTTTTGATACATCACATTTTATTTTTAGTTGCTCAAACACATGTAAATTATGAGGATTTTGTTTTACAACTCTTTATCTGTATTAAGTAGGTTACCAAAATGGGCTTGATTGCCTATTGTCACACATAACGGTTCAGAAAATCTATTCCTCCACTTATAGGACAGTGTTTTTTAAGTATGCAATTCAACATTACATGTTTAATTCTACACAGTTTGCAGCGGTATGTCGAGTAACTTGACTGACTGGACTTGGCAGAATTTGCGTGCTGTCAGATGCTAACAGACAACATATTCAATAAAATGCGAGCACATCCGAGTGTCTGTGACTTTAAATTTTAAAGTTTCAGGTGAAGGGCATGAGAATTGAATGCAAATTTGCGTATCCTTGCCTGAAACGTACAACCATCTCAACCACATTATCATCCACCCCAAAATATCTGTATCTATCTATATATATCATATATCATATATCATATATATATATATATAATTTAAAAACTGGTAAAATCAACTAAACAATCTGGGGGAGAAGAGCGGGTGATCCCCCACCTTAATTAAGGGGATAGTTTAGTTTGTTCTATACAGACCCACCATTGAAAAAAATGCCCTTTAAAGTATTTTGTAAGAATCATCTTGAAATACTGAGTACGTTGGTATGAATAGGGAAGTTTCTTTTTAAAGAGCACCTAAGGTTGAATAGGTTTGGTTAAAAAAAAATACCACTTATCAAAAATAATTATAAACATGTATGTTGGCATTACACAAACCTGAAACTAATAAGTGTTTTTCTTCAGTTTGAATATTTAGTGTGCGTTATAGTGTATATTTACCTTAAATATAAGATCTGAAGATGATAGAAGATGTGAAAACGTATAACATTAGGAAAATGGATGGTAATGGTCATTGTGACCCATTAAATTCTGTACGGCAATATTTACTAGACTTGGGCACCAGGGGGCTCTTCGTGTTCGTCTTCGTGCTCGTCTTCGGGGAAAAAAAAATCTTCGTATTCCGCGAATATTCGCCCGTTCCTGTCTTCTCTTCGGGCGAATATTCGCGGACATTCTTCGTGCTCGTTTAATCTTCGTTTTCCTCCTGGTTGCCTAGCAGGGGTTAATACGGGGTTAATAACACATCACAGCAGCAGCAGCTGCCGTGAAGGTACGTGTGTGCAGCTCTATTGGTCGTTTCGGCAGGGGGCTGGTCTGGCATCAACGAGTGAATTGCAGAACTGCAGAATGCACTTCATTCGTTGATGGCAGGCGAGCCCCCTGCCGAAACGACCAATAGAGTTGCACACACATACCGAGGTGTACTGTCCATAGATGTTTAATAAAAGAATAGGGAATATTTTACATTTTTAAATTGGTTTTGGACCACTTTACATGCCTAACATTTGCTACCTATTTACAATGGCATACTTTGCAACAACCCAACTTACTTATTGGACAGGACTGGAAAATAGCAGGACTGTCCACCAAAATCTTGGGTGTGTTGGCAGGTATGCTGATGGAAAAATGTTGGACAAGAACTAAAAAATAGCTTAGGGTTAATGTACGGTTATGTTTAAGATTAGTAGCAGTGCACTGGTTTGGTTAAAGATGGATTATGTCTAAATAATAATAATTTAATTTTAATGTTTTTTTTTAAAAAAAAATAGGGGTTTATTTAAATGTATTTTAAAGTTAGATTTATTATTTAGTACTTGATTATATTTATTAAATGTTTATAGTAGCGTTACCTACCGAGCTATACCTACCTATGTGTATTTGCATTTTGCATACCTAGTTTAGCTAAATTAGATGGGACAGGACTGGAAAAAAGCAGGACTGTCCCTGAAAAAGTTGGGTCTGTTGGCAGGTATGTGGATGGAAAAATGTTATAGGGTGAAGTGTGAGTTATAGTGTTAATGTAATGCTATTAGTGAGTGAAGGCCAGGGCAAATAACAAGGAAAAGGTCCTTGTGTTTTGTGCATTGTAAGTGTGTGTGTATGTGTGTTATGTGTGATGTCACTGTGTGTTATATGTGTTATATGTGTTATTGTGTGTGTTATGTTTGGTTGGTTGTGTATCAGAAGGAAAATAATGAAATGGAAAAGGAAATGGGAAAGGCAAATGAGTGGGCAATTGGCGACCCGCTCACCTGTTTCACCCCAGGGCAAAGCACCCAAACACTGTCAGTCTTAGACGTTTGGCAGCAGACTTCCAGAGCTCAGACACAAGGCCCTAGCGTAAGCTGGCCACTCCGGCGGAGGTAGCAGGCGTTGCCACACCGCAAACAGAGGCAGCCAGGGGGGAGAAACTGCCCTTACCATTAGGGACATTTTGGGCATGACTCTAGCCAGGAAGCGAACTGGCAGAGAAGAGATGCTGGCACCACCACCAGCAGCAGCATTGAAAAATGGGAAAGGCGAATGAGTGGGCAATTGGCGACCCACTCACCTGTTTCACCCCAGGGCAAAGCACCCAAACACTGTCAGTCTTAGACGTTTGGCAGCAGACTTCCAGAGCTCAGACACAAGGCCCTAGCGTAAGCTGGCCACTCCGGCGGAGGTAGCAGGCGTTGCCACACCGCAAACAGAGGCAGCCAGGGGGGAGAAACTGCCCTTACCATTAGGGACATTTTGGGCATGACTCTAGCCAGGAAGCGAACTGGCAGAGAAGAGATGCTGGCACCACCACCAGCAGCAGCATTGAAAAATGGGAAAGGCGAATGAGTGGGCAATTGGCGACCCACTCACCTGTTTCACCCCAGGGCAAAGCACCCAAACACTGTCAGTCTTAGACGTTTGGCAGCAGACTTCCAGAGCTCAGACACAAGGCCCTAGCGTAAGCTGGCCACTCCGGCGGAGGTAGCAGGCGTTGCCACACCGCAAACAGAGGCAGCCAGGGGGGAGAAACTGCCCTTACCATTAGGGACATTTTGGGCATGACTCTAGCCAGGAAGCGAACTGGCAGAGAAGAGATGCTGGCACCACCACCAGCAGCAGCATTGAAAAATGGGAAAGGCGAATGAGTGGGCAATTGGCGACCCACTCACCTGTTTCACCCCAGGGCAAAGCACCCAAACACTGTCAGTCTTAGACGTTTGGCAGCAGACTTCCAGAGCTCAGACACAAGGCCCTAGCGTAAGCTGGCCACTCCGGCGGAGGTAGCAGGCGTTGCCACACCGCAAACAGAGGCAGCCAGGGGGGAGAAACTGCCCTTACCATTAGGGACATTTTGGGCATGACTCTAGCCAGGAAGCGAACTGGCAGAGAAGAGATGCTGGCACCACCACCAGCAGCAGCATTGAAAAATGGGAAAGGCGAATGAGTGGGCAATTGGCGACCCACTCACCTGTTTCACCCCAGGGCAAAGCACCCAAACACTGTCAGTCTTAGACGTTTGGCAGCAGACTTCCAGAACTCAGACACAAGGCCCTAGCGTAAGCTGGCCACTCCGGCGGAGGTAGCAGGCGTTGCCACACCGCAGACAGACGCAGCCAGGGGGGAGAAACTGCCCTTACAATTAGGGACATTTTGGGCATGACTCTAGCCAGGAAGCGAACTGGCAGAGAAGAGATGCTGGCACCACCACCAGCAGCAGCATTGAAAAGGCGAATGAGTGGGCAATTGGCGACCCACTCACCTGTTTCACCCCAGGGCAAAGCACCCAAACACTGTCAGTCTTAGACGTTTGGCAGCAGACTTCCAGAGCTCAGACACAAGGCCCTAGCGTAAGCTGGCCACTCCGGCGGAGGTAGCAGGCGTTGCCACACCGCAGACAGAGGCAGCCAGGGGGGAGAAACTGCCCTTACAATTAGGGACATTTTGGGCATGACTCTAGCCAGGAAGCGAACTGGCAGAGAAGAGATGCTGGCACCACCACCAGCAGCAGCATTGAAAAGGCGAATGAGTGGGCAATTGGCGACCCACTCACCTGTTTCACCCCAGGGCAAAGCACCCAAACACTGTCAGTCTTAGACGTTTGGCAGCAGACTTCCAGAGCTCAGACACAAGGCCCTAGCGTAAGCTGGCCACTCCGGCGGAGGTAGCAGGCGTTGCCACACCGCAGACAGAGGCAGCCAGGGGGGAGAAACTGCCCTTACAATTAGGGACATTTTGGGCATGACTCTAGCCAGGAAGCGAACTGGCAGAGAAGAGATGCTGGCACCACCACCAGCAGCAGCATTGAAAAGGCGAATGAGTGGGCAATTGGCGACCCACTCACCTGTTTCACCCCAGGGCAAAGCACCCAAACACTGTCAGTCTTAGACGTTTGGCAGCAGACTTCCAGAACTCAGACACAAGGCCCTAGCGTAAGCTGGCCACTCCGGCGGAGGTAGCAGGCGTTGCCACACCGCAGACAGACGCAGCCAGGGGGGAGAAACTGCCCTTACAATTAGGGACATTTTGGGCATGACTCTAGCCAGGAAGCGAACTGGCAGAGAAGAGATGCTGGCACCACCACCAGCAGCAGCATTGAAAAGGCGAATGAGTGGGCAATTGGCGACCCACTCACCTGTTTCACCCCAGGGCAAAGCACCCAAACACTGTCAGTCTTAGACGTTTGGCAGCAGACTTCCAGAGCTCAGACACAAGGCCCTAGCGTAAGCTGGCCACTCCGGCGGAGGTAGCAGGCGTTGCCACACCGCAGACAGAGGCAGCCAGGGGGGAGAAACTGCCCTTACAATTAGGGACATTTTGGGCATGACTCTAGCCAGGAAGCGAACTGGCAGAGAAGAGATGCTGGCACCACCACCAGCAGCAGCATTGAAAAGGCGAATGAGTGGGCAATTGGCGACCCGCTCACCTGTTTCACCCCAGGGCAAAGCACCCAAACACTGTCAGTCTTAGACGTTTGGCAGCAGACTTCCAGAGCTCAGACACAAGGCCCTAGCGTAAGCTGGCCACTCCGGCGGAGGTAGCAGGCGTTGCCACACCGCAAACAGAGGCAGCCAGGGGGGAGAAACTGCCCTTACCATTAGGGACATTTTGGGCATGACTCTAGCCAGGAAGCGAACTGGCAGAGAAGAGATGCTGGCACCACCACCAGCAGCAGCATTGAAAAATGGGAAAGGCGAATGAGTGGGCAATTGGCGACCCACTCACCTGTTTCACCCCAGGGCAAAGCACCCAAACACTGTCAGTCTTAGACGTTTGGCAGCAGACTTCCAGAGCTCAGACACAAGGCCCTAGCGTAAGCTGGCCACTCCGGCGGAGGTAGCAGGCGTTGCCACACCGCAAACAGAGGCAGCCAGGGGGGAGAAACTGCCCTTACCATTAGGGACATTTTGGGCATGACTCTAGCCAGGAAGCGAACTGGCAGAGAAGAGATGCTGGCACCACCACCAGCAGCAGCATTGAAAAATGGGAAAGGCGAATGAGTGGGCAATTGGCGACCCACTCACCTGTTTCACCCCAGGGCAAAGCACCCAAACACTGTCAGTCTTAGACGTTTGGCAGCAGACTTCCAGAGCTCAGACACTAGGCCCTAGCGTAAGCTGGCCACTCCGGCGGAGGTAGCAGGCGTTGCCACACCGCAGACAGAGGCAGCCAGGGGGGAGAAACTGCCCTTACCATTAGGGACATTTGATTCATGACACTAGCCAGGAAGCGAACTGGCATCGAAGAGACACTGGCACCACCAGCAGCAGCAGCAGAATTGGGAAAGGCGAATGAGTGGGCAATTGGCGACCCACTCACCTGTTTCACCCCAGAGCAAAGCATCCAAACACTGTCAGTCCTTGGCGTTTGGGAGCGGACTTCCAGAGCTCAGACACAAGGCCCTAGCGTAAGCTGGCTACATTGGCGGAGGTAGCAGGCGTTGCCACACCGCAGCAAGTGCAACCAGGGGGGAGAAACTGCCCTTACCATAAGGGACAATTAAGGCATGACACTAGCCAGGAAGCGAACTGGCAGAGAAGAGATGCTGGCACCACCAGCAGCAGCAGCAGCAGCATTGGAAAAGGCAAATGAGTGGGCAATTGACGACCCGCTCACCTGTTTCACCCCAGGGCAAAGCATCCAAAGACTGTCAGTCCTTGGCGTTTGGGAGCGGACTTCCAGAACTCAGACACAAGGCCCTAGCGTAAGCTGGCTACATTGGCGGAGGTAGCAGGCATTGCCACACCGCAGCAAGTGCAACCAGGGGGGAGAAACTGCCCTTACCATAAGGGACATTTGAGGCATGACACTAGCCAGGAAGCGAACTGGCAGAGAAGAGACACTGGCACCACCACCAGCAGCAGCAGCAGCAGCATTGGAAAAGGCGAATGAGTGGGCAATTGACGACCCGCTCACCTGTTTCACCCCAGGGCAAAGCATCCAAAGACTGTCAGTCCTTGGCGTTTGGGAGCGGACTTACAGAACTCAGACACAAGGCCCTAGCGTAAGCTGGCTACATTGGCGGAGGTAGCAGGCGTTGCCACACCGCAGCAAGTGCAACCAGGGGGGAGAAACTACCCTCTCCATTAGGGACATTTAAGGCATGACACTAGCCAGGAAGCGAACTGGCAAAGAGAGACACTGGCACCACCACCAGCAGCAGCAGCATTGGGAAAGGCGAATGAGTGGGCAATTGACGACCCGCTCACCTGTTTCACCCCAGGGCAAAGCATCCAAAGACTGTCAGTCCTTGGCGTTTGGGAGCGGACTTCCAGAACTCAGACACAAGGCCCTAGCGTAAGCTGGCTACATTGGCGGAGGTAGCAGGCGTTGCCACACCGCAGCAAGTGCAACCAGGGGGGAGAAACTACCCTCTCCATTAGGGACATTTAAGGCATGACACTAGCCAGGAAGCGAACTGGCAGAGAAGAGAGACACTGGCACCACCACCAGCAGCAGCAGCATTGGGAAAGGCGAATGAGTGGGCAATTGACGACCCGCTCACCTGTTTCACCCCAGGGCAAAGCATCCAAGCACTGTCAGTCCTTGGCGTTTGGGAGCAGACCTACAGAACTCAGACACAAGGCCCTAGCGTAAGCTGGCTACACCGGCGGAGGTAGCAGGCGTTGCCACACCGCAGCAAGTGCAACCAGGGGGGAGAAACTACCCTTACCATCAGGGACATTCGAGGCATGACACTAGCCAGGAAGCGAACTGGCATTGAAGAGAGACACTGGCACCACCACCAGCAGCAGCAGAATTGGGAAAGGCGAATGAGTGGGCAATTGACGACCCGCTCACCTGTTTCACCCCAGGGCAAAGCATCCAAGCACTGTCAGTCCTTGGCGTTTGGGAGCAGACCTACAGAACTCAGACACAAGGCCCTAGCGTAAGCTGGCTACACCGGCGGAGGTAGCAGGCGTTGCCACACCGCAGCAAGTGCAACCAGGGGGGAGAAACTACCCTTACCATCAGGGACATTCGAGGCATGACACTAGCCAGGAAGCGAACTGGCATTGAAGAGAGACACTGGCACCACCACCAGCAGCAGCAGAATTGGGAAAGGCGAATGAGTGGGCAATTGACGACCCGCTCACCTGTTTCACCCCAGGGCAAAGCATCCAAGCACTGTCAGTCCTTGGCGTTTGGGAGCAGACCTACAGAACTCAGACACAAGGCCCTAGCGTAAGCTGGCTACACCGGCGGAGGTAGCAGGCGTTGCCACACCGCAGCAAGTGCAACCAGGGGGGAGAAACTACCCTTTCCATTAGGGACATCTGAGGCATGATTTCAGCCAGGAAGCGAACTGGCAAAAGATACTGGCACCACCACCAGCAGCAGCGTTGGAAACGGAAAAAGGTGAATGAGTGGGCAATTGACGACCCACTCACCTGTTTCACCCCAGGGCAAAGCATCCAAAGACTGTCAGTCCTAGGCGTTTGGGAGCGGACTTACAGAGCTCAGACACTAGGCCCTAGCGTAAATTGGCTACACCAGCGGAGGTAGCAGGCATTGCCACACCGCAGCAAGTGCAACCAGGGGGAGAAACTACCTTAAACATTAGAGAGAAAAAATTTAACTTTCCAAGCTAAGAGCTGGGTAACCCAATTTGGGCAGATTGAATTTAAGAAAGGCAATCTGCTCCATGAGATGAGGTGCCATGCGTGAGCGCTGTGGACTCAGTATGTTTCCAGTCATAGAAAACACGCGCTCACTTTGAACAGTGGTTGGCGGACATGATAGAAGCTGCTGCGCAACCCATGAGAGTGCAGGCCACACACTCTTCTTTTCATCCCAGTAGCTAAGAGGATCAACATTAGGAGCAGAAGGAACTTCACAGAGGTAAAGTTTGACCATTTCAGCAGCACTACTCTCCTTTCTGCTGCTAGCTCTGTCAGATGGTCCAACTATACTGCCAAGTGCCTCTTCCCAAAACGCAGCTGCTCCACTCAGCTGTGTTGTGCTGCTTGTGGCACTGCTGCTGATGCTGCTGCTAGGGGTAGCAGACCACATCATCTCTTCCTCCTCCTGCACCTCACCCTCCTCGGACAGCATTCCCATTTTACGCTGCCAGTCACGCACCTTGTTGACCAATTGCTCCCGGTAGCTACTGAGAACATTGAATTTCAAAGCTAGCTTTCCCTTAATTCTTGGATCACAAAGGCACGCTAGCATCATTTCGGGACTCTCTTCCATTCGCTTGCGAAGGTGTACTTTTAGCAGATCCTTCAGCTTCCTGACTATGGCTGCTACGTCAGGATGTAGAGTGCCACCTTGAACAGCCTCACGGTTTCCAAGGAACACATCCATCTTGCTGCCTAGATGGGAGAACACTGGGATTACCTGGGCCAGACTGGCAGTGTTTGAGCTTAAATTTTCTGTGGCATCCCTGAATGGTTTAAGGACTGCCACTAGCTGGGCGATCACTGTCCAATCCTCCCTATTCAATGGAGAGGTAATCCCAATATTGTGCTCTGAGGCAAGATTATGGATTGCCCTCTGCTGCTCCAAAATCCTCTCTAGCATGTCTAACGTGGAGTTCCACCGTGTACTGACATCCTGACGTAGGCAGTGTACGGGAAGACCTGACCTCTCTTGCTCTTCCCTCAAAAGTTGGCTAGCCTTAACACTATGGTGAAAGTGCCCAGCGATCTTTCTGCAGCGGGACAGAACTACTGCTGCCACATTAGTTCCTTCTGACATTGCTGCCTTCACTACAAGATGGATGATGTGGGCTGCACAGCGCACACCAACAATATGACCATCTCGCAGCGCTTTCACCATATTGGCACCTCCGTCAGTTACCACAAAACCAACTTCAACATTGGTGCCCGCCTCTGCTCCCACCCAAAGGCTAAACATTTTCCTAATCGCATGCAGAATATTTTGGGAAGTGTGCTTTTCATCCATCACTTCTGCATGGAGAAGGAATGATCGGTAGCCTGCTGCAGCAACTTCCTTAGACACACCGGGCTGCCACCAGTGTGCTGTCAAAGAAAGAAAGGCATGCTGGCCGCTAGGTGCACTCCACAAATCTGTAGTGAAATGAACACACTGACCAGCAGCCTTGGAAAGCTCCTCTTTCACTGCTGCAACACAGGACCGATACAGCGAGGGGACAATGTTCCTGCTGAAAGTGGAACGTGACGGAACTGTGTATTGTGGAGCCACAGCCGCCATCAATTGTTTGAAAGGCTCCCCTTCAATCATGGAGAAGGATGCCCCTCCAACAGCAATGAACTGACCAATAAGTCGCGTTACTTTATTGGCCTGCTGTTTGGGCATCGTTCTCTTGGAGTGGAATGCCCCAAATTCTTCCAGGGTGGGCTGGGCATGCAGTGCTCCAACCTGCCTTGGTCTCTGGCTGCCAGCACTAGTTGCTGCTGCTGCTGCTGCTATTGGCTCAGAAGAAGAAGCTGTTGGGGTTTTTCCACGGCCACCAGCTATGCTGCCTGCACTAAGTTTTACCTCTGCATCTTTCCCCAATAGCACAGCGTTGTGTTGAGTGCTGAGGTGATGCTTCATGCTAGCACTGGTAAAATGGCCAGACACTTTCCCTCTGCTTATTAGCTTCCCACAATGTTTGCACTTTCCATAGCGCCCTTCTTCAACATTTTCAAAGTGCTCCCAAATTGGGGCGCGCATAGCCTTGGAGTGTGCCTTGGGTGCTGCTCTTACTGCTCGGGGTGGATGAACAGAGGCAGAACTAGTGGTGGTGGGACTGGTGGTAACAGTACTGGCCATAGTGGGACTGCTAATTGCTTTAGATTTGCTAGGTTTTGCTGCTGCTGCTGGTGGTGGTGATGGTGATGATCGTAGCGGAGAAGGTGGAGGCTCAGGGGAAAATTGTGCACTAGTCATTTGGACACTGCTCCCTGAGGAATCTGATTCCTGACCACTCATCTCCTCTACTTCCTCTGGCTCATAGTCTAGCTCTTCATTAGCCAGATCGAATGGAATTCCTGCTAGGCTGGAGCTAAGACTGATATCGTCGTGAGACTCGTGACTAGTAGTAGTGCGAGCAGGAAGAATAGACTCTGCACTTGGCCTCTCAGTCTCAGGCTCCTCTGCTACCTCGCTAGGTGGAGTTCCACTATGTGTAGCCCTCTCTCTAACTGTCTTTACAAAAATTTTGTAAGGACTTGGTGGCTTGCTAGAGGTACTAGGAGGACATGGCGTGGCGGTACCAGTGGGAACAGTAGGCGCAGCACTAGTGGTGGTAGAGGCGGTAGAGGTGGGGGTGGTGGTGGTGGTGGTTTTCCCTACAAAGGAATGAGATCGCTTTGGTTTGGGACCCCTCTGAGTCTTGCTGCTAATTTGGCTCTGCTTGGTACCTTGCATGCTGCTGGTGGATGGGGAAGATGCTGCTTGGGGCAAAAGGCACTTCTTTTTAGTCACTGGGCTGGTACTACTTGTGCTACCCTTTAACTTTGAACGTGCTTCTGGTGCTTTAGGCTTTCCGTAAAAAACCATAGAGCTTGTGGGCCTAGCCGCACTACTACTGCCTGCTTTTGGTGCCTTTCCTTTACTTGATGATCCTTCAAGCAATGCTTCCCCAAATGATAAGCGAGAGCTTGGCCTACTTGGCCGACTAGACTGACGCAAAGGCTGCATCTTAGAACTGGTGGTGGTGCTGGTGGTGGTGCTGGTGGTGGTGGTGGTGGTGGTAGATGGAGCTTGTCCCTCCTTAGTCCCAAAAGGAGGATCCATTTCAAATTTTGTGTTGTGTGTGTAGTGTAGTGTAGTGTAGTGTAGTGTAGTGTTTAAAAAACTATAAAAAAAAAATAAAAAAATAAAAATAAAAAAAAGGAAAAACGAATTAAAGACAAAAAAATTAGAGGAAGTTCTCTTCAGTGCTACTGCTTAAAAAGTAAAACTATGCACTACTGCACTGTGCTGTGTGCAATCTGCCAAAATCCTAAAGTTATTTAAATTATTAACTCAAGATTAACTATTTAATAACTAGCAGTATTTTATTTTTAATTTGAATTTACACGGGCCTAAGAGCTTAGCCTACTACTATGCTAGCCTAAAGCTATATTTCCTTACTATAAGTCTACCTCTAGGCAGACGCTCTCAAACCCACTAAGCTAAAGTGAGGTTAAATCAGATTCAGTATATGATTTATTAATTAATATTAAGTTATATAATATTAATAGATTAGAACTAATTTACTTATATATTATGTATTATAGATAGAAGAATATAGATTATGAATTAGAATTTAGAATTAGAATTACTTATATTATAGATTATGAATTAGAATATTATTATTTATAATATATTATAGATTAAGATTAAAGAAGATTAGAATTATTTTAGTACTACAGCTAGTAGCTTGAAGCTTTGCTTAGTACAGCTCGTCACAGTCAATTTTTCTTGAAAAGAATTAGAAATAAAATAAAATGTCACAGCAAAACAGTTATCTTCACTGCTTGCTGCACTCACTAGCCCAACAAGTTCACTTCACTGATGGACTGAGGTGAGCAAAACACTAAGGGTACTTTTAATAAAATTGAAATAAAATGTAAAATAAATGAGAAAATCTTTGCAAAACAGTTAACGTCACTGCTTGCTGATCAAAAACACAGCACTTATGCGGCTGCACTCACTAGCCCAACAAGTTCACTTCACTGATGGACTGAGGTGAGCAAAACAAATGAAATAAAATGAAAGATTAATTAAGAAAAATTGACTTGGTCTCTTACTGTTGCTAAAACAAAGCACAAACTATAGAGCTGCAGCACCAGTACTAATAAGATTAGCTGAACTATACGCTAGTAGTAATTAATTAATATTATTACTTTTATTTATAGCTAATTTAATTAACTATTAAGATAAGAAAGAATTAGAGAATTATTGATATTACTGATTTTAGATTAGACACTAGTAGATGTTCTGAATGTCTACAGTACACTCTACACTAGTATACTATTACTAACTATAACTGACAAATATATATATTTTATAATGAATTCAATTATTAATTATATTAATTAATATTACTGATTTTAAATTAGACACTAGTAGATGAATGTCTACAGTACACTCTACACTAGTATACTATAGTATATATATATATATGACTGACAAATATATATATATATATAATATTATAATGAACTATTAAATTATAGATTCTATTAAATTGTAATTTATAAATTCTATTTAATTTATTTAAGCAGGACAGGCAATAGGCACTAGTGCCAGCCCAGGGCAAGGGCACCCCAGTGCCACTGAGGCACTGGGTGCACTGTCAACTCAACAGCACTTACACTAAAGTTGATGACAAATTAATTTTAAAAAAATTAAATTAATCAAATTATTATTATTAAATATATTAATTAAGTAGCACTGAAGTGAGGATGAAGTACACTGTGAGAAATGGCAGGCTAAGGCTTACCAGTCTCACACAGAACAGAACAATCTCTCTGTAACGCTCGGATGCAGCACAGCAGTGTTGCCAAAGCAGTCACAGCGAAAAATGAATGGATCTCTCAGGCAAGCTCTGGTCTTATAAAGGCGCCTTCAGAATTCAAAAAACAGCAGCACAGGCATTGGACGAGACCCTTAGCGTTACGTCACAAGAGTGAGCTGATTGGACAGACGAGGATCAGCTCACTCCTGTTTGAAATTTTGGCGGTTGCGCGGCAAAAACGAAGACGATCACGAAGAATCTTCGATTCTTCGTGATTGTGAGTCTTCGTCTTCGCCTACGGTTTGCCGGCACTGTATTCTGTTCTACGTTCCTTCGGAACGAACAAAAAAACGGCCTCTTCGTGCTCGTTTTCATGTTCGCCCGAAGACGAATGCACAAGTCTAATATTTACTCTGACTATGCATTGTAGCCACAGTACATCCAAATTTACAATTGGAGTTTAGCATAAATACAAATCAGGCAAACCCTAAGAATTCCAAGAATCCAATTAAACACTTACATTTTACTGTGCAGTGAAGTGTAACATTTATGTAGCTTACAACTAAAGCACAGCCACAAGGGGAACTTCTCCAGTGACAAATTAATACCTTGGAGAATGCAACCGAACAGTGGCAATGAATTCATTTGTTTCCCCAATAATGAAGAATAGCTATTTTTTTTACCACAGAGATGGCTCTTCCTAAGAAGATTCTGATTTACCTCATTGCTTCTCGAAGTGCTCCTCTCTCACCCAGAGTTGTGTGTTTGATGTCATCAAAATTATTTTCCATCGGATCGCATTTCTGAAATAAAATATAGTTTTGTGTTAATCCTTGCAGTGACATAAGTCAATTTTGTCAAAAAAATAGTCATAAATATTAGAAAAAGTGCTACATTTGGACAATGAGTAGAAACATTGTTTGAATGCTGATCCCTGCACATGAATGTACACGGCTGAAGTTTTATCCTTAAGTATTGTATTTCCTATGACTATTAAAATCTCTGAAGATGGGCAAAATGGAAAATAAAACATTTAATTTATATATAGATTACATGACATTTCTTTAAGGGTCTTTTTGCTAAACCAGTAGTTCTGTAGACCACATAATAAAAGGTACAGACCTTCAAAAGCCACTTCACTATCCTTTTTCAAATGAATTGAAACTACAATGCAATGATTAACCATCTGCTGAATTTACAACTTCAGGAAATAAATAGTTCTCTCCAGTGAACACTGTCTTGTGTTCATATATTTTCTTAATACATTTTCCAGAGATCATAGACAACTAAGAAGTGTAACTAATCTGGTAAATTGCTACATTGGTAGAGCTTTTGTGCACTGAAACTTGTTTTATCTATGCAGGAAAAAGTTAATAAAGTAGGAACTAGGATGACCACATTTTCTTTCTGCCATTCAGGGACGCACTATGAAGCAGATGAGATTACACACACAGGTATATAACTATTAAGCCAGTATCACAACCTCATGCGTCTACCCAGAATCCCTTGTGGTTGTGGCAGCACCATGAGATTTCTGAGGGAAAAACATGCCTTCTGGCTTGTCTGGTGTCTGTAGGTGAGTGTTTAATAATACTTCTACTACCCCTTAAATTTAAGTGGAAGGGTTTTCCATCACCTTTACCCACCATACCTTATGTAATGGTATTTCTTGTCTACCACAAGCCTCAACTATTAAGCCAGTATCGCATCCTCATGCTGACGAGTCCCATTAAGGACAAAACAGCTGTCAATGAGTGGTGATCTGGCTACTGCACCTCTTCCCGAGTTTTGTCTAAAGGGTGTCTTGTACAGCGGGCAATTACTTTCAAGGGATCCATGTATAAAGTGGATATAGAGGTAAAGGTGATAATTGTTAGCCTTATTTGCATGTGCCTACCCAGAATCCCTTGTGGTTGTGCCAGCACCATGAGATTTCTGAGGGAAAAACAAGCCTTCTGGCTTGTCTGGTGTCTGTAGATGAGTGTTTAATAATTCTTCTACTTCTACTAATAATACTTCTACTACCCCATATACACATTATATATATATATATATATATATATATATATATATATATATATATATATCTCACACATACACCTTGATTCACATATACTATTATATATTAATTATTAATATATAATTAATATATATTAATTATTAAGAAGCCTTGGAAATCATGTTGATTTCAGATTTAATAATATACATACACTCATTACAGACATGAGTAGATATAGAATGCTAACCCCTCTAATACCAGGCATGAGTACATTCAGAGAATTAACTCCTCTATTACCAGACATTACACACACAGCCATACAGACAAACACAGTGATAAACAGATAAACACAGTGACAAACACAGTCAGACATAACAGACAAGCACTGTCACACAAACACTGTGACAAACTGACAAACACAGTGACACACACAGAGTCAAACGTACATACCTGGTGCTGGCTGCAGCTTATGCTGAGTTGGTGTGAAGGAGGGACTCAGCCTATCAGGAGAGGCTTCTAAACTCTGAGGCAATCAGGAGAGTTGAGAAGTCTCTCCTGATTGGCTGAGACCTCCTTCACTCAATGCATTTTCCCAGATTGAGGCTGCCCGGGACCCGGGGTTTAAAAGTCCCATTGCAGGACTGTCCCGGGCAATCCGGGACATGTGGTCACCCTGGAACATAACCTACCTGTCCCAACTTCTGCACGTCTCACGTACATTGTCAGCCACAGTCATGGCCTCAATAGGTAATTAATGTATTTTGTAGCCATGGCAACCCTGGGACCTCTCATAAGTGACATCCTAAGGGTTTCTAGTACAAAATAGGCCTTGTGAGACCATATCAATTTAATAATGCAGGCTGTGAAACATGATTTTAATTTAATCATAGCAATCAATGATCTGTTCGTGCTAATTGGACTTTAAAATTGTTTGATGTTGTGCAAATTATTTAAAACTATACACCAGAAGGACTTTTAAAACATAACCACTCCTTAACTCAGCCTAGGCCAAATTGGTTCTAGGCCTTATCTAAAAAGGTGGTTGTACAAGTGTAAACCATTCTAATGGCATTAATCAGTCATACTGAAATATTTTATAGAAATCAGATTCACTCCTTGCACCTCTAATTCATTTGAACTTTTTTGGTTTAACTCAAGCAGGGAAAACAAACTTCAAACCTACATTATGTACAAAGCTATTTAAGCAGTAAAATGACAGGGATTAGGCACTTATTGTACATATGGTTCAGTAGGATATGAATAGGTAAAGATTATGATACCCAGTGTACTTACAGAATGTACATGGCAAATAATAACTTGATTACTAACCATAATAATAAGATAACAGAGTAGATGCTGTTACTAGAGCAGACAAAAACATTAGTGTTACCTTTTCTTCAAAGGCTTTTTAGCTATTACTTGGCAAATGAAAGGCCAATCTAAAGTGAAGGGAAAACTTATCCAGAATTAGATTTTACACATCTATTACTTTAATTTTACAAATTAGTGGTCCAATAAGCAGTTAAATGTACAATACTATCAATATACTGATCTTGGGAGCCCTCTGAAATGTTGTTTTGATACTGTATAGAATGTCTTAGTTTTTTTGCTAGTGCTTATGAGTGTATTTAATGTTAAATTATGAATGAAACTTCCTAATACTGTGCTACCTTTTCTCACAATGCGTATAACAATAAATAATTAATAAAATGGGTTTATAGGGGTCCCGGGGAGACAACTTTCAAGGGCCAAAGATGGTAGAGGATGGGCTAAATAAGATAACCTAGAGGGTATAATGGCCAACTCACCCTCATCCCTTGCTCAAAGGTTTAGGGGGTTGGGATTTTAAAAAATTACCCTATGGCAGGCACAGACCCAAAGCTGAGCCTATTCTAACATGCGATGGCACTAACAAGTACACTGAATGAGGGAGTTACAAATAATGAAAACCCTTTAGAAAAGTAGAGACTCCATGCTGTGCTTCTTCCCCTCCCATCATCCCTGCCCTGTGGGTTGGATGAAGAAATACATTATATTATTGAGGCTATGGTCCAGAATATAAGTTTACCTACTTTACAGAACTTCAAAATGTAAATGTTGTAAAAAGTAAATGCTCAGCGTAGATCATACAAAAAGCATTCTCCATATCACCCTCGCTACAATCAAATCGTCCTCAACAAGCAGTCCCTTTCCTTCTGTCTCATTCTTCCTTAACCTCTTAATGGAATATATGCTCCCAAAAGAAAGACCCTTTTCTCTTTCTGTATGTCTTAATGTGTGCTGATCTTATTGTAAATTTAAGGATTTTGTTAGTTTGCAGTCCCCCTATTGTTATCGTATTACCGACTCTACTGACACTCTATAAACAAATGCAATATAATAAAGCATGCAAAATAAAGCCAGTAGAAAAAAACATCATACATTTTCTGAGGGAATATTAACATATTCCAACAATGAAGAAAGATATTTCACAAAGAATATAACAATATTTTAGTGAAAATGCTTAGAATATCTTTCTTTGATCAAACATTCTTTGCAAAGAACTGCCAACCAAATTTGTAAAAGCGGTTTCATGGCCTATGAAATGAGAAATATATACTCTCTTGAGCATCGGTATGATGTGACATGTCTTTGATAAATAGCTAAAAAGGATTTGGTATACTTCATGCATCTTAAACACAAGAAATCACCTTAACAACTTGGCCTTTTGAGCATTAATCCTTCAAAAACTTCTTTTGTACAAAACTAAAGCAGGTGATTTTCCCTGGCTCATTTTACACTTCTGTAAAAGTCTTTTAAGAAATACAAATCTATGCTGGATTTACATCTGAATGTAAGGCTGTAAATAGATAAAAGAATAAATGCGACTGTATTGCCAATAAGGGATCTAGCAGATTGCTTGTTCTGTTGTTACCAAAAAACACGAATGGATAGGCTTTTACATTTTACGCAATCCCTGTTTCCTAATCTTAAAAACGGCAAAATGGTATGTTACAAACTATAGTATGACTTGGATATACTAAAAAACAAAAATCCTTTTGACACTTACTTCTCAAGGTAATAAGAAACTCTGAGGGTCACCAAGGGGAAACTCCAGGCCGCCGGAGCGGCATTGCTCCCCATTCTCCACCCCACACGCAACGTCAGCAGGACCATCTACTGACGTCAGCGAGACCACCCACATCCCACAAGGGGAAGGCTACAGGTAGCTGGAGCCACAAAGTTCCCGGGTATGGCAATGGGTCACTTGGTAATCATCTTCAACTGTTTTAAGATTCATCAGATTTATATGTGGAAAGCAAATATCTTGTTTCATTCATTTTTATGCATTAAAAAAAATATTGTATAAATAATTACAAATATTAGTTAAAGTAAAATAAAGTATGAGTGGCAATATATAAGGCCAGAGAAACTTCTGCTGAGAGGAAATCTGCTGTAGGGTAACTAAGCCTGCTTATATTATATGTTGATGAGCTCTAGGTGGACATTACTGTGTAAATCCTGTCATCTAGCTGTACCATCACCTGCATCTTGCATATCTGAAGTTATGTAGGACTTTAGAAGTCTGTACGTGGGCAGGGCCGGGCTGGTGATGACAGGGCAGCCCTAGCACTTTAAGGCCAGAGACTGCCCGATGATTTAAGCGCGACCGACGGCTGGATATGCACGGCTGCACACCACATAAGCAAAAAAAGTAGCGTGTTGCCGCACATATCCAGTCATGGGCCAAAAGAGGTGACCTGATGTGCCACTGGCGCAAGATGGTCAGTCTGGGCCTGCATGTGGGAATACAGATAAGACAGTCTCATGAAAAATGTATTGCTGGGTGTGGTTGCCACATATCACATGCATATATCAACTAATGCATTTACCTGCTCTAAGCCTGACTAAGGACAG
The DNA here is from genome assembly GCF_027358695.1 of Spea bombifrons. Classification (NCBI taxonomy): domain Eukaryota; kingdom Metazoa; phylum Chordata; class Amphibia; order Anura; family Pelobatidae; genus Spea; species Spea bombifrons. Next base: position 35,417,318 of record NC_071092.1, on the reverse strand, counting down.
TGCTCCCCAGTTTGCCCCCTCCTTGGACTCTGCCTTAAAAATTACACCGTGCCGATAATACACAGAGCCCCTGGATATTCGTCATATTTCTGGATGTCTCCATACATGTTTATGTACACAAATACCAACATTTTTGCAAACTAGTTACCAACTGGTGGATCTGGATAAAATTAATTAATTTTAGATTTTAGCTAATTTAACTAAATTATATAAAATGTTGAGGTTCCACAGATAACTGGTTATTCCACAACTGTGCTTTTTGTTGATGTCACTTGGATGACTTCTTGTGTAATTTCAGGGTATCTGATACACTTAAAGGGGCACTAATCACGCAAGTTCTTATTAAGAACTAATGGATCAAACACCAATATTAGACTATATTAGTCTTTGTATTCATCAATTTTAAAATTTAGGATTTTATTTTTTAAAAAAGCAATTTTTTATAACAGAGTGTCGATGAGTGATACATTAGACAGATGGCCAGTCCAGGCCTGGCCTATTGTATCTACCTTCATGTATTAAATGGTTCACATTTTTCGCAAGAATAACATATTTAACATAAGCTACAAGTTAAATAGAACATACTGTTTATATACTGTATATATTCTTTTTGCAAATTACTGTATTTTACTTATAATCCTTATTAAAGCTAGAAAAACTAATGCAATTTTGTTTGTGTTCCTCATAGCTTAAGCTCTGTTGTGCTCTAACAAAATCTTTTTATGTTTTTATTTTCATCTCTGTAGGTGTTTCACATCAAAGATATGGATCAATGCATTGAAACACAGAATGAATAAGAAATACGAAAAATTGATTTAACAAAAGACAAATATCTACAAAAGACCAGTGGCTACAGACAAGTTTGGGGAGATGAGGACCGTATGTAGCTTTGCCCCCACAATAAAAAGTATGTCACAGAAATCGTCAATGGATGGGTTCAAATAGTTGACATACATCTCTATATAATTAAAACAAAATAAGCATTCTCCACAATATTCTAAATAATAATATTTTTGAACTAAAGCTAGGGTAAATCAGGCATCAAACATGAGAACACATAAGCTGCAGACCACACCTCCACAAAATTTCTGTCCAATAAACAGGGTAACTTGAAGATGTGGCAAAGTAATTGTTTAACTAAGGAGCTGCCTACACTGATGTGAAAAGTAATAAAAACTAGACTTGTGCATTCGTATTCAGGCGAACATGAAAATTGGTTGATTGGTTGATGCGAGAGGAGGCCCCTGCAGGCTACCAACAGACTCACTCTTTAACTCCTGACGGCGCAACTTGGCCAGGGGAGCGCCCGCTCCAAGAGTTAAAGGTTCAAGTTGGTGCTGCAACTTGGCTCCAAGAGTTAAAGGTCCATACAAACGACCAATAGAACCGCTCGTACGGACCTTTAACTCTTGGAGCCAAGTTGCAGCACCAGGATTTTAAAAGTCTGTACGAGGCAGGGGGCTCTGGGGCTCGTCTGCAATCAACCAATGGCAGAGGAGCTCCCTGCCGGCGACCAATAAAGTGGCTCGTACAGACCTTTAATTCTTGGAGTGGGGAGACCAATGGCCTCCCCAAGCCAAGCTCCGTGTCAGGAGTTAAAGGGTCATGCGACCGACTCTATTGGTTGTCTACAGGGGCCCTGCCAGTGCCAATAGAGTCGTTCTTATGGTCCCTTAACTCCTGACGGGAAACCTACGGATTTCTGCTCCCGTTTATCCCTGCGATGTTGCGTAGATAATGGGAGCGGAAATCCGTAGGTTCACTGTCAGCAGTTAAAGACCTTTAACTCTTGGAGCAGAGAGACAGGCCAAGATCCCGGTCAGGAGTTAAAGGGCCGTGCATGCCAACTATTGGCTCATGCTAGAAAAGGCCCCTGCAGACGACCAATAGACTCACTCGCACGGCCCTTTAACTTCTGAAGGCGCAACTTGACCTTGGGAGACCATGGTCTCCCCGCTCCAAGAGTTACAGGTCCGTACAAGCGACTCTATTGGTCATTCATACGGACCTTTAACTCTTGGAGCCAAGTTGCGGCACCAGACTCTATTGGTCGCCAGCAGGGGGCTCGTCTGCCATCAACCAATGAAGTACAGGTGCACCTGGCACCAATGTACTGCCAAGGAGTCTTTAGGACCTGTGTTAGGGAACAAATTCACTCTCTTTCGAAGACCCATCACGTTGCAAGAGCTTTGCTTGAAAAGCAACCTGTTTAAGCATTTTTTGCATAAACAAAATAGAACATAATGCCCTTATTCATTAGTAACGCCAGTAAATAAAGATGATCCTTAAGCTAGATAATATCTGAATGCTGCTTTCATAAATGTCAGGAAGTTTTAATAAGAGGGAGGCACAATTCCAGTTTTTCTAAAGCTTTTGAACATAGTCCAACTAGTCACAGCTGAGCTGTCTTAGTTTACTTATTAAATCAACATCCTTTAATTAGGTTGTTCGATGTAATAGGTCCTAAACAACTCCCTTTCAGAGTTGATGTCTTAATAATTCTATATATTTGACAAGTATTTAGCATGACTCTAAAGTCTGTTTTGAAGAACCTAAAATGTCAACCTTATGCTTCCATTAGTATTAAATAAAAGATACAACTTTATAAAAAAAAAACACAGAAAAGTTTTCAGCAATTACTAGGGAAAGGGTAAAACAATGTTTAAATTAAAAGTGTAATTTGGTCCTATTGCATCACTTGGTTATTCTGTCTATATGTATTACTGTATACCTTCATGCAGAATATCCCAGCATTTACATGGATCTTTGATTTAACACAAAAGGCCCTGGATAAATTGCATTCTGGAGGATAATATTCTGAAAAATTAAAGTTCTAATTGAATGCCAGAGATTCTTTCATATTATATGAAACCCTTATTTGTGTAGTGCTGTAATAAATACAGAAATCAATATAATAACAGTCTAAATGAAAGACAAAATATTCCATGTGAAGAGTAATATGTTTTTGTTGCCTGTTTAGTTTTTTTTCCGATTAATAAAAACTCCTGCTATTCTGTAAACCACATCATAATGGATCTACAAGACATATTATGATTTGAGACTAAGCTCTACCTTTGATGCTGGCAGCCTAATTTGTCTAGCAAGTGTCCAGCGTTGATGCTCAGGATACAGCACTGTTTTTTGCTAAACCCAGCTACAGAGGACAAAAGTGGTAGTAGCGTATTAATATGTACTTAGAAACATAGAAACATAGAAAGTGACGGCAGATAAGAGCCAGAAGGCCCATCCAGTCTGCCCAACCTCTGAGTACTCTCCTTTAGTACTTGCCCTTATCCTATATCTAGCTTGGCATTATGCCTATCCCATGCTTGCTTAAATGACTTTACTGTATTAACATCTACCACTTCCACTGGGAGGCTATTCCATGCGTCCACTACCCTTTCCGTAAAGTAATATTTTCTGATGTTACCATTAAACCTTTGCCCCTCTAGTTTATGCTTGTGTCCTCTTGTTGCGGTTTTATTTCTTCTTTTAAATAAACTTTCTTCCTTTACTTTGTTGATTCCCTTTAAGTATTTAAATGTTTCTATCATATCCCCCCTGTCCCGTCTTTTTTCCAGGCTATATAGGTTAAGATCCTTTAACCTGTCCTGGTAAGGTTTATTTTGTAATCCATAAACCATTTTAGTAGCCCTTCTCTGCACTTTCTCCAACATATCTATATCCTTCTGGAGATATGGTCTCCAGTACTGTACACAATACTCCAAGTGAGGTCTCACCAGTGATCTGTACAGCGGCATGAGCACTTCCCTCTTCCTACTGCTAATACCTCTCGCTATACAACCAAGCATTCTGCTAGCATTACCTGCTGCTCTACTGCATTGTCTACCTACCTTTAAATCCTCAGAAATAATTACCCCTAAATCCCTTTCCTCACACGTTGAGGTTAGGACAGTACCAAATAGTCTATACTCTGCCCTTGGGTTTTTATGCCCCAGGTGCATTACTTTGCATTTATCCACGTTAAATGCCAATTGCCACAGCTCTGACCATTTTTCCAGCTTACCTAGATCGTTTGCCATTTGGCTTCTTCCTCCAGGAACATCAACCCTGTTGCAAATTTTTGTGTCGTCGGCAAATAAACATACCTTTCCATCAACACCATCTGCAATATCACTAATGAAAATATTAAAGAGAATGGGTCCAAGTACAGATCCCTGAGGTATCCCACTGGTAACAAGACCTTGTTCTGAATATACGCCATTGACTACAACCCTCTGTTTTCTGTCACTCAGCCACTCCTTAATCCATTCAACAACATTGGGATCTAAACCCAGAGATTGCAGTTTATTTATAAGTCTCCTATGTGGGACAGAGTCAAAGGCCTTACTGAAATCCAGATACGCAATGTCTACTGCACCACCTTGATCAATTACTTTAGTCACCCAATCAAAAAAATCAATAAGATTTGTTTGGCAAGATCTTCCTGAGGAAAACCCATGTTGTTTTTGATCTTGAAAGCCATGTGACTTCAGATGTTCAACAATCCTTTCCTTTAACATTGTTTCCATTAATTTTCCCACTACAGATGTAAGACTAACTGGCCTGTAGTTGCCCGACTCCTCCCTACTGCCTTTTTTGTGTATAGGCACAACATTCGCTACTTTCCAATCCCCAGGGACAACTCCCGTTACCAATGATTCGTTAAATATATCAGTTAACGGTTTTGCTAGTACACCCCCAAGCTCTTTTAATAACTTGGGGTGTATCCCATCAGGCCCCATCGACTTATTTGTCTTTACCTTAGACAACTGAAGTAAAACCTCCGCCTCGATAAACTCACATATTTCAAATGATTCAGTCTTTTTTCCCAACTGAGGTCCCATTCCATCATTCTCATCTGTAAAAACTGAACAGAAATATTCATTGAGACAGTCAGCTAAACCTTTATCCTCTTCTACATATATGCCTTTTGTTTTTAGTCTAACTAATCCTTGTTTAACTTTCCTTTTCTCATTTATATATCTAAAAAATGTTTTATCTCCATTTTTTACTGATAGGGCAATTCGCTCTTCTGCTTGTGATTTGGCAGTTTTTATAACTTTCTTTGCCTCTTTCTGCCTAATTTTATAGATCTGTCTATCTTCCTCACTTTGGGTATTTTTGTATCTACTAAAGGCTAACTTCTTGTCTTTCACGATTTTGGCCACTTCTGCAGAGTACCACAGCGGTTTCCTTAATTTTTTACTCTTACTGACCAACCTAATACAATTTTCTGTTATCTTCCATAAAACAGCTTTTACAAAATCCCATTTCTCCTGAACACCATTTAAATTGCCCCAGTCTGATAATGACTCCTCTATACATTTTCTCATTTTAGAAAAGTCAGCTTTTCTAAAATCTAAAACTTTTGTTTTTGTGTGGTGTGACTCAGTCACTGTTTGTATATTAAACCACACAGACTGATGATCACTAGATCCCAAACTTTCACCTACAGAAATATCTGTTAACAAATCTCCATTTGTGAACACTAAATCCAATGTGGCCTCCTTACGAGTTGGTTCCTCAACCACCTGTTTTAAAGATAATCCCAATAAGGAGTTTAGAATATCCGCACTCCTGGTACAACCAGCTACTTTCGTTTTCCAGTTCACATCAGGGAGATTAAAGTCACCCATGATTATAACATCCCCCTTCACTGTCATTTTAGCTATTTCCTCCACTAGTAGATTATCGAGTTCTTCTACTTGTCCTGGGGGTCTATAAATCACACCTATGCGAGTTACTTTACTTTTGCCAAATTGTACTGTAACCCAAACCGACTCTAAGTTCTCTTCACCAACTTGTATTAAGTTAGATTTTATGTTATTTTTCACATATAGGGCCACCCCTCCCCCTTTCCTGCCCTTTCTATCTTTTCTATATAAAGAGTACCCCGGTATTGATATGTCCCAGTCATTTTTCTCATTATACCATGTCTCAGTAACAGCCACTATATCAACATTCTCAGTTGCCACAACTGTTACAAGTTCATGGATCTTATTCCCTAAACTGCGAGCATTTGTAGACATGACCTTCAGCTTGTCATTTAACACCGATGCTGCAATCACTTTCTGTCCTTGCTTTGGGGGGCAAAACATATGCTTCTCCCTATTATCTTTATAGACCAAGCCCCCAGATCCACCCACCTGGTTACTAAGTAAATCGCCTTCCCTTTCTATACTGTCTAACCCGGTATTTATTCCCTCCCCCCCCACTTCGAGTGTCTGTACTCATCTGCAGGAGAGTTTGTGCTCTAGGTATATATCCAGTGCTACTAAATCCCTGAAGTCACTAGGCAACGGCCATGATTCTTATTAGAATTCTGCTCCATAAGAGGACACTATGGAAACGTAAAGGGCGTACCATACAGCTATCAATTGCATTCAAGTGCATATAACTGAAGTGTCCCTTTAAACATCTTGCATGTAATTGTGTCTCTCTTTTGAAATACATATTTGCCATTCTGATTAAATATCAAAAAACTAAACTCATAGAAATACCATTGATGGACATTAATCTTTTCTCCCCTAAAATAAATTATATACAATTGAAATTAGGATACATTGATGACATCTGAATATGGCCATTATTGTTGTGTTTTGAAACATCCCCCTCCACTACTTAGGTAATGAGCATTAGACATATGCAAATGGGCCATTTTTGATCAGTGGCTATCTCAGACACTGGAGGAATAGTCACCTGAGTTATGTTCCATGTGTGGAACAGAGAGGGGAAAGATTTATGGATACTTGGAAGCCATATGTCTGTACTACCACAAAGAAAAACAGCAGCAAATTAGCCCGGCCTTTAAGAATATAGAATGGCTCCGCACACGTGCGTTAGGGTGTGTGTGTCTCTGGTCCCTAGCCTCGCTAGTGTTGGCATGTCTCCAATCAAGCCCTCCATGTGAAGGGAAAGGCAATTTCAATCAAGAACGACAAGATTCTCGAAAGCCCACCTCTCATGACTATTGATCATCTTAACATGATACTAGTTGCTTTGTCTTAGTCAACACATTTATGTTGTTGTTCCATGTTTATGTGATATTATACATGATTCCAGTCTTTGACCAATCTTTTACTTGGTTGAGTTTATCAATATTCTCAGATATCTAGAGATATCTATACCATGTTTCTCATGAACACACTCTTGGCACTATATACTGGTAATTTATGTATATCCTAAGCTGCCATAATGTGTCAATTTTGGAAGGTTGGGTGCATATCTTTTGATGTCAATTTTTGAAGGTTGGGTGCATATCTTTTGATGGAATTATCGTTACCATTGTGCTGAAATAACTAGTGGTAGTAGCATCTGAACTAAAATGTCTAAACTACTTTTTTCCGTGGTGTACAAAAGGGTTACAATTCTTTTCCTTCCTTTGTGACAAGTTTACAAAGGAGTTTAGGCATGCATTCTGTAAGGTTGATTCATTGGAGAAGTATTTAACCACACATTTTAAAAAAGGAGCCCCTTAGATATTTATTAAGATCCCTTTAAGCTTACATTTTCCAGTGTATTGTAATACATGAAATGCACATTTTAGACATTTAACCTGTATACCAGACTTTTGTGCTGTCATTTAGTTTTTTTAATATGTAAAATAAAGTAGAGTTGTGTTAGAAAACTGCACATCTAAATGAATTTTGTCTGGGGAAAGTGCATTTTAATATGGTGTGATTTTCCTTCAGAGGCCAGTTGACTTACAACTACTCTGTCTATTTATCTTATGTATATCATAACATAGTAGATGGATTTATATTTGTATGTGTATTGGAGTAGACATTTACTTTAAAGGGTCTCAAGATGCTTACTTTCACAAAATCAAATAAAGCACAAAAAAGGAATTTCCAAACTAATAAGCTACAGAAAAACATAACCATTAGATTGCAATATATTTTGATAATTATTCAGGGAATATGGAAGCTCCATTGTCTGATTTATGGAGAATAATCAGACACAGTCCAAGAACTGTGACTTAACAGTCTTCAAGAGAGCAATTTTTGCAAGTTTCAGGATTCATTTTGCAGGTTTGCCGTTACAATTGTTAGGTACAAGTTTTATCATATATTAGCAAGGGTAACATTTTTAGTCATCCAAACACTCATATGTGCATTTCATTTAAACTGTAGCTGTTAGTCTGGCAGCTGGCATATAAGGGACCAGTTAATGGATTCTTGAAACAACAGACCAGAATCTAATTAAACTGAATTACATTCCATTTGTAAAAATCATTTAAAACAGTTAACAAAATTCAAAATAATTTACCCAATTTCTGTTAAACCACAATCTTTGTAATATATTTCAATAGGTGAGATGTTTTCATTTTGTTTGGGGTATTTATACCCCTGCCGAATTTTTTCTTTTTGTTTGTATGAAGTAAGGATTAGGTTGCACAGAGGAGATGCTGTGGATGTCTGCACAGACCTCTTCAAAACTAGTATGATCGCTCAGAGCTGTGGTACACTATGGACATAAATTGCTCATAGTCGCTGGTCTCCCCGCTGCAACAGTTAAATGTCCGCACTCGTGGACATTAATTCTGTCGAACTTGCAAACTTTTTTTTTCTATTTATTTTGGGGGGTTTTGTATTAAACTGTTAGACAAAAGGATCATGGGAATATATTTTATTTGAATAAATGCAAATGAGCACACTACCATATATGGCTAATATATCTTTGGGGAGAATGCTGTCATCTATTGGTAAGATACATTGAGTAGCATAATAATTTTGGATTGTTCCATATGCTTGAAATCCAACAATAGAGTTGCTCATACGGACATTTAAACACCTGGCGCCAGAGCTGCTGCGGACGAATATTCGCGGAATAGGAAGATTTTTTTTTTGCCGAAGACGAGCAGGAAGACGAAGAGCCCTCTGTCTAATAACAGTTGTCAGCCTACTCTTGGTTGATAGGGGAGCTTGGGCCCCAATGTTTAGCCCCCATTTTTTAATTACTTATACATTTGTGTATTGCGGGGGAGGGTTCATTTTTCTTTTTTTTAATGTTTCAGGTGAGGACAAGTTCTTATTCAACTTGCATTTCCATGCCTGAAACTCACAATGTTTATAATTGCACACCCTGGCAAACAACTCACATTTTAGTGAAGGTGGATTTGATGAGACTTGTTTTATATGTGTCCAGATGCAAGGGCATGCAACATCAAGTTAACCCTTAACTTGCCTGACCACATGACTTCTTAGTAAATAAACCCCAATGAAGGAAGAAGAGAGGTCTGGGGAGAAAAGGTAGAATTGCATGCCATCAGTGTAGAAGTTGTACCCTAAACAAAAGGACAAAAAAGATTTGCAAGAGAGACTGGGTCATAGGACTGAATATTAGGGTATGACAACTAAGAGAGAAATCAAGAATTTCTAGAAAAAGGGATGCTGAAAATGTGATTAGACTGAATGAGGGAGAACCATGAAAGAAGATACTAATTTATCTCTATAAAAAACATTATTTCAAAATTATTTCCTTTTTTAAAATTATTTTGGCTGTGAACCATAAAACCAAAAGTACATGTTATGTGCTTGTTCTAAATCCTGTCTTATAAAGATAAAGAGTACATCTCCAACCCCCTATATAGATAAGTAAAAAGAAGAAATGTTATTTTAGCAGAGAGATGAAATAAAAAAACACATGCTGCCTTCTGTGTGTTCTTTTATATTTTACCCAGGGCATCTTGAAAAAGAAATTGTTCAATGAAGCAAGAACAACCATGATTTTTATTTGGAGACAATGTCTTTTTTTAGTCTTATTTTTACTAAAAATATGAACAATATATTATAAAAAATGTGGCTTTGGTGTCAGTGTAAAACTATTGTTTTACCAGAAACCATTTTGCAATTAACTCTTTGTATTCACGGTTTTACTATTAGTGTACAATAAAGGAAAGTGCATTGCTACCGTCCTCAATAAAATGTCTCCTTTGAAAATCCATTTTTTTTCTTGACCAATGTTATTAATGGAAATCTCTACCAGTCCTGTATCGCCAGGGTCCAAGCAAGCATCTTTTAATCGGTTAATAGAGATCATGGTCCCTGCAATGAAGACGCTCACTTTTTATGAAAAACATCAATTTTCAGCAACCTATCAAAGCTCAAAGGGTAACTTTGATATTCTGTCATTGTACAATTTGCAGAAGGTTAATATCAACATCAATCTTACTTCCTGCAGTGTAACATATTACAGATAAAAATTACAACTACATGAAACAAACTCTACAATGGCTCTTCTTATTTCCTATGCATTACTACACTCTATGAAGTATGAAAATATCCTTTAACACTCTTCTCCTATAATCAGCCATCATTCAATTTTTGGAACATAAAGATGACTATTTCACTGAATATTAATTGTCTAGGTATTAAATAGCACCTTTCTAAAAAATTGGGATGTAGTCTAATTATTCTAATTTACCTGCCTCAAGTATTTAAAATTAAAAGACTCAGAGATCTAGTCACCAAACTGCAAGTGTTTGCAACTTGGTGAAAAATATGAGTTTGCAGCAGCAAATTAACAGGAGTTAGACAAAAGTCCATCTAACATACTCACTACCTCTTAACACCCATAACAGTCAACTGAAGGAGAGTCATGTATATGCGAGTTAAAAAAATAAGCATCTTTAAAGAATTTATGAACCTCCAGAAGGTTAAAATGTGACTTGTGAGTCCCCCCCATCCTAAACCCTAATAAAAAAGAAATAGTTGCCCCCAGGACACCCTATTTAATAAGGGGGGCCAATGATCGCTCCCCTCTTCCTACACTCCATGCAAAGTGGCCGGTGTTTAAATAAACGTAAGATAAAAACAAAACAATGGTGATTCCTGAGATCAGTGGAGTTCAAAAATGTAAACAACATATATAAAATAATACAATAACCTTAGAATTGTATGTATTCACAATTTCAAATTTGGAGTATATATAAAAAAGAAAATATGTTGCAATGATGCTGTTTGGTAGTGCAAACATAAAAAGGCTCCTCAGTGATGATGTATGTTGTAGTTAAGCTTTCAGACATAGAATATCTATGAAAATAGTAATGAATGATATACTGTATAAAGTAGTAAGGCAAAAAATAAAGAACATAGAAGGTAGAGCATATATTTGTTAAAATATATTCCAAGAAATATACAACATCCAGCTTTCAATATTTCTCAAGCAAAGATCCAGGTATTTCCCATGACGCAAGCTAGGTATACTTTTATGGGGCACCATAAGAGGCAGTACAGAGCTGCTTAATTGGGTCGGCCCCTCCTTCATACTGTTCATTTCTGACCATGCAATTCGAATATTAGAACCCCAGTTCCAAAATATCAATCTTTTATATCACTTTTTATTACATTTGTTTTTTTCCTCACATTTTTTTCCAGGAAATTGGGGAACTAGTAAGATTTGTGTCTAGATGGTCCTGGAGTATAATTCTAGCTCTGACCCGAACTATTCTCTAACCCATTCAAAAAAATGTAGTGCGACGGAGCTGTAGGTCAATAGAATCATTCTAGGGAAAAGGGTAGAATACTTGTGCACTCAGGTTTTAATAGAAGCTATTGCAAGAACTTCTACGAGTCTCCACTGCATTATAGTTTGAATGGAAATAGAGTAGTTTAGTATTGTTTAACCCCTTAAGGACAATGGGCGGTCCCTAAACAATGCATTTTGAGCCCGTACATGTACGGGCTTTGTCATTAAGGGGTTAATAAAAGGGGATTGAGAAAGGATGTTTACTACTGGTAGGATACATAAAACAATGCTAATTTGCTAGATTGCCCCAGGGCACTTCTTAATTCTTTTTTACAATTCACCTGTTAATGTGGTCCATACTTCATTCTTTAAGCCTACTGGCAAATACACCATATTTCTTATAAACACTTAAGAACACTAAAAAAAAAGTCTGCTTTGTGTCAGAAGTGATTACAATGACAAAAGATGGCACCTATATATTTTCATTTTTATTATGTTTAAGAATATTGAACCACTCTGCGGAAATAGGATTTTATCAGTGTGCTTGATCAATAACAACTTTATATTCTGCAATTCCATGCTTCCATGCCAGTGTTTAAATTAAAAGGTTTACTCACAGAGGATAGTATCTGTTATTGGGAACTGGAAAAGGTAGTCAATTCCTGTTAGCAAACTGAAGGCAGAAATATGTAAGGGTATTTCACTGTAATAATTAAAAAAAAAATCTTATTATCTAATATTATTTAATTTATATTTCAGTGTCGGGGTGTCGCTCAACAGTTACTAAAATGTGTCGATATTCTTTTCCTATGCAGAAATATGCAATGTAGTCAGATAATATTGTCAACCTACACTTTTCTGTTTCATTTGCCCTCAATATCATTATGTAGTGCATGAAGAGAGAATAAGGCATAAACTGGATGAAAAAAAGAAGACAAACACCTGAATGATGAAACAAACCATATAGCTATGTTATGAATGAAAAGCCAATGTACTCACAATTCATTATTAAGGTCCCTCATACAAAAGAGTCTTCTGTAAGAACCATAGGGTATTTTGTATAAGGCAAAATCCTTCTCAGAAGACCTTACTTTTAAACCATATTTCCAAGGTAGGTATGTACTAAAAAAGGCCATATATTGAAATATGTTTGGAATATGTTATGATACAAGGAATTATACTTAATACATTTTATATTTATACAATAAATTCAGTTATATGTAGTTTGATTTATTTTTCACTTCTGGCAGCAGTTTTCTCTTATGTAACTTTTTATGGTGACCTATGCATTCCTATTTATCTCATTCATTTGGAGCAATCAAGGTGGATTCCTGATTCCGCGAGACTGAGTATTTCCTTGTGTAGCTGGTAGACGCTGTTCTTGTTGACATGGGAGATATTGACATTGAGGGACATTTCCTTGGAAGAATAGGAACAGCTTCACACACATAACCTAATAAACTAGGTTGACATTCGGAATCGTGCATCTTGTTTTGGCTGAACTCCACGCGTTTTTGATGTAGTGTTTTCACAATCTGAAATTTTGTGATTTCCATGTAATGTTTTCATTGCTCACCGAAATAGTTTTCTATGGAAAAAAGACTGTTGTATCATTTTACTTTGCTCTTTGTAAATTCTGTCAGCAGTCGGGGAAGGCTGAAGTCAGTCCAGTTTTGTGCCTATTAATGCAAAAGGAAGTGGACGGCTTTAAAATTTTTGGAATGGCGGCAAAATAGAATTTGTCTTTTTAGGGCAATACTATGAAAGTCAAATGCATCAATCCAATGGCAACCAAACAGTGGGTGCCCACCCTTCCTTAATATATATAGTGGTTGTGGAAGTTCTGATTGGGTTTTGAAGTAGGGCTCATATATTTACCCATTTTGAGTCTCTAATAAATATGTCTGGAGTTTTATTTTCATGGATGTCAATTTATGGTTTGACTTTATTAATAACTGATACTGCTGCTAATCTTGCATCATGGCCTGTTGCACCAGATCTGGAACAGTGTATTGGACATTAAATTTGTGTTTGAAGTTGCATGTTTTTGTCTTGCAGTATTAGTTTGTTGTATATTTCCTTCTATTGATAATTTTGCCATAGACCACTGCAATTTTTCTGCCTCTTTCACAGCTTGCTCCATAATTGCAGCTATTGCCTGTGCCCTTTTTCTGACAATAATTTCCTTTGAATAACTTCTCATTTAAGGCCAATAACAAATTGGTCTCCGAGGACTATTGATAAATAGCTCCTAAAATTACAAGTGCTAGCTAATTTACGTAAAGCCATTGTAAATGATTTCACATCTTTACGTGGGTCCTGCTGCCTACTATAACATTTGTATCGTTCTGCAGTTTCTACTGACTGTAGGTTAAAGTAATGCCTACAAAGTAAATTGGATTTATCTTTTCAAAAGTTTTAGATGCTGTTTTTTTTTTTGGGGGGGGTATACTAAATCACATAATACATTATACATCTTTACCCAAATCAGTTAGCAACACAGACATACACTTCCCATCTGTTACCTTCTTTGCAATTAAATACTGATGAAGTCTTTCCACCCAGGATAGCCAGTTTTCTGGTTCCGCATTTAATTCTGACAGTGAACCAACCACAGCCATTTACCTAAACAACATATAACTATATTCATATGAGTATCAATCCTCAGCCTTTAATGATTCCAGCAGCTCCCAAATGCATTTATAAGGTTGCTGACAGTTTACCTCTGTGGTTTTTAAATATATTTAGAAAGGCTGCCACCAACTGTCAGTAAGTATGGCACAGTTTTGTTTATTTGTTACTAGACACTATCTGTCATTTATATTTAAAGCCGTGCTCCTGGTATATATGTTTGTTAAAGCTGAGTTATGCTTTGTCTCTTCTTACTCTGTCGCTGCTGTAAGTTCCTGTCTTCTCAGGGTTACTCCCTATCACAGAATTTATCATCTTTGACAAAATCCAGATCCTCATCGCCACTATAATGTCAAACACAAGTTTTGATTAAATAACCGTTTATTACTTCTCAGCTTCTCCAGCCCGACATATGTAACAGCAACCAACCTACACTTCTCTCATTTGATGACATCACTCATGCCAAAAGAAAACTGTTATGAGGTCATATAACTTGTTTGTGATCCCAAACACCACAGAAACCTATAAAAGAGCTTTGTAGGTGAGAGCGAGTGTTTAAAATTGAATCGTGAAAGGCACAGGTAGCAAATTAAAAAGATTGGCAGAGAGAAGAGGTGTCTGGGGAGCAAGCGGTATGGAAAATAAGCTATGCAGAGTTAATGTTCGGTTATAATGGTAGAAGATGTATATGAAGAAGACCAACTAATGGGTATTGCATGGTGCGATAATAAAAAAATAGCATTTAAAAGTTCTTAGTAGCCTTCTAAAAAGCTGGTATTTCTGGGAAAGTATACAAGAAACAAAAACTGTCTGCGCTTCTTACCCTAATAAAGTTGGCAACAAATATATAAACATAATATAAATGAGAGGTTTTGGTAATATGAATTGGCCAAAGCATAATTAAGCTCACCCGCCACGTCAAGGCACGCTCTCAATAGGGTGAGAACCTACTCTCACCTCCTACATAGTGGGTACACAAAGCAGTTTATACTGCTACCAAAACCTTATTAATGTGTTGGGGGAGGTGTAATTAAACCTCCTCCCTATTAACCCCTGGACAGCAAGCTGCAACCAGACTGATGAGGAGCCAACAACCTCAAATATGTGCAAACAGGGAAAAGAAAAAATGTCGGTGCGCTAAGCTAGTCTCAGGCTCAAATAATACAAATGTGTAATACGAGGCCTACCAAACAGGTGTAAGCATGCTGCAAGAAACAGTGTATTGGCTGTACAATGTATACAAGAAACAAAAACTGTCTGCGCTTCTTACCCTAATAAAGTTGGCAACAAATATATAAACATAATATAAATGAGAGGCTTTGGTTATATGAATTGGCCAAAGCATAATTAGGCACAACCCAGTTTGCTTAGTAGAAGTATGGCCTTGAATTATAGAGTGTGATGGAATCTCTATTGCACAGTTAAGTCACTTGCTTTTAATAAAAAAGCTGTTTTTCTTATGTATTCTATTGTAATGACATACATTATACATTTGGTCTGCTGTTGTAGGATCTACTTTTTGAAAATTAATTCTTATAATTTTATTCTCCTATTATTGATTCTGTAGGTATCTATAGCTCCTAATATTAATTTGGAAAATATCCTTTTTGCTGTTTTCTGTATATATTTTTATCTTTCCATATACTAAAGATCAGTCATCCATTAAGTGGTGAGATTTGCTATTTAGGGGGTATTATATGTATTTACTGAGTTCAATTGTAATGCACATGATATTGCCTTTGAACTTTTCTTTTACAGTGTCCATTTATAACAACTAAAAATGCATATACACAAATTATCGTGCATGTTTTTTTTTTAAAATGAATGTAATTTTATTTTTACTTTCTCATTTTTTTTCTCTTGCTATAGCAACTGCAATATTGAGGTAAAAACAAATGAAGCAGAAAATGAATAAATGGGTGGTGAGTGGTTTTGTGCTAGAGGTTAATACATAACAAGTGCATCAAGCAATCTCCCAATCATACTAAAACAATGGCCAATGAACTGCAATTTTTAATAAAACAAAAAACAATTGTGTGGGGGTTTTTTAACTACAGTTTACACAGAAATTGTCAGATCTGTCAGATATCTAAAATGGTTTGCTTATCAGAGCGTAAACGAGAGGCACTGTCATTGCCAATGAAATTAGATGTTAGAAGCATGTATCTAAAAATGTACTATCATTGCATAAAACACTATTATTTATTTAAGTAAGTAAACATACTTTTTCCTTCATATTTGATTAAATAGTTATTATTTCTTGCTATAGCTGGGCAAAAAGTTGAAAAAAAAAACCTTGCCACAGAAATCTCAAATTTTCTCCTGCAAAAAACCAAGACTAGTGTGAAAGGAGCCCGTTCTGTGTGTAAAGTAAAGGTCATTTTGATGCTCAAAATGAAAATGTACATTTTGTTCCCAGTGCCAACAGGTTAAGAAGGGGGGTGGGATGACACTGAGATTGTCCTAATTTTTTCGAACAGGTCTGAGCTGAAGCAGCCCACTTGTGGAGGTAGGATGTGGTAATAGAGCGGTTATAGAGCAGCTGCTCACATCACAAGGAGTTATAACAAAACAAAAAAAAAGGCCGTGGGGCTGTGAGGGAAGTGTGATAGAGTGAGAATGTTTTAGTGTGATAGCGTATGTGTAAGTGTAGACATCAGTTAGTGTGTATGTGTAATATGTGTGTGTGGTAGACTGACTGTGCGGTCCATATGTTCGTTAACGGGGAGTGGCACAAGGAGACCACTGTGCTTTACTAGAGAGCTAGAAGGTGCCAGGTTGGAGGATCTAGGGAGTGTGTGTGCCCAGACGCGCCACCATTTTGCCCAAAAATAACCTCAAGTGAACTTCCGCAAAAATCAAAATGCTTGCACTGACATCCTCTCCCCGGACGAAGAAAGAAGATAGAAAAACAAGAAGAGGATGCTAGAAAAGAACCAGAGCTGTGAGACACAGAACAGGAAGCTGTCAGCGGAAAAGATAGGGAGCCATTCAGAGACTGTGAGAAAGACAGTCAATGAGAATGTAATAGAAAGAGAGAGAGTGATTGTGGCCGACTGACATTGAATTTCATTTCCGATTTCCATCTGAAATGGAACTGTAGCGAGACAGGGGAACTGTAGTGAGACAGGGGAACCTAGAGACAAGCAGCTCCACAGCCTGAATGGGGCGTGACAGTTCCTAGTTTATACAGATAAGGTTAAAGTCACAAGAGAGGTTGATGATCCTCAAAAAGAAATGCAGGAAATGACCATGCATATCTGAAACATAGTAAATAAAATGTATTTTTTTAAGTTGATATTTGGACAGCATTTTATAGTTCTCTAATCAGTTTAAAATAAACATGCTAGAAATGTATTGTCAAATCGAATTCAATAGCAAAAGAAAATTACATTCTATTACAATTTTTTTTGCAGCTTACCTTCTACATATATATAATATCATCACTCCTACAGAAGCCTACCTACAGTCTTCCTTTGTGTTTTCAGCTTTATGTAATACAGAACAAATTTAAATTCGTGATTTGCAAGCTTAGCCAGATATTTCAACCACAATATACCCAATTCAAAATGGCCCACAGATGAGAAGATTTTGGCAAGAATGATAGATTAAGGAGGAAATTAACTTTAAACAAAATGCAAAACTCCAAAAGCCTGAAAAATGTGACAACAATTTTAAAAATAGCAGTGCTTTAAATTATATTCTACAATGTTAATTGTAATTCTTTTTCATCGTCTAAATTATCTAATCAAGTGTTTTTGTTAACAGCAAACATTAACAATCACCTAAATTGCGCAGCTTTACTTTTTCTATGTTCTGTTTACCCTTTCAGTGTCAACCAGGGGATATATGGTTGGCAAAATGGACCCTATATGGGGTGGGACTGTAGGGACCACTTCCATGCTATTGCTACAAGCAATAATAGAGAATACATTTATGTAGTGTAGCAGAGGCAGCATACATATACATACACACATTATCTGCTGCTCACCATAAACCCTAAGCACACCCGACACTCTACGCACTCACACCATACTTTAACACACACTCTTAACAATTTAGAACTTTGCTGAAGAATTGTACTTTGTAAATAAAGGTACATTTCAGTAAATCCTTCCCAGGCACCAATGACTTTCCCCAAGCATTATCATGGATGATAGTGTCTTCGCTCAAATTTACTGGGGGACATATTTAAATCAATGTGAACCAGCAGCAACTTGGTAAACATTTGGCCTGTACCAGTGTTTACCCCAACACTTGCAACTGGTGTGAGTTGCCACACATTTTCTCTTCGTTGAGCTTTTGCTAACCTTGGAGATATGTCAATTCCCCTTTTGTCTGTCTTTGGTTGGGGATGGGGAGAAGAGTGGGAAACAAACTTAATGTTGAGTAGTTTACACAGAAAAGAAAATCAGCTGGAACTGTAGAAATTCTCCAAAAGTGAATCACATAGATAATCCCTTGACTATTCAAGGTCGTAGTTGTTCGTGTCTGGAACTATTTGACATGCCTTATTTGTAATTACAAGCCAAAGTCATTGATGCAATCCTACGCAGCTTTTGTCTGACAAGGATGCTTGGGTGACCTTGATTTTCCCTCAGAAAAATCAGCCCAAGTCTCAATAAACATAGGTGCGAACAGAAGAAGCACTTATTGGATTCAGCCATAAACAAAAAAAAAACAACCCAAAAAACATGCATCTTGACTGAAACTACGCAGATGTGGATGCTTGTATGTTCTTAAACCTAACTGTGCCTTTATTTGTAATGCAGGTTGCATATGACTGCATTAATTTAAAGTAGGTATTATAAACTGTAAATATTGTTTTTCGTTTTTCTTAATGACTATAGACTATGGCAATGATAGAACGTCATTGATGATTCTTGTATTAGTTTTGCAAATGATAAAAATAGTTTTTGTCATTATATAATTACTAGACTTGTGCATCTGGATTCATGCAAACTGTATTTTGTGCATTCGTATGAATCTGTGATAGCAACCTAATTGAACTTAATCAATCTAAATTGGATGCACAAAAGTTTGCTTTGATCCTATTAGATGCGTAGAAGTTTAGACTTTGAATCAATGCTCAAGGTGCTGTGATTTTGCATTATACCGGCTAAATGTGTAATTAGCAATTAGCATTTTTATTTAAATTTGTGCCCAGAGGATAGAATTGCTTACAGGGATGGCATATCCCAAGGGACATTTTTCTAAGAAAAATTCTGTTTTTTTAAATGCAAGGACAATGAATTTGGCTCCTTATAACTGCTGTGGCAATTTAAACACCCTACCCTAAGGGGTTGCTTAAGGATACTGGGTAAAATTTAAATTAAATTTAATTTATTTTAATTTAAATTATTGCCTATTCTTAGCCCCTTATTTCTGTCCACATCAATTGACCAAACAATGGCATTTTTACACCCACCCTCAAATAAGGCAATTGAAGAATAGGTACTAAAACATTCCAGAACGGGAATAATGATGGCCACCTCTCCTCTGTTTCCTCATGCTATTATACACTTAGATAATGTCTAGTTAAAAGTGTACATTCTGAAGCCAACAGATGCCCCACATTATGAATATAAAATCATGAGTGTGGTAAAACAGGTAAAATGAAAAGACTTGAAACCAAATCTTACGCTAGTTTTTGTGAATACCTTTTAAATATTTCATTGGAATAAAAAAAACCAAAAAACTTACAGAACAGTTCTTGTCATGGTTCCGTTTCCAGTGTCTTTTCACCTGCTTCTTTACTGCTGTTGAATGTAAAAATGCATGAACAGGAGTTCTTGGATTCAACGCCAATATATTCTGTATGGAAGAACAAAACTTTTGTTATACATGGAAGACATTCTAGTGACAGAAAGGGCAACTGCACATTTTATTGAATCAGAGTAAAAAATCCAACCATTTAATGTACCACATCTTCCAAAATGAATGTATTTTTTCTACTAAACAAAACATATCAAAACCAAGTTTTATGCAAAATACAAAAATACATAAGTGATCAATATTGAAGGTCTGTTACATATGAGGAATATGCCATTAAATCATCAAAAACAATTTGACTTAAGAACAGATTAAATCATACTATCTAACTGGTGACAATGTTTTGTTTATTACAGAATCTACTATTTATCTGCTGCTAAACCATTACTTGAATATAGTCAACAGTAGTTTTTAATCAGTATTTTGTGTACTAATTGATATATGCAACGATATGGGTTAGTTTATGAAAACAGGCGTTGAAGGTCAATCCAGTGAGCTTCTCCTGCAAGAAGGGCTTGGTTGCTCATGCTTATTATATATGTAAGTCATAGAGGTTTCATAAATAATGGCTCATGAATTTAACAATGCATTACACAGGTCAGCTGATCCTTTCTGGCAGGAAAAACTCACTGTGGCGGCCCTGAATAATGTATAGTAGACTTGTGCATTCATTTTTGTACAAATGAAAATTGTCTGTTTTGTGCGTTCATACAATTCATCAATAACGATGGCTATCACCGACGAAACTGATGAAAACTAACTGCAAAAGTGGCACTGTCAGATGATAGCAGCAGATTTCTTTTTGCCCCAGAAGATTGTGAGGAACCAGACCTACTCTTGTACCAGTGGACACTCAACACGAATTTTGCGTTTTTGTTGTTGAAACTGAATAATGAACAAAAAAATATGGCCTCAGATAAATGTACACGAAGACGCACAACATGAAGAATCTTCACCCCCTTGAGCGTCACGTCTTCAAAGGGGTGGGACGAAGAGCCGCACTACAGTACTGCAACTGGGCGGCACAGCGTGTGCATGCCAGCCACTGTAATTGTATTAGGAGGAGGCGGTTGCAGCTGTGCGATAGACGCTCTGAATCTCACGGCCACGCGACAGCCGCTCTGAATGTTGGTCTGCCGGCCCACGGACTTGTCGGCCCACCAGGAAAAGTCCTGGTTTCCCAGTGGGCCAGTCCGGCCCTGGACACAGGTAGAATCTGCTAGAACACCTTTTAGATAGGATATTTCATTAACCCGAGACCTCCAATGGAAAGTAGCATCATTTTCACTTTAAAGTCAGCCACCTTAATCTAAATTAAATCCTTTTTCTTCTCTCATTAGGTGGAATTTTTTGAGCACTTTAATTTAGAATAAATATAGGGGAGATCCTGACAAAATGGGTAGAGGAATTCTTGAGACATTTTGGTGACACTCTTTCTGCCCATTGCTCATATTAAAACATTTTTTATCTTATTCTTTTAGACATCTGAAGCTATTAACTTACATGTGAATATGATTTTATTCAATTGTGTGTAACAGTTATTCTTTAGTATCTTCACAAGATTTAAATCCTTTGGAAATGTAATGAGAATTATTTTTAGTCAATTTTCACAAGCTTGCATTAAAGCAAAATTAGATAAATAATAGATTTTTTAGAGGTTATGGAAGATTAAATCTGAGATTTTTAAAAAGTTAGAAAATTTTACTTTACTATGAATTGATTTTACATTACATTTTATTTATAGATTACACTATAACAAAAATTGTGAATGCAAAATTTGATAGCATTAAAATGGAGAATACACAAAATTAAATATAATATAAACACATGACAATAGAGACATACTGGTATTGGTACAGAAGGAGAAGGGGGCCCTGTGCTTGCAATCTTAAAATCTATTAAGAGGTTGTGGAGAAATTAGAATAAAGTTCAAGAACTGCTTGTGTAAAAATTATTTGGTTGTAATGCGGGTCAGTGGCCTGGAGATCTAAACTCAAGGTTGCAGGTTGTGGGTATTAAGTAAATAGTCTTTAAAGTTAGGATATGTAGGCTAAAGTCTGACATCCTTCTTCTCAAAAGTATCTCTAGTTTCAAACAAAAAGTATTTCTTTACCCAACAGGTTTATCTATTGACGATCAATACAGTTTTGAAGAGATAGCTATTGACTGTCAATAGGAACCTCTCTTTTGAAACAAAAGTATAACATAGGCAAAGTATAACTGCAACTGTGTATGTTTAATTCATTTAAGCATGTGTTTTCGTCTATTTGAGGTGGTGTGACTCAAATGAAGACAAATTGTTAAAATACAATCTATCCTCCTAAAACCCACAGTAGAAATTCTGGAAGAAACCAATCATTCTCTCCAGGTTCCAGATCTCCACACCATTAAGACCCTCACTACTGTATAATTATCCTTGCCAAAGCAGTATCATGCCAACACAACCTCCTAATAGATTGTTCCAGTTTATCTTAACTTTTGTCAATTGTTTATTATTGATTAGAATTGTATTTTATTACTGTCCTCCTATATTAATAGTGCTACAGAATCTGCTGGTGCTGCAGAACTAAATGTAATTTAATTCGTGCCTGACCTTTACCACTTACCTAAGCATTGTTGCAGACCATGTACGCTATGGTGCCAGATACCACAGCACACCTTCAGAGGTCTAGTGGAGTCCATGCCTCTACAGGTCAGTGTATAATCAGTGACCATAACACATTGGTTTTACTTACTAGATATGTGCAAACGGGCCAAAAATGATTCAAACACATTTTTCAGTTTGTTTTGAGGCAACAAATGTAATTTCCTGCCCTTTTGGTTACAACAAAAATAGGGGCCATTTTTAATTTGGAACAAAATGATTTCCCTACATTCAATCTCACTCATTCTTGTTCTTTCACGCACCCCGTTTATTGTCTCTCTTCCTCTGCATCTCCACGAACATAACCTGGCACCAACTTCTGCCATTATGATGGCACTTTCAGTGACTTCCTCTCCTACCCTTACGAAAAATTACTGCAGTTTTTTCTGAAGTAATACTGCAGTTTTTTGGACATGAAAAAACTGCAATACTGCACTTTTACTGCAGTATTACTGCACATTTACTGCACTTTTTTTTTATATTGCAAACCTACAGTTGTACTTCAAAGTACTGTAGCTTTATTGCATTTGTACTTCCGTACAAAAATAACTGCAGTACAACTGCAGTACAGTGAAGTACAAATGCAGTAAAACTGCAGTAAATGTGCAGTAATACTGCAGTAAAAGTGCAGTATTGCAGTTTTTTCATGTCCAAAAAACTGCAGTATTTTTTTGTAAGGGTACAATCCTCCAATTGGGGGAAAGGACGTCGACAAAAGTGAGAGGACATCAGCGGAAGCGCTGCCATTTTATGAAAGAGAGAAGATAGAAGAGAGAAAAGGAATATCAGGGAAGCAGGGTGGCGTATAGGGGGTTAAAAGGCATATCAGGGAGGCAGAGTGGCGCATCTGTGGGGCAAAGTGACATAGGGGGGAAGAGTGGCATTTGAGGGGATTAAAACGCATATCAGGGAGGCAGAGTGGCATATAGGGGGGGTATAAGGCATATCTGGGGGCCAAATGTGCATAACTGAGGGCAGGTTATGAAATAAAAGGAAATAAAAAAAATGCATTATTTTTTAATCATAGTTTTTATTAAATATGAAAAAATTGTTTGTGTGTGAATATTTACTAGTAAAACTTTTTTCTTATAGGGTCTTATATTTAGGCTTTCTTTTTTTCCTAAATTAATATTAACATTTTGGGGGTTCATCTTATAATCGAGCAAATACGGTAATTGGATTTTTTTTAAAAAAATCATGCTTGAGACATACATTAATATCTCCATATGATGAGATTAAAGGCTATATCATGTCTTTGTTTTGTCAAATAATATACATTTATCTACTTTGACAATATTGCAGGATGTGAACACTTGAGTCAAGAAAAAAAGAGGGAAAGAGAGAGAGATGAAAACATGTATTGGTAGATTTTACAACTTTTGTTTTTAATATTAAAAGAGTCCTTACAGATGAAGAAGAAAGTCACCAGGGTCTTCTATATAACAAAGAAACATTACCCAAGCAGAACTGTCCTGTTACACTTCTTTCTGTAGACACTGGACTTCACATCAGGGTGGCTTGGGGTGGATTTAGGAAAGAAGAAGATGAAATACATTGTGTTCACAGAATTTTGGGTTCGTTGGTTATAGAGTTTTGGCCTACTAACTTCACTATTCACTAAAGACACTCACTATTTATTCTAGAAGCTTGACTGGCAATGTATAGTGCATGCAGAACTCACAGTTAGAGGAATCAAAGAGCGTCCATCTAACATTAGGTGTATATGATGAATCAACATACCAAAGTATTCAGATACAACCATATACCTTCATGGATCTAAACTTTATTACCACATTGTTTTTTTTTTTTTTTAAATAATTCTAAATTTAATCTAGTTATTAAATTTATCTTGAAAAATGCTATACAAAATTGTAACATGAGATTTTATTATATAAGTGTATCAATGGTGTCTTCAATCCCTCCCGTGGACAATAACAGACGATATTTGAAAAATACAGGGATACATTTTTCATGGTTAGCCCAGATTTTCAAAATGTTTGACAAAGGGGATTAATCCCTTGCAGTGCAAAGTAAAATCATGATAAACTAGCTTCAGCCTTGGGTAAATGATTTAGCATAATTAAGTTAGCTACCTGTTAAAAATACAAATTAACTTGAAAACAGATTGGATGGCATTTTTATTGTTTAGGGAGTTGTACGCTGATTATACAATTTTTGTGTGCATGCTATTTTCTGGTAGGTCAAAATAAGTGTAATGAAGTTACAATTAATCGAACTACGAAGCGCCATTGTAGGTAATTTAATCAGGGATAATTAACTCAGAAGTTGTAAAAAAAAAAAAACCTTCAAAGATGTATAGCCATTAGCATATGAGCATCTCCCTGTATTACTAGCTAACCATTACTTTACTAGGAGGACATAAGGAGGAAACACTGTATTATGAGCAAAATATGTGTTTTTTTAATCTCAGACTGATCAAATGTGTGTTATCTTAGAAAAAGAGGGTAACGACACATATAAGAACTTTGCAATGGCTGTATTGTTTGTCCCTTCCAGGAGCAGGTGGAACCTAAATTGTACTTGACCGGAATCCAACTGGAATCAGCGCATTCTCAGTTATGCATCTTAGGCACAATACTATATAAAATAAGCCAGTGCTGGAGTGTATATTTGTTTCTTCAGGCCATCTTATAATAGTGCGATAGAAATACACGATACCATATTTATATATAGTATATTGATTATATACATACACAAACACACAAACATACCCACCAAAAAACTGAATTTGCATTTTTGCTATTTATGCAAAACTTTAACACCATGATATAACTGAAGGTGGATGAGAGGTGACTAATTCTTTTAATTAAAAAAAAAGACTGTTTAATATAATAGCGTAGCTGTTGTAGCATTGTCAGAATTGATGGGAAATGCATACATGAATCCTAGTCTTAATAAATATATATAGTATACTTTTGTCTAAAATAATCTGACGGCATCTATAAACTTTCCAATCAAGAGATCATCAATTGCAAAAGCTGTTATTAAATGATTCATTACTATAAGGGTCACTAAATAGCATAATTTGACACAACCTTCTGAAATAGTTTGATATCTGCACCTATATAATATGGTGACTTTATATTAGAGCTCTAATAATGCATTTTAAATGAAAGTATATCTTGTAGAAGCAGATTGTAGTTATGAGGGTTTACACAGTGTTTAGCACTCAACAGAAGTGCACTAAAATCAATGTAATAATTTAAAATATATTGATTAAGATAAATCTATAATAAAAGCAGATGGATAATATATACATGAACAAATCATCTCAATCCCATATTTCTCATAAGAACCTTAAACAAAAAAGCATAGATTACACTGGATAAAACAGCTACAATAAAAATGGTTACTATGGAGCAGATGAGAAAAATACGTAACATTTCTAAATAATTGATCTATTATATGTTACTAAAGTGATGCTCCATTTCCCTAAATTAAAAACAAATTACCTTCCCATCAACACTTAAGGCAGTATTATGGGCCACTTTATCTTTTATTACATGAATACAATATTATTGCGCTGACCTAATAAATAAAATTCCTTATAAATAATCCATTTCACAGCAGTGATTTAACAAACTGATTTTATTTAATGTTGCCATCCATAATCCGTCTCATCTCCTTTATCTAGATTAGAAGTTGCTTTGAAGTGGGTTAAAAAAGAAAACACACATAATGCGTGTGGGAATTTACGGAATGGAAACCCAAAATATTACAAGTGTTTTAAATTGGTTCTTTGAATTGAATTTCAATACTACTAGATTCCCAGTATCCTTGTTATTTTTGTTTTTTTTTAACAAAATATGTTTACTGAAGTTAAACTAATTCAGTGCCTGAACAAACTGTTTGACATTCCTATGCAATGAAGCCCTACGCCCTAAAACAATGAAAGGGTTAAAGTCAACTGAAAAGAAACAAGAACTATCAAACCAAAACACTCGCCAAAAAAGCATAAAACATAAGGCTTTGTTTTCTCTTCAGTGCTAAAGGCAAAAAAAAGATGGGAAGTAAAACCCCATGAGTTTTCTTTTCTAAAAGCGTTGAGCAATTCTAGTAGTTTAATGGGCTTCAACAATCACTTGAAAAATGTGTCTCCATCAAATGGAAATACGGTACACTGAAATACGATGTGAAAAGCAGCAGGTAGGCAATGGGCTGTAATTTTAAACCAACAAAGGGAAATGTAATTCTCATAAGATTTTCTTCACTTATATGGCATTTAGGAAAACGTAAGATTTTAATCTACTTGTGGTACATGCACTGTAATGAAAAATACAAATAACATTTACAAAACAGTTTACAATACACGAAAGTACATGTTTACATTTTTGGTATGCGCTGTGAACAGCAAAAAAATCTTTCATTCATTACAGTGTGTAAAGACTCAAGCGCTCTCCTTTAGGCTTCCGGAGCAGATTCTTGTGTGTTCCTGTATCAGCTTTTGAATCGGAATTGCAAAAGTGGAAAACGTGTAATTACCTTTTATTAAAATGTACAATGCAAAAAAAAAAAGAAATAGTGTTGATTGATTGAGTAAAGTTAATTGTGCAGAGGAAAAATGGGTTTTGACTAGACTTGTGCATTCGTCTTCGGGCGAACATGAAAACGAGCACGAAGAGGCCGTTTTTTTGTTCGTTCCGAAGGAACGTAGAACAGAATACAGTGCCGGCAAACCGTAGGCGAAGACGAAGACTCACAATCACGAAGAATCGAAGATTCTTCGTGATCGTCTTCGTTTTTGCCGCGCAACCGCCAAAATTTCAAACAGGAGTGAGCTGATCCTCGTCTGTCCAATCAGCTCACTCTTGTGACGTAACGCTAAGGGTCTCGTCCAATGCCTGTGCTGCTGTTTTTTGAATTCTGAAGGCGCCTTTATAAGACCAGAGCTTGCCTGAGAGATCCATTCATTTTTCGCTGTGACTGCTTTGGCAACACTGCTGTGCTGCATCCGAGCGTTACAGAGAGAGATTGTTCTGTTCTGTGTGAGACTGGTAAGCCTTTCTCACAGTGTACTTCATCCTCACTTCAGTGCTACTTAATATAATTAATTTAATAATAATAATTTGATTAATTTAATTTTTTTAAAATTAATTTGTCATCAACTTTAGTGTAAGTGCTGTTGAGTTGACAGTGCACCCAGTGCCTCAGTGGCACTGGGGTGCCCTTGCCCTGGGCTGGCACTAGTGCCTATTGCCTGTCCTGCTTAAATAAATTAAATAGAATTTATAAATTACAATTTAATAGAATCTATAATTTAATAGTTCATTATAATATTATATATATATATATTTGTCAGTCATATATATATATATACTATAGTATACTAGTGTAGAGTGTACTGTAGACATTCATCTACTAGTGTCTAATTTAAAATCAGTAATATTAATTAATATAATTAATAATTGAATTCATTATAAAATTATATATATATTTGTCAGTTATAGTTAGTAATAGTATACTAGTGTAGAGTGTACTGTAGACATTCAGAACATCTACTAGTGTCTAATCTAAAATCAGTAATATCAATAATTCTCTAATTCTTTCTTATCTTAATAGTTAATTAAATTAGCTATAAATAAAAGTAATAATATTAATTAATTACTACTAGCGTATAGTTCAGCTAATCTTATTAGTACTGGTGCTGCAGCTCTATAGTTTGTGCTTTGTTTTAGCAACAGTAAGAGACCAAGTCAATTTTTCTTAATTAATCTTTCATTTTATTTCATTTGTTTTGCTCACCTCAGTCCATCAGTGAAGTGAACTTGTTGGGCTAGTGAGTGCAGCCGCATAAGTGCTGTGTTTTTTTTTGATCAGCAAGCAGTGACGTTAACTGTTTTGCAAAGATTTTCTCATTTATTTTACATTTTATTTCAATTTTATTAAAAGTACCCTTAGTGTTTTGCTCACCTCAGTCCATCAGTGAAGTGAACTTGTTGGGCTAGTGAGTGCAGCAAGCAGTGAAGATAACTGTTTTGCTGTGACATTTTATTTTATTTCTAATTCTTTTCAAGAAAAATTGACTGTGACGAGCTGTACTAAGCAAAGCTTCAAGCTACTAGCTGTAGTACTAAAATAATTCTAATCTTCTTTAATCTTAATCTATAATATATTATAAATAATAATATTCTAATTCATAATCTATAATATAAGTAATTCTAATTCTAAATTCTAATTCATAATCTATATTCTTCTATCTATAATACATAATATATAAGTAAATTAGTTCTAATCTATTAATATTATATAACTTAATATTAATTAATAAATCATATACTGAATCTGATTTAACCTCACTTTAGCTTAGTGGGTTTGAGAGCGTCTGCCTAGAGGTAGACTTATAGTAAGGAAATATAGCTTTAGGCTAGCATAGTGGTAGGCTAAGCTCTTAGGCCCGTGTAAATTCAAATTAAAAATAAAATACTGCTAGTTATTAAATAGTTAATCTTGAGTTAATAATTTAAATAACTTTAGGATTTTGGCAGATTGCACACAGCACAGTGCAGTAGTGCATAGTTTTACTTTTTAAGCAGTAGCACTGAAGAGAACTTCCTCTAATTTTTTTGTCTTTAATTCGTTTTTCCTTTTTTTTATTTTTATTTTTTTATTTTTTTTTTATAGTTTTTTAAACACTACACTACACTACACTACACTACACTACACACACAACACAAAATTTGAAATGGATCCTCCTTTTGGGACTAAGGAGGGACAAGCTCCATCTACCTCCACCACCACCAGCACCACCACCACCAGCACCACCACCAGCACCACCACCAGCTCTAAGATGCAGCCTTTGCGTCAGTCTAGTCGGCCAAGTAGGCCAAGCTCTCGCTTATCATTTGGGGAAGCATTGCTTGAAGGATCATCAAGTAAAGGAAAGGCACCAAAAGCAGGCAGTAGTAGTGCGGCTAGGCCCACAAGCTCTATGGTTTTTTACGGAAAGCCTAAAGCACCAGAAGCACGTTCAAAGTTAAAGGGTAGCACAAGTAGTACCAGCCCAGTGACTAAAAAGAAGTGCCTTTTGCCCCAAGCAGCATCTTCCCCATCCACCAGCAGCATGCAAGGTACCAAGCAGAGCCAAATTAGCAGCAAGACTCAGAGGGGTCCCAAACCAAAGCGATCTCATTCCTTTGTAGGGAAAACCACCACCACCACCACCCCCGCCTCTACCACCACTAGTGCTGCGCCTACTGTTCCCACTGGTACCGCCACGCCATGTCCTCCTAGTACCTCTAGCAAGCCACCAAGTCCTTACAAAATTTTTGTAAAGACAGTTAGAGAGAGGGCTACACATAGTGGAACTCCACCTAGCGAGGTAGCAGAGGAGCCTGAGACTGAGAGGCCAAGTGCAGAGTCTATTCTTCCTGCTCGCACTACTACTAGTCACGAGTCTCACGACGATATCAGTCTTAGCTCCAGCCTAGCAGGAATTCCATTCGATCTGGCTAATGAAGAGCTAGACTATGAGCCAGAGGAAGTAGAGGAGATGAGTGGTCAGGAATCAGATTCCTCAGGGAGCAGTGTCCAAATGACTAGTGCACAATTTTCCCCTGAGCCTCCACCTTCTCCGCTACGATCATCACCATCACCACCACCAGCAGCAGCAGCAAAACCTAGCAAATCTAAAGCAATTAGCAGTCCCACTATGGCCAGTACTGTTACCACCAGTCCCACCACCACTAGTTCTGCCTCTGTTCATCCACCCCGAGCAGTAAGAGCAGCACCCAAGGCACACTCCAAGGCTATGCGCGCCCCAATTTGGGAGCACTTTGAAAATGTTGAAGAAGGGCGCTATGGAAAGTGCAAACATTGTGGGAAGCTAATAAGCAGAGGGAAAGTGTCTGGCCATTTTACCAGTGCTAGCATGAAGCATCACCTCAGCACTCAACACAACGCTGTGCTATTGGGGAAAGATGCAGAGGTAAAACTTAGTGCAGGCAGCATAGCTGGTGGCCGTGGAAAAACCCCAACAGCTTCTTCTTCTGAGCCAATAGCAGCAGCAGCAGCAGCAACTAGTGCTGGCAGCCAGAGACCAAGGCAGGTTGGAGCACTGCATGTCCAGCCCACCCTGGAACAATTTGTGGCATTCCAATCCAAAAGGTCAATGCCCAAACAGCAGGCCAATAAAGTAACGCGACTGATTGGTCAGTTCATTGCTGTTGGAGGGGCATCCTTCTCTATGATCGAAGGGGAGCCTTTCAAACAATTGATGGCGGCTGTGGCTCCACAATATACAGTTCCGTCACGTTCCACTTTCAGCAGGAACATTGTCCCCTCATTGTATCGGTCCTGTGTTGCAGCAGTGAAAGAGGAGCTTTCCAAGGCTGCTGGTCAGTCTGTTCATTTCACTACAGATTTGTGGAGTGCACCTAGCGGCCAGCATGCCTTTCTTTCTTTGACAGCACACT
Source organism: Spea bombifrons (assembly GCF_027358695.1). NCBI lineage: Eukaryota > Metazoa > Chordata > Amphibia > Anura > Pelobatidae > Spea > Spea bombifrons. The sequence goes on along the minus strand of NC_071092.1, from coordinate 35,386,367 downwards.
GGTGGCAGCCCGGTGTGTCTAAGGAAGCTGCTGCAGCAGGCTACCGATCTTTCCTTCTCCATGCAGAAGTGATGGATGAAAAGCACACTTCCCAAAACATTCTGCATGCGATGAGGAAAATGTTTAGCCTTTGGGTGGGAGCAGAGGCGGGCACCAATGTTGAAGTTGGTTTTGTGGTAACTGACGGAGGTGCCAATATGGTGAAAGCGCTGCGAGATGGTCATATTGTTGGTGTGCGCTGTGCAGCCCACATCATCCATCTTGTAGTGAAGGCAGCAATGTCAGAAGGAACTAATGTGGCAGCAGTAGTTCTGTCCCGCTGCAGAAAGATCGCTGGGCACTTTCACCATAGTGTTAAGGCTAGCCAACTTTTGAGGGAAGAGCAAGAGAGGTCAGGTCTTCCCGTACACTGCCTACGTCAGGATGTCAGTACACGGTGGAACTCCACGTTAGACATGCTAGAGAGGATTTTGGAGCAGCAGAGGGCAATCCATAATCTTGCCTCAGAGCACAATATTGGGATTACCTCTCCATTGAATAGGGAGGATTGGACAGTGATCGCCCAGCTAGTGGCAGTCCTTAAACCATTCAGGGATGCCACAGAAAATTTAAGCTCAAACACTGCCAGTCTGGCCCAGGTAATCCCAGTGTTCTCCCATCTAGGCAGCAAGATGGATGTGTTCCTTGGAAACCGTGAGGCTGTTCAAGGTGGCACTCTACATCCTGACGTAGCAGCCATAGTCAGGAAGCTGAAGGATCTGCTAAAAGTACACCTTCGCAAGCGAATGGAAGAGAGTCCCGAAATGATGCTAGCGTGCCTTTGTGATCCAAGAATTAAGGGAAAGCTAGCTTTGAAATTCAATGTTCTCAGTAGCTACCGGGAGCAATTGGTCAACAAGGTGCGTGACTGGCAGCGTAAAATGGGAATGCTGTCCGAGGAGGGTGAGGTGCAGGAGGAGGAAGAGATGATGTGGTCTGCTACCCCTAGCAGCAGCATCAGCAGCAGTGCCACAAGCAGCACAACACAGCTGAGTGGAGCAGCTGCGTTTTGGGAAGAGGCACTTGGCAGTATAGTTGGACCATCTGACAGAGCTAGCAGCAGAAAGGAGAGTAGTGCTGCTGAAATGGTCAAACTTTACCTCTGTGAAGTTCCTTCTGCTCCTAATGTTGATCCTCTTAGCTACTGGGATGAAAAGAAGAGTGTGTGGCCTGCACTCTCATGGGTTGCGCAGCAGCTTCTATCATGTCCGCCAACCACTGTTCAAAGTGAGCGCGTGTTTTCTATGACTGGAAACATACTGAGTCCACAGCGCTCACGCATGGCACCTCATCTGATGGAGCAGATTGCCTTTCTTAAATTCAATCTGCCCAAATTGGGTTACCCAGCTCTTAGCTTGGAAAGTTAAATTTTTTCTCTCTAATGTTTAAGGTAGTTTCTCCCCCTGGTTGCACTTGCTGCGGTGTGGCAATGCCTGCTACCTCCGCTGGTGTAGCCAATTTACGCTAGGGCCTAGTGTCTGAGCTCTGTAAGTCCGCTCCCAAACGCCTAGGACTGACAGTCTTTGGATGCTTTGCCCTGGGGTGAAACAGGTGAGTGGGTCGTCAATTGCCCACTCATTCACCTTTTTCCGTTTCCAACGCTGCTGCTGGTGGTGGTGCCAGTATCTTTTGCCAGTTCGCTTCCTGGCTGAAATCATGCCTCAGATGTCCCTAATGGAAAGGGTAGTTTCTCCCCCCTGGTTGCACTTGCTGCGGTGTGGCAACGCCTGCTACCTCCGCCGGTGTAGCCAGCTTACGCTAGGGCCTTGTGTCTGAGTTCTGTAGGTCTGCTCCCAAACGCCAAGGACTGACAGTGCTTGGATGCTTTGCCCTGGGGTGAAACAGGTGAGCGGGTCGTCAATTGCCCACTCATTCGCCTTTCCCAATTCTGCTGCTGCTGGTGGTGGTGCCAGTGTCTCTCTTCAATGCCAGTTCGCTTCCTGGCTAGTGTCATGCCTCGAATGTCCCTGATGGTAAGGGTAGTTTCTCCCCCCTGGTTGCACTTGCTGCGGTGTGGCAACGCCTGCTACCTCCGCCGGTGTAGCCAGCTTACGCTAGGGCCTTGTGTCTGAGTTCTGTAGGTCTGCTCCCAAACGCCAAAGACTGACAGTGCTTGGATGCTTTGCCCTGGGGTGAAACAGGTGAGCGGGTCGTCAATTGCCCACTCATTCGCCTTTCCCAATTCTGCTGCTGCTGGTGGTGGTGCCAGTGTCTCTCTTCAATGCCAGTTCGCTTCCTGGCTAGTGTCATGCCTCGAATGTCCCTGATGGTAAGGGTAGTTTCTCCCCCCTGGTTGCACTTGCTGCGGTGTGGCAACGCCTGCTACCTCCGCCGGTGTAGCCAGCTTACGCTAGGGCCTTGTGTCTGAGTTCTGTAGGTCTGCTCCCAAACGCCAAGGACTGACAGTCTTTGGATGCTTTGCCCTGGGGTGAAACAGGTGAGCGGGTCGTCAATTGCCCACTCATTTGCCTTTTCCAATGCTGCTGCTGCTGCTGCTGCTGCTGCTGGTGCCAGCATCTCTTCTCTGCCAGTTCGCTTCCTGGCTAGTGTCATGCCTTAAATGTCCCTTATGGTAAGGGCAGTTTCTCCCCCCTGGTTGCACTTGCTGCGGTGTGGCAACGCCTGCTACCTCCGCCAATGTAGCCAGCTTACGCTAGGGCCTTGTGTCTGAGCTCTGGAAGTCCGCTCCCAAACGCCAAGGACTGACAGTGTTTGGATGCTTTGCTCTGGGGTGAAACAGGTGAGTGGGTCGCCAATTGCCCACTCATTCGCCTTTCCCAATTCTGCTGCTGCTGCTGCTGGTGGTGGTGCCAGTGTCTCTTCTCTGCCAGTTTGCTTCCTGGCTAGTGTCATGCCCAAAATGTCCCTAGTGGTAAGGGCAGTTTCTCCCCTCTGGCTGCGTCTGTTTGCGGTGTGGCAACGCCTGCTACCTCCGCCGGAGTGGCCAGCTTACGCTAGGGCCTTGTGTCTGAGCTCTGGAAGTCTGCTGCCAAACGTCTAAGACTGACAGTGTTTGGGTGCTTTGCCCTGGGGTGAAACAGGTGAGTGGGTCGCCAATTGCCCACTCATTCGCCTTTCCCAATTCTGCTGCTGCTGCTGGTGGTGGTGCCAGCATCTCTTCTCTGCCAGTTCGCTTCCTGGCTAGTGTCATGCCTCAAATGTCCCTAATTGTAAGGGCAGTTTCTCCCCCCTGGCTGCCTCTGTCTGCGGTGTGGCAACGCCTGCTACCTCCGCCGGAGTGGCCAGCTTACGCTAGGGCCTTGTGTCTGAGCTCTGGAAGTCTGCTGCCAAACGTCTAAGACTGACAGTGTTTGGGTGCTTTGCCCTGGGGTGAAACAGGTGAGCGGGTCGCCAATTGCCCTCTCATTCGCCTTTCCAATTTATCAATGCTGCTGGTGGTGGTGGTGGTGGTGGTGGTGCCAGCATCTCTTCTCTGCCAGTTCGCTTCCTGGCTAGAGTCATGCCCAAAATGTCCCTAATTGTAAGGGCAGTTTCTCCCCCCTGGCTGCCTCTGTCTGCGGTGTGGCAACGCCTGCTACCTCCGCCGGAGTGGCCAGCTTACGCTAGGGCCTTGTGTCTGAGCTCTGGAAGTCTGCTGCCAAACGTCTAAGACTGACAGTGTTTGGGTGCTTTGCCCTGGGGTGAAACAGGTGAGTGGGTCGCCAATTGCCCACTCATTCGCCTTTTCAATGCTGATTGCTGGTGGTGGTGCCAGCATCTCTTCTCTGCCAGTTCGCTTCCTGGCTAGAGTCATGCCCAAAATGTCCCTAATGGTAAGGGCAGTTTCTCCCCCCTGGCTGCCTCTGTTTGCGGTGTGGCAACGCCTGCTACCTCCGCCGGAGTGGCCAGCTTACGCTAGGGCCTTGTGTCTGAGCTCTGGAAGTCTGCTGCCAAACGTCTAAGACTGACAGTGTTTGGGTGCTTTGCCCTGGGGTGAAACAGGTGAGCGGGTCGCCAATTGCCCACTCATTTGCCTTTCCCATTTCCTTTTCCATTTCATTAATTTTCTTCTGATACACAACCAACCAAACATAACACACACAATAACACATATAACACATATAACACACAGTGACATCACACATAACACACATACACACACACTTACAATGCACAAAACACAAGGACCTTTTCCTTATTTGCCCTGGCCTTCACTCACTAATAGCATTACATTAACACTATAACTCACACTTCACCCTATAACATTTTTCCATCCACATACCTGCCAACAGACCCAACTTTTTCAGGGACAGTCCTGCTTTTTTCCAGTCCTGTCCCATCTAATTTAGCTAAACTAGGTATGCAAAATGCAAATACACATAGGTAGTTATAGCTCGGTAGGTAACGCTACTATAAACATTTAATAAATATAATCAAGTACTAAATAATAAATCTAACTTTAAAATACATTTAAATAAACCCCTATTTTTTTTTTAAAAAAAACATTAAAATTAAATTATTATTATTTAGACATAATCCATCTTTAACCAAACCAGTGCACTGCTACTAATCTTAACCATAACCGTACATTAACCCTAAGCTATTTTTTAGTTCTTGTCCAACATTTTTCCATCAGCATACCTGCCAACACACCCAAGATTTTGGTGGACAGTCCTGCTATTTTCCAGTCCTGTCCAATAAGTAAGTTGGGTTGTTGCAAAGTATGCCATTGTAAATAGGTAGCAAATGTTAGGCATGTAAAGTGGTCCAAAATCAATTTAAAAATGTAAAATATTCCCTATTCTTTTATTAAACATCTATGGACAGTACACCTCGGTATGTGTGTGCAACTCTATTGGTCGTTTCGGCAGGGGGCTCGCCTGCCATCAACGAATGAAGTGCATTCTGCAGTTCTGCAATTCACTCGTTGATGCCAGACCAGCCCCCTGCCGAAACGACCAATAGAGCTGCACACACGTACCTTCACGGCAGCTGCTGCTGCTGTGATGTGTTATTAACCCCGTATTAACCCCTGCTAGGCAACCAGGAGGAAAACGAAGATTAAACGAGCACGAAGAATGTCCGCGAATATTCGCCCGAAGAGAAGACAGGAACGGGCGAATATTCGCGGAATACGAAGATTTTTTTTCCCCCGAAGACGAGCACGAAGACGAACACGAAGAGCCCCCTGGTGCCCAAGTCTAGTTTTGACTAATAATAAACAATGTTCTAATTTGGCAGTTTAACTTGGCTGCATTTCTAATCCTAGCCAAATATACCGGTATGATGTTTCATGGATCGGGGGAAAAGCCCGTCCATGGCACTTTAAGGCCAGTGGCTGCTAAATGTTGTATGAGTGGCTGCTGGCTGAATAAAGGGAGCTGTGTGCTACACTCTCATACACACATAGAGTGGGGCCACATGGCCTTGGCAGCAAATGTCAGTGACCTGGATCATCTAGCCTGGTTTGCCCAATTGCCAGTCCGGACCCGTTCTTAACTGAGAGCAGAAATGCAACCAAACTTGGTCAGCTGTATACATGGCCTGTCTTTGGTGCACTTTTAGCATTTTAAAGAAAAACATTGTTTCTTAAATGTTAAGAATAGGCTGGTCTACCTTTAAACCCTTGTTAATTACTCCCCTGCTGGATAGATTGTGTATTCTTTTTCTATTTTTTTCCCCTTTTTGGACGATTTTGACTTTCTTTAGTCTTTATTTACACAGCAATGTTATCTTTTTTCCTCCTTCCTATAAGATCCTACCTCAATTGTGTTTTATTATTACTTTTACGAGTGATGACATTAAGGGTCAGATGCTATAAACGTAGAAGTAGCAGTTTGCTCCACTTTGAAATCTTTCAATGATTGCTACTTTGGTGTTGACAGAAAACAGCACTGTACTTTAAAGTACAAGACACTGAAAGTTATCTAAAGTGAACTGCATTGTCACTTATAAGAAACAGAAGCATTTGTTTTTGATCTAGGCTATTTTTAAATTGAAGCTGTCAAAAATAATCAATTGCTTGTTGTAAAAGTTGTTATACTAAATATATCCAAATATGTGTAAGATGTATGACAAGCCACAAAAACATACAAAGTGCACTGGTGTAATGAAATGCTTTAATAAAATCCTCATCCAAAGGCCATCAAATGCACCTTAATGCATAAGCCTGACATCACACTAAATTTAACTTTTTTCCCATATAAATGGGAATTTATCATTTATCAACATCCTTATCATGATTTTTAGTTTTCCCCCTGCCCTCCAGTTCCATTGCCTAGCAGGAGATGTATATGCTGAACTCATTTGCTGCTCAGCATTGTATTAGTGAGAGATATTTACCCCATCTAACACTGAGTTGCAAGAAATATTCAGTGGGCATCGATTGACTGTGCTTTCACTGACATCCTCTCCCTTGATCCTCCAATCAAAGGAAAGGACATCAGCAAAAGTGTTGCGATTTTGGTGGAAGTTCACCCTAGGACAAAATGGAGGCACTTTCTGTGATGTTCTCTCCCACAAGTGGAGGATTGGGCAGAAGACGTTACTGGAAGTACCGCCAGTTTAGCATACATTCGCCAGGTTATGTCCGCGGAAGTGCGGACAAGGATAGAAGATACAAGAGAGAAAAGATAAAAGAATAGCAGATTTTTGTTTTTGCCCGCTTCAGGGACAAGGCCTTTTTTTCATGGCTTTGTGTGAATAACTGAATTTGCCAAAAACTTGCAATTCATACAAATATGAATGCGCATGTCTAAAGCATAGTTGCACAACAATGGCTCGTTACAGTGCTGATGCAGGCTCTCAAGTCTCTTTCCGACTGGGGGGCCATGGTGTACACCATAGTACAACTGCATGATGGCACTGCAGTAAGTCTATGAAAATTATCACGCAAAATAAAACATAAGAAATACAAGGGCTTAATGGATGACAAAAATAGCAATTAAACATGGACAGAACAAAAATGTTGTCTACAGACAGACCTTTTAGGCCAACAGAATAATAACCATTCAATTAGAACCAAGAACAGTTTCATTCTTTTTTTTATAGAAAAGGGATTATAAATATTTTAGGGAGAAATTATTATGACATGTTGGCCCTTAGGTTCACATAATTCATGTCAATCATAATAATCAAATGCACTTCACATTAAGTGTCAGTCTACCGGGCAAGTAAGGTGCCTGGCTTTGTCCAGCTTGTCAGGAGGTAGAAAAAAACATAAGCTAAAGCTGATTCAGAACTTAAGTGTTCTGTTAAACAGTGAGCTTTTGTGGTGTCTGTAGAATGTAACTCAGCTTGATTTGTGCTTAAGCTACTGTATGTGAGACAGGCTGGGATCTACCTTGACTTACTGCTGTCTTACATCTGATTTGCCCAATAATAACTACAGAATATGGCTATATTTTAGTGGAAATGTATTTTAACATGCCAAATATACATGTTGATAAGCAAATATGCCAAGTAGACAAACAAACATGTAAGGCACATTCATTAACTTTTTTGGAATTATATATTGATACTTCTCAATGTGTTTTTAATAATGCATGGATATCAGAGTGTCCTTTTCTAGACGTACTTGAAGGAATTTTACATTTACAGTAAATTTACTGAACACACAGAAAGTCAAATATATTCATCATGTAGGTTTAAGAATAGATTCAATCAAGGCATCATGTTGATAATACATTATTGTAACCTACATGCACTCATTATGTTCACAGTTGATGAGGCATCCTTTTTTACTTGCCTTTCTCATAGTACTTTTGACAAGTATAACAACTATATTCTTCTTCTAAATTGTGATAATCTATCCCTGACTCATCACTAGCTAAAATCAACCATAAGATTTCAAAAGTAAGAATATCTGAATATATTGTACTAATACATCTGTCACAACATCAGAGTCCATGATAAATGAATATTAAAAGGTGTCAGGCTCCATTCATGCTGCGAAGCTGCTTCTCTCTTGTGCCCCCCCTCGTCTCCCTAGTTTCCCCCCATCTCGCTAGAGTTTCCCCTTTGCTGTAATCCATTCCTGGATTTCCATATGCACTGTTCTGTGCTCTGTTTCCTTTATAAGGTGTGCCCCACACGTTTGTTATGTTTGTCGCAGTCTATGTCCTTCTTGTGTTTAGATTCAATGTTTAGTTTCAGTTTATTAATAATTCAGTAGGCAGGGTTTAGCGTTAGGACACACCGAATATTGGAGTACTTTGGCATAGTGGTGGGCTAAGCATACTATGGCCATACGATGTGACGGAATCTCCAATTGTTATCACATAGTCCTAGGCTAGTTCCTGTATTCATGTTTGTCTGTCTCTTATGTGCTTTTGCCCTCTATTCCCTGAATCATCTGAGGATCTCTCCTCTCTCCTCTCCCCATGTCCACGTTAAGATTTCCTATCCTTGCTTAGGAGAAGCGTCTGAGGATCTCGGCTCCTTACTCCATCCCCTGTGTTCCTTGCCTTGTTCCCTGTCCTTTGTTGTGTCCTGTACCATGTGTGTATTGTCTGGTTATGTTTCTTGCTCGGTCTCCCTGTTCCTTGCTCCGCCCCCTTGCTTGCTATGTTTCTCCTGTACTCTGCTTAGCTTCCCTACTCCCAGCCTGCAGCATGCTGCACATTCGTCTGGAGAGCTATGTCGCATGCCTGGGCGAAACGTGTAGAGAAGATGTTGAATTGATTTGTTTGCATTGGACTTCTGGATTTATCTTGCCTGCATTTTATCCACACTTCAGTGTGGCTCCTGTAAGTGTATACTTTAGCTGGGGTATGCCTGTGGTTCTTAGATAATATACCATTGGTGGTATTTTTTACACACACACACACACACACACACACACACACACACACACACACACACACACATTACTTCCCTTCTCCTTTACCTCATAGTTTGGGAGCACCATTACTGACTGATTCTGTGCCATGCACCCATGCAGGGGCATGAGAAGAAACCACAACCCCCCCCAACTTCACCAAGCAACATATCCCACGGTGCCACCTTTGCCCAAAACAGCTTGTGAGTACCATCTTTGCCACCAAGCAGATTATCAGTGTCATCCTAACCTCCCAGAAGCCTTTGCCCCTAACTTGCTAAAGCCCCTTAACATCTTTGCCCCAAATAGTTAGTCTGTACCATTATTGTCCTCAAACTTGTCTGTGCCATCATTACCCTCAAACAGCTTGTTTGTGCCTTCTTTGCTCCTTGCCCCTCCCTCCAACACACACTCTGGTACACATGATGTATGTAAACACACTTAAACACAGCTATGCTAACACACAAACCCACATTTATGCTCGTACATACAACTGCTTTCATAGACATGCATGCTCACACACCCTTATCCGTAGACATGCATGCTCACACAACCTTATCCGTAGACATGCATGCTCACACACATGTATCTATAGACAATGATGCTCATATACACGTATATATATACATAGTCATGTTCGCATACATACAACACATATATACCCTTGCCCACTCCCTTACCTCTCTTAGGGTCCGGTGCTTGCACACCATGCCGGTTCGAAATTAGAAAGGACTTAGACTTAGAAAGGGCTCTGAGACCCATGCGAATAAATGGTCGCAGCTTCCCTGCTCTCTAAAGGGCCCCCTGTTGAGCCAAGCCCAGTACACCAATACCAGGAGAGCGTTAACTTAATGAAAAATCCCCACTAATCAAGCAGACCCTAAGCTTGATATCTTCTCCAGTTTAGGTGAGGTTTCAGTATATATGTAAATGCAAATCATGTAGATAATTATAATATATTAATAATATAATTATTTATTTAGTTTATAGATCCATAAAATGTAGGAATCTGGAAAAGGTAAAATATCTGCTTTAATAAGTAGTAAACACTTACATCACAATATGTGAGACTGCAAACTATTTCTCTGCAAAGCATTGCATTTACCGAAAAGCAAAACAATGTAAATAGTTTCACTTTTTAAGAAAATAAGTTATATTTCTCCTTATACCTACATAGTATGCTGCTTCGTTTCAAATGCTCCAGGTGACACTTAACACCATTTATTTTCTAATGTTATTATGGAAAAAGCTGAAAAGAAAGAGCTTGTCCTCCATACCGAGAGCCACATCATCCTGCCTGGGAAAAGTCAACTACTGCTCAACTTGAGGTCACAAATCCACTCTCTTCTTTTTTTATAGGGGCATATGTCATGCATCCCTAACTAGTCAATTCAATGCCATTCCATCAGCAAAATTGTAGTTTCTTGTGTCATAATAAACCTCTTTTTCTTGGCAGGCAGGCAAGCAACCTGTATTTTGAACCTAAGACAAAAGTTGTACTGGGGACAACCTGCTGCTAAAATAAATGCATTTAGAAGGATTCCACGGAGAAAAACATAGATATAGTTCTGACTTAAAATGAGAGACCTTTAAAATGTTGTACAAAAGGGATGTTTTATATATATATATATATATATATATATATATATATATATATATATATATATATATATATATATATATTAATGGAAATCTTTATGTTGTGTTATGCACTGTAAATACTGGTTTCATTTTCATTGCCTACTTATGTTTTTCTCTGTAATTAATTTTTACTGCAAAACATACTACAGAGCAAATTATATATATGCATACATATACACACACAAACATACACATATAATTTACTCCTACTCAAAGTAAAAATTCTCCCCTACCTAAAAATATCTGGTGTTACCCATTCACCCCAGTTAGAAAGTTCTTTTGATGGGGGAGTAGCGCACTATTAATGGTTAGCATTATCGATTTTATTAAAAGTGGTATAAATGTCAACATATGTCCCAGGTAGTTAATATAAAACTTTCATACATGTACATTTCACTTGTCACGGAGCTGGATAATCTGACCGACTCCCTCCGCTGTCTTGTGATTCCTTAGCCTGGGACAACACACTCTTTCCCCGGTTTCCCAGTCACTAGCCGAGACTCAGTGTAGGGTATAACCAAAATGAAGACTACTTTACTTTTCACACACATGGCTGGATATAGCCAGCAAATCACACATTAACATAAATCAAGATATTGGGATACAAACTGTCCCCTTAATCTGCCTCCCAGAGACAACAGGGTCAGTAAAGGGATTAACAATACACTGGAATCCCAACCTCCACTATCTATTACTGGCCAAAATCAGTTCCAGGGATGACTTGGCCAGGGTAAATGTCTGTAGTGGAGGAACTGGGGGGGGCGGTCGACTGACTTATATGATGAGATGATATACATCTGGGGGTAGACACAGAAGTCGTTACAAAGCCAAGGTCCATAGTCAATAGGGAGGAGGCTTGCTGTCTGGCCTCTCCAGTGGCCCCAGCAATGGAGAGTTCTGTCACAGTGTTATATCGAGAAAAGAAAATAGTATATGTTTATAATTGCTACTATTCACTTGTTCAATATGAACTTTTATCAACACTCGTGCTTGTAACACAGTTTGAAATGAAACTCTATTCACTAAAATGTGAGTGCATATGGATTGGCAAAAAATGCAAGTTTGCAACAGAAAATTCAGGTATAATGCAAATATAGAGTAGATATTAAACACAGAACACACTATATTGTAAAGGAAAAAATCTATTGCCCAATAATTCTTTTACATTTTTAAAAAAAATAATTTAAAAAGACAGATTTTTTTAATAGAAGAATCTATTAAAGATTAAGCATTTTTTAAATTAACCCCTTACCAACCCATGGGAATTCAAAAGTTCTTTCACTGTAATGTAACCTGTCTGTACTCAAGAGACCACAGGTACATCTGTCAATATGTAATATGGAATATAACTCAATACTGAGATCTGCTTACAGTACATGATTTCCCTAAAGCAAGATAAGTGCCAGAAGCAAAGTGCTAAATGAGAAAAACATCCAGTATGACCAAGAAACAATACATGCTGTATATGTTTTATACCTTTCAGAATCTCTTTCCATGAGCGAGTACATAATTTATCACTTAATGGGTCTCTAGACAGATAAGAAATATCCCTTTATCTAGTTTACTTCATGCTCTGCAATTGTGATTCGCCAACAGTACATTAAAATGTTGTAATGAGATATACTGACTAGAAACTCCTAATACCTGGAGCAAACTTTGAATTGTATGACAGCAGTTGACTTATAACGTAAAACAGTTTCAACTACAAGCTACTGAGACTAAGTTAAATTAAGATAAATTATACCATCTTAATCCCTAGTCCCCAAAACGGAATATTAGTATTGCTGATGGAAAGGGAGGGGTTATAGTTTAATGTTTCTCCATTTTTAAGTGATAAAATAGATTTATGTTTACTACAAATCTGTTGCACAATTTAAGATATAGAGAATCAATGAACTATAACCCCTCTCTCCCTTACACAATAGCAATACTAGGATTCGGTCATTTGGCTTGCATTGTAGGCCATTTGTGATTCGATAAGATTTCTAAACTTTGGGAAAGTAAAAATAGAATGAAGAAATCAATTGTTCTCAACAGCCCTTACAGGAAAGGAAATGTCTATTTGGCACCTTCCACAGGTGAAACACAAGAGTAGCACTTATCAGTTACGGAGGAGGGAGGGGGAGGTATGATGATAAAAATTTCCTAAAAATTAAAAGCATGTCAATGTTTATAAAATCATTACAGACCCTAAATATTTTGAGTATTTTAAGTTGCTGTCTTTGTAGCATGTTCTAGTGAATTCCCAAAAAAATATGAAAGATTTTACAAAAATATACAGTATAACATGCAACATCAAACAGTTGGTGTCTTTTTCTTGGGCAAATATATGAACCATCAAAAATGTCAAGGGCCCCTTTCTATAACTACATCTTTCAAGTTAATGTTGTCCTTTAGACTACCTTTCTTGGAGGAGGAACATCTCTCATCGATGGCCAGTAGAAATGAGGGAACGGTTGCTTTTCCCAGATGTTATCTGTTAAGTAAACCCATGCAACTTTAATTCCAAACTTATGCCAATATGTCTATTTCTTAATGTCATGTTTGGTACCTGAATTTCAACATATCACCCTAATATATACAATAGTTTGTTCGCATGCAAAAACCTATTCACACACTCAGGCTATTTCTAAAGCATCCCAAGATTTTAATTGGACAATGTTTAATTTGCAACAGAAAGGCTAACCAATGCACCTTAGAATTTTATTTTGCTCACAAGATTAAACTAAGCAGGGCAGTAAATTAAAAACTAGGAACGTTGAGAAATAGACACCAAGGATAATCTGAAACAAAGATGACTCTTTATGTATCTTTTAATTAGGAGTTGTGTGGTCACCATGTGTTTTGATATTGTAGACATTCATTATAACATTTAAGTACATGTAAGGCATGTGATATTATTTAGTTGAAAGACAAGCTATCCTTTGTCATATAATTTCAGTTTTGCAATTCAAGTATCCACTATATTTAGTGATAGAAACTGGAATATTCCTTTAGAGTCAAACAAGATTGTCCAAAATAAATATTTTATGTTTTGTAGCTCTGGGTCTCAATTTTATTTTCTTGGGTCTGCTTTCCCATATATAAGACTCTTGTGCTTTGGGGTCCCTTATTGATTATGCTGACATTATATCCCACACCCAATAAAGTTTCCTAAATGATAATAGGATAGGATACCAATATTAAAAAATAGCCAAAAAAGAAGGCTCTGTTTATTGAGTGATGCATGCCTGGTACAGCTAATAACCTGATGATGAATTACAAATATTTTTCCTCATCGGATATTTAAATAAAAAAAAAAGGTAACCCTAACATTTTTTATATGAACATTATGTGCGTTCACATCATAATTCCCATATTATATTCCCAACGGAGGAATGCGATAACGTTTCTGATTGTTTTGAGGTATTGTTTTCTTCTAAATTATGTTGTACCGCTGTCAATGTCTGCATCAGTATATAGTGATAGGTGTTATGCTGTGCCACCATCAATGTGTGCCTCAGTATATAATAACAGTAATGATGTACCACCGTCAATGCCTGCCTCAGTATATAGTGATAGGTGTTATGCTGTAGCACCGGCAGTGCGTGCCTCAGTATATAATAATAACAGTTATGCTGTATCCCTGTCAATGTTTGCCTAACAATAGAAGCTATGGAGTTTTAAAGTGTGTGTGGGGGTGCCACCACATACAGAATCTGCCCCAGGTGCCAAATACTCTAGGTACGCCCCTGGGTCTAGCAAGGCCTCTGGCAAGGAATAAGATTATGGTGAGGAAAAATGATCTGATTTTTTAATACAAAAAGTTGAGATGTTTTAAATGACAAATCCATATTAAAATGAACTCATATGGTGAGAAAAGAACCCTAACTTAATATATCCTATTTTATTTGTTTATTAACAAATGGCTAGTAAATCAAATACGTCGCTGGTTATTTTACCATATAGAATTTACATTCTGAACAGAAAGATCATTTTTACAGTTTTGTGCGTTGTATACAACATTTCCTAAAAATATCAATGGAAAATTAAATAGTAAAATTTGCATACCAATATAGTATTATGAATGCAGTAAGCAATACACTATAATTAGATATTAAATCCCATGGGGATAGAAAAGGTCTATGAAGTATGCAGATATAGTGATTTCCATGTAAATGAATGTCTAAACTCATATCAAGCTCCTTTTTTTAACATTGATTTATTTATTTTTGCTTAGTGCAAAATGCCAGGGTCATAGGCTGTCCTTAAAAAACACTTCATATTCTAATTTTCACAATTCATTTTGTATGTAAATTGCAGAAACAAAGTGCTTGTGGGTCAACTGCATAATTCATAATAATATGGGCAGAATGCATACATCTATTAAAATAGACATCTGTTTGTTTTGTTTTTCTTGCTGGTGTATATTTGTTACAGTGTAAACTAAGATGTGTGTGTGGACCAGGAAAAACTGATTATGTTTAGCATCAAGCAAAAAATGCTACTAGGCTAAAGGGGTAATGTTATGCATAGCGTATGATGCAAAATGTTTTCCTATTCTTCTAGATTTAGCATATTTGCTGCTCTGTAAGGTAGTTTAGAGGGACATTTAAATCACCATATTTAGTTTAACCCCTTCAGTCCCCTATGGACGTACTGGTACGTCCATAAAATGCATCTCAAGAAACCCCTATGGACGTACCGGTACGTCCTGACCTTCTTGAAGCGGCAGGGAGATCAGGCTTCCCTTTGTCAGCAGATGATAGCCTGGGCTTCCCTTTGTCAGCAGAAACCAGTTGCTGGCTTTCTGCTTCGTGGTCGCCTGTAACAGCTGCCAGCGCTGGGAAAACTGTTACAGTCTATGGGGACTTGCATAGAGATCACAGTGTGATCGGTGCAGGGGGGTTGCAGAGAGGAGAGTTGTTTCTCACGTTTCTCACATGCTGAAACACAAATCAGCAAAAAAAAAAAAAAAAAAGTGTTAGGGATTTTTTTTTAACAAAAAAACCCCACTAAAATAATACAATAAATAATAAAAAATAAACAATAAAGTGAGCTAATTGATGTCATTGTGACATCACTGGCATTAATAACATGTTCAAGAGGTCCCTAAGAGGACCTCTAGCCATAAAAAAAAATACAAAAAAAATAACCCCCAATGCCGTTATGCCATGAGTATAAAAATACTACCCTATAGGGTACAGTATATAAGGGATGGTTATGGCCCTCTACGGAGTATTTCTGTAATCAGGAGATGCAACAAAACAATTTTGACTGGGTTTCTCTGCCCACACACATACCCTGTGCAAAAAATCTAAGCAACACAGAAGTGTTGGTGGAAAAAATAATTTTTTAATATTTTCTGTGGCCACCGTTGACAGTTATTGGTGGCCAAATAGCTGCATGAAGAATGCCCAAATACCCCTGATAAAATAGTCTGGGTTGTCTGCTTTACAGAAATATATACTTCTGTGGGTATTTTTGGTTTATTTGTTGCAATCCTATCATACCTAATGTAAAAAGTCTACGGCTTCGTAAAGAATAATGTACACCTTATAGTATGCTGGGAAAGTATGGTAATTCTATATAAAAGGTATTTCTGAAATCAGGACACCTGAATTGATAAACTTGGAGGGGATTTTCTGTCACTTTACCTAATTTTGTGAGGATTCAGAAGAGAAAAGATATAGTAATAATAAAAAAAATTATAATTTTTCGCTAGTTTTTACAAAATTTCTCATCTGAAATTTTCAGCTAATTACCTGCGTTTACACAGGTACATGCAGGTAAGGTGAATAATCGCTAAACTGACCGCCAAAATGGCAAAATTACTCCGGGACTTGAGGTACCAAAAACCCCTGGAACTGAAGGGGTTAATGCATATGATCAGTGTATTCTGCATCATCAGTGTATTCTGCATCTCTTTGCATATGTGATATGCTAACCTCCAATCAGCTTTGGCACTATTTTGGTCTATTCAATCCCCCACGTGCATGTATGGCAAGTGCTCCCATTGATTTGAATTGTTGGTGTTTTGTTTTTTTTACCTTTTAGTACTTTAATATGCATTCTTTCTTAATGGAAGTGTCAGGCATATTGTATTTTCCCTTTAAATTAAGGACAAACAAGGAGATCCCCAGACTGAACAATGCGGATAAAATTTAGGAGATTTTCTACTTATATCTATCGAACAAGGATAGATTAAGCAACTTTTTTTTCATAGAGGCCTTACTTTAACTTGATAAATTGTATTTGGCCAATAGAGAAAAAACGTCATATAAGCGCTCAGGACCTACATTAGATAGAATAACAGAAGGGGCATAAATCTCTGGTTAAGACCTAATCCATAGGATTTTAAACTTGCAAAATATACAGGTAAGAATTTCAGCAGAAATTAAACAAGACATTTGATCAGCAAAACACATTGAGGTTAGGATCAAGTTGTGAAGTGTCATATGACCTTTGAGTCGCCCGACACTGAAATGCTGTAACAAATATAATTTCACTCAGACCGCTGCAGAGCTTGTGGAAAGTGAATATCACTTATAACAGTACAATCTGTGCTTTAAGATATATATCCAAAAGTAACATACAGCCATTACTTTAATTAACTGTAATCATTTTAGAAATTGTTTATGTTTTATACTCATATATGTTATATGATGAATTATTTACAAATGATTCATTATCTTCCACAGGATGATAATTATTTTTGGAATTTTTAAGTGGTTCCATGCTTCAGTTATGATTTTCCCTTTTTTGTAAGCCTGGCATTTGCGAAGTAACCCCTTTGCTCCAAATAGACTCTGATATATAGCCTCTAGTGTTATTTACATAGAAAATCAAGTTTCACACCTGTTAATTTAGCACACAAACCACTAAACAGCAGGGATCCAAGTTATCATAATATGCAGTTAGCAAGAGTTGCAGTTGCATGTTCTCCAATAAAAGGATGTATTATATATGCACAAACATCTGTTAGGGAAGAAAAAACAAGGACATCATGTAAAATACCTCAATATCCATTGGGTCCTTGCTCAGCATGCGAGCCATGGTTGTATAATTTTGTGAATCTGCTTTTGGAACAGCTCCTTGCAATGAATCTTTCAAATAAAGTGACAAAACTCAAATCAGCAACTCCGAAGTATCAAATACAACTCAATGCAATAGTTTATGAACGAAAGCTAATGTTTAACTCTAGTGGGGGGTTTACTCCAAGTGGGCGTGTCTTCTCCTAGCACCATGTGACTTGAATAGTTAGCATAGCCAATGCAACAGATGAACTTTGTACACTTAAATTTATTTTTAAACAGAAGCAGCAGTCACAGTGTGTCCTGGAACAAGGAGACATGATACAAAATTGCCAGTAACAATTCGCCAATATCAAATGGTTTATTTTCATTTTTACATGTTGCAATTGCTTCTAAACAAACAAAGGTATTTTGTTAACTAATAATTTTTAAATACATTGTAGCAATTATGCAAATATATTCACTAAAATGTGGACTTTCAGCAAGAAAGTTGCACAAATTGATCAAAAGTCCAGATTGAAAATGTAATAACGCCAACTACATAAGAAGAAACATAAAAATCATAACTTGCATACAACCAATGAGTGTGTATGCAAGTTTAAAGAAACAGGCAACTCACAAATTCATTAACCTGTAAGTTGCCCGCAAGTTGAAAATTGGTACTTGTGAGTTCCCTCTAGTCAAACTTTTTTTTTAAAAAAGTTTTCTTTAAATGTTTTCTTGCCTTACAATAAAAGTAGGAAATGCAGAAAACTATTGGTTAGAACAGCCAATGTGTAAAGAAAACCCAGCTGGTTTAACATAACCTATTATTAAAGGGAATATTTGCAGTAGCTATGTCAATGAATCTTATCGTATCTTTCTGTATATTTAGCTATCCTGATTATCTAAAGAACATTGAATGATGAAGATAAGTGCTTACACATTAAACCTGTTTACATGTTATGTAATGTCTTGTAATTTCATCTAAATACTAGAAAAAAGCGATAGAAGAAGGGATTAGAATAGACCTAATGGACACAAATTGTAGTTATGGACCAATTAAAGCTTTGCTGGAAATGAAAAGTAGCCCTGGAAGCATTTGGAGACCAGCCCCATATAATGTATCTCGTGGTTGAGCTCTTGTGCCCACATGCACCCCTTAAACATACCCGAGTCACACTATTTGCCATACAAATAACTATAAAACATTATTTTTATTACTTTATTTGTATTAAAATGCCAGAGAGCAAAAGTGTTAAAAGGCCCTGATAAATGAAATACATTACACATAATGGAATCAAAACATTTACTACTGCAACATTTTTTAGATTCTATTTTATTCAGTGGAACAAAACAGTGATCACATTATTCTTCACGATATTCTTGCACTGCATCATCCAATGAATACCTCATCCCAGATGCATTTTTTTTTTAAATGCACAGTTCATGGTGCAAAGTTGTCTGTCAGTATGTTTATGTAAAAGATCCTCTCTTAAAGGGAAAGGACTGTGAAACCAACGGGAATAATTAAATCAGTTCTGACAACTAAATTGGGTTTCACTAATACTTTTCCTCTCACTGATTTCTGGGCCTAGAAAGTGTTGTCCACTGAAGTGACTACACATTCAGGAGGGCGTTTTATCTCTGGATAAGTAAACATTAAATAAATCAATTTATTACTACAGTAAGTACAGTGCACACACCGACACCCAGACACACACACCAGGAAAGGCTCTACCACACCGATACCAAAACACACACACCAGGAAAGGCCCTACCACACCGACATCAAAACACACAAACCAGGACAGGCTCTGCCACACAGACACACCCAAACACACACATCCACCAGGACAGGCTCTACCACACCGACACATCCAAACACATACCAGGAAAGTCTATGCCATACCGACACCCAGACACACACACTAGGACAGGCTCTACCACACCGACACCAAAACACACACACCAGGACATGCTCTGCTACACCGAAACCCAAATACACACACACCAGGACAGGCTCTGCCATACAGACAACCAAATACACACACCAGGAAAGGCTCTGCCACACAGACACCCAAATATACACCAGGAAAGGCTCTGTCACACAGACACACCCAAACACACACCAGGACAGGCTCTGCCACAACGACACCCAAACACACACTAGGACAGGCTCTACCACACCGACACACCCAAACACACACCCACCAGGACAGGCGTTATCACACCAACACATCCAAACACATACCAGGAAAGGATCTGCCATACCAACACCCAGACACACACATCAGGACAGGCTCTACCACATCGACACCCAAATACACACCAGGAAAGGCTCTGCCACACAGACACACCCAAACAGACACCAGGACAGGCTCTGCCATAACGACACCCAAACACACACACACCAGGACAGGCTCTGCCACACTGAAGCATAAAAAAAATATTTTCTATACTGCTTTGCTATTAACTCCCCCTATTGTATTTCTGTCCCCTTGTGTATTGATGCCCAAGCCAGGTCCCCCTTTAGTATTGATTACTGTCTTTCCCTCACAACACAACCTTGTGTATTGCCCCCTTTGTGCATTTATTCCCCCACACCCTTGTGTATTGCCCCCAGCATTGATTTATGTGATGCCCCAACTAACCCCCTCCCTTGTGTATTGATGCCCCCACCACTTTCTATTGGTTAATGTGATGCCCAAGCACACTTTTGTCTATTGTTGATGCCCCCACTGCCATGTGTATTACCCCCAGCCACAAACCCCCTGTTTATATTGATTTTGTGATGCCACAAATCAGCCACCCCCCCTTTTATATTATTTAATTTTTAATGATGTCCCAAGGCAATTCCCCCCTCCCTTGAATATGGGTCTGCTTTCCTTTAACCCCCTATTTTTGGTAATACTTTTAAGACGTGGGACGAAGAGCTGAGGCACGGCCATTGGGCGGCACGTGCACGCCGGCCGCTTTAATTTTATTAGGCGCTGGCGGCCTAACTGCTGCACAACGGTCGCTTTCAATCCCGCTCCCAGCCACTCAGCGGCTGTTTTTAAATTTATGGCCGGTATCCCGGTTGACCAGTCCGACCCTGATTTAAACTTACAATTTGTATTACATGACTTTCTCTTTGTAATATTAAATGTTCAAGTTCTAAAGTTTTATTTTCTTAATTTCATGATTATTTTTATTATCTTTTATTTATATAGTGCCAACAATTTACGCAGTGCTTAATACAATACATATATATATAAGGGGTGTGACAAGACGAGAATTGACAGACTAAGACAAACCGATACATTAGGTGGAGAAAGCCCTGCTCGCAAGCTTATGATCTATATATTGTGTCCCAGATGCACTCCAAATTTCAGTCAAGGTTTTATCTAAAACAGCTGCCCTGTTTTTGAACATACAGATTATGTACCCTCTTTTGTTAGGTAATTTAGCACTTTAAAGATTTTTTTAAAACCTGTTTATTTAATTTAATTGCCAGATTATGTGTTCTTTCTAGTAATGCTCAGCTACTTTAGTCACAGATACACATTGTACATTGGGAAACAAACAATCCCTATTTAATTACCTATTACATAAAACGGACATGTTCTGTATAACCTTAGGGCATTCCTTGTCTTGTTTTAATTGGCACGCTTCCTTTTTAATACATTCCAAATTCTTACAAATATTTCATGCTCTGTGCATATGGAGAATCCTTTAATTTATCCCAAACCTTCTGCCATTTCTCTAATTCCACTTCTGTTATCCAAATAGTTTGTCTTGGGGTAACTAAACTTAGTCCCAGAGTAACGAGGTCCTGCCATCATTTTAGGGGTTTGCTGGTTAAAAGGCAATCAATTAAGTATCTTCATGACATTCATCACAAAGCAAAATGCTTTATTAAAAATTGCCTGAAAACCTGGCCTGTCTTGGGCCCCAGAGGACATGGGTTTAAGACTTTGGCTTGCACAATTATGCTAGGCCTGGAAGTTCTGCTTATGTTTCAAAATGTTATGCCAGCTAACAATATAATAGCTGTTGTAGAAAAATGTTAGAAAACACATACTATTATGTTAACGATAGAGGGTATATTTTGCAGGAAGTGTAATACTTAATAAGTTTAACCCTTTGAGTGTAGGGTTCAGGGAAATACCTTTGGGCAATTAACCTCCTCTGTCTTGCAGGATAGGGATGCAGAGAGAGGAGGACACAGCATGGGATCCAAGGGGGATTTTATTTATTTTAACCCATGGTATAGAGATTCAATCATTATGGAAGTGAGCTTTTTAGAAAGTTACTCTTGTTTGGCATTTTTCTCAATTCATAACGGTTTAGTACAACTGCATCTTAGAGAGATGCCTATAGGAATGTACCTCCTGTCATAAGCAGAGGAAAAAGAACTGCACCCAGCAGGCTCGGCAAAGTCAGAGGTTTTGTGATGCTTAATAAACCAGTGGCTGACTGCCAACCAAGCAGGATGGAGCCTGTCTACAAAGACTGTAACAAGGCCTGAAAGGGAAAGAGACTGAGGCTAACAAGCAGCTTAAAGGTGCAAGGCTGTGTGAAACCTGTGATGTAGGGGATGCCTCAGAGACTGTGTAAGAAAGAGGCACCGTTGAGCTGCAGAGAAGAAGGGGATGGCTGTACTGTGTTTTGATATGAGATGAAACCATGCAGGTAGAGACAATAGCTACAGTACTGCAGGATGTGGTCTTATATATTATAGATACCAAAAGTGAGACTTTTTTAAGAAAACCTGAGAAATTTCTGTCTCACATGGTGTATGAGAACATTCATTATTCAGGAGTCCAATTTAGCAATGTAACAAGAGCCAGGGGTCTACCGGCTGCTGCCTTCCTCAAAACAAAAGCCAGCTATAAGATGGGTAGCCACTACGGTTCTCAGAGTAAATTGTGCTCCTCTAGGGTAAAAAGGTCCTCCAAAGTAACATACCAGTCCGGATGCAAAATAATTATTTTTATTAGGACCGGAAATAGTTGAATTAGATGCTTTACCAGTGAAAGAGGAGTTGACATTCAAGAGGAAACATGAGTAACATAATTAACACATAACACAATAGCAAGGGATTACACAGGCAAAACACAGAGCCCTGGCCCACACAGAACCCTGACCTCAAACCCATTAAACACCTCTTGAATGAACTGGAGCGGAGAGTGCGAGCCAGGTCTTCTCATCCAAAATCAGTGCCTGACCTCACAAATGCTCTACTGGATGAATTGGAAGAAACATTCCCACAGAAACAAAATCTTGTGCAAAGCTTTCCCAGATGAGTGGAAGGGGGGCTCAACTACCTATTAATGACTATATATTTAGAAAGCAAATTCATAAAAGTCCCTGATGGTGTAATGGTCAGGTGTCCCAAAACATTTGTCCATATAGTGTGTATATGTGTGCTGTTTATCAGTAAGTACTTACCGTATTTGCTCGATTATAAGACGACCCTGATTATAAGACGACCCCCCAAAATCTGAATATTAACTTAGGAAAAAAAGAAAAAGCCTGAATATAAGACGACCCTAAAGGAAAAAAGTTTTACCAGTAAATGTTAATTCATGTAAACTATTTTTTTTTAATAAAAGCTATGATTGAGAAAAATATTTTTTTTTGTTTTTATTTCTTGTATTTTCCAACCTGTCCCCCAGTTACGCACATCTGCCCCCAGGCTTGCCACACCAATATGGCACTGTGGCCCATGATATGCCTTTTAACCCTCTATATGCCACTGTGCCCCATGGTATGCCTTTTGACCCCCTATGTGCCACTCTGCCTCCAGAAATGCCTTATACCCCTATATCCCATTCTGGCATTTAGGGGGTTAAAATGCATATTATGGGGCAGAGTGGCATATAGGGAGGTATAAGGCATTCCAGGAGGCAGAGTGGCATTAAGGGAGTTAAAAGGCATTATATAGAGCACTCTGCCTCCAGAAATGCCTTATACCTCCCTATATGCCACTCTGCCCCATAATATGCCTTTTAACCCCCTAAATGCCAGAGTGGCATATAGGGGGTTAAAAGGCATATTATGGGGCAGAGTGGCATATAGGGAGGTATAAGGCATTTCAGGAGGCAGAGTGCTCTATTAAATGCCCCCTTAACGCCACTCTGCCTCCTGAAATGCCTTATACCTCCCTATATGCCACTCTGCCCCATAATATGCCTTTTAACCCCCTAAGTGCCAGAGTGGCATATAGGGGTGTAAGGCATTCCAGAAATGCCCTACACACACACACACACACACACACACACACACACACACACACTTACTTACTTACCGGTGCTTCCAATTTCCTGCTGTATTGCCGGGGCAGCGGGCTGACGTCTCATTCCGCGGCAGCCGGAAGGAGGTGGAGTTGGCAGCGGGGGTTTGTATGCGTCCGTCGCAAATACCTTCCCCGGCTGTCAGATATCAGGAACTCTTGAACTCTGATCTCTGACAGTCGGGGAAGGTATTTGCGACGGACGCATACAAACCCCCGCTGCCAACTTCACCTCCGGAAGCACCGGTAAGTGTGTGTGTGTGGTGGGGGGGGCGACGACAGGAGGATCCAGGTCCCCTGCAGCGGTGCGGGGGATCTGGATCTTAGTCTCCTAATCAGACCTCTATTTGAGGTCTGATTAGAAGACGACCCCGATTATAAGACGAGGGGTATTTTTCAGAGCATTTGCTCTGAAAAAAACCTCGTCTTATAATCGAGCAAATACGGTACTTACATTACACCACATTTATTTAACCAATGGATGGTTAAAGTTACATTTAAAGAGGCTGAACTGTACAGGTTATAGTTCTGTGAAACTGGTGGAAAGTTAGTCAGTAAATAAGCTACTTAAACAAGTTAGTTAATTATTTGCTAAGTTTACCAATCTAACTAGTATACCAGAGACATGTGTTGGGTCATTGACCCTCTTTTCCTCTCTTTTACGAGGCACAGATTTGTAAATGTAAGGTGCTGGTTTTGTCCAGGGTTGGCAAAAATGAAAACCATGTATTGGGGAATATTTTATGCAGTTTTCTAACCCATTAAGGCTAGATATATTAATGTCAAGATAGATCACTTATGTAAATTAACATCTGAAACAATGAATAGTAATGTGAATCTAGAATCCATGTGATTGGGAAGAACTTCTATTCACACTATTATATGTAAGAAGAAAGCATTATTTATTAGTAGCATTCAGCAGTTGCAAAGGATTATGATTTGAGTTGTCGCTTTTTTATAATTCAAAAACACACTTATAGATCCTACCAATACAGCCATCATACACCAAGCAGCACATTTGTCTTCGATCCAGTCCAGATATAGCAGGTTGCAACCAATATCTTAGCTACTTCTGGAATTGGATTTGACCTGTAAGGAATGCCGAATGCACTCTTTCCTAAAAATCTACCTTTTCACATATTTATTGAATAAACATTGCACAATTGTAGGTGGATTATATTGTAACAAAAGCAGCTTACTATCTGTTATATATTAACATGGAGCTGGTAACATAAGGTTAAAAGGTGACCACTGTTATTCCTGTGGTTAACAAATAGTCTTTATGGCAGAGACATGTATGACTAGATAGATTGATGGATAGATGGTAGATTGATCAATTGGCAGATGATAACTAGAAAGATAGATATTCATGTTGCTGCATATTGTTAAATTTGCACATACAGTAGAGATAGACAGATAGATAGATAGATAGATAGATAGATAGATAGATAGATAGATAGATAGATAGATAGATGGAAAGATAGACTCACATCAAAGATTTGTATCTAGCAAGAGACTGCATAGTAGGTGTTCAAAAAATGGTACTTCATCATAAAAATGTACATTATACATTTTATCTAAAGAGAACAGCAGTAAAAAGCACCTTAAAGATCATGCTTTATGATCTAGCATAGAAAAGATCTATCTGATCCTTAATATTAAAGTATTAGGCTGTTAAGAATAATTTTGTTTATTTTTTTCAACCTTCCTTAATTTAATTTTTTTTTTACATCTGCATTTTTCTCTGATTTGTTACACAACGCAAATTCTATTACAAGCATTCTTTTGAAGCTGTTGTACATTTTTAAATATGCCAGCTAAGCTATATCACCTCTAAACACTGTCTTTTGTTTGTGTTTGCCCTGAGGGCGCGTTTTGTGTCACGCTGAAGTAACAATTTAATACATTTAATACAAGAAATGGTTGTAAAAGCTAGGCTGCCTGATTGCATTAAAAGCCACTTAAAACCTTGACACAACAGATGGTTACAACATAGTAATGGGTAATATAAGTTTAAATGATGGATTTTTCAGGTAGGAACATGCTTTTTACATGATCCATTAATGCACGTGATATAAATTATAAAATTATACACAAATGGTATATATTTAACCCCTTAATGACAAAGCCCGTACATGTACGGGCTCAAAATCCTTTGTTTTCAATGGGTTTTGGGACCGCCCATTGTCCTTAAGGGGTTAAAAGCCACATCCAAGCCAACTTAGAGAATGAAATTAATACACTTAAAGACATTTTTAACCAGTAGCTTAGCCTGATTGCTCAGGCAGATTAGAGGTTAATATAATGCTAAAGAAACTATGGAAACTAATCCTGTCCCAGGCACGGGATAGGTCTGTGTCTGTCATACTTACTTATTATAAATTAACTCTCTCATTCTCTGAGCTGGAGGTGAGGGTCAACGGGGGCATCTGTCTTTCATGCTTTATGTTTTTTTTTACAAAAAGTTTTAGTATTTTTAGGTAACTCTCCTTGGGGTTATGATTCCTCCACCCTCTCCCCTGATAAAGTATTTTTTATGACACAGGATTGATATAAGATGTGCTACTATTAGCAGGGCGTAATGACTAGTATAATTATTCATATTTCTCATTACAGCCAATTGATGTACTGTATCATGTTGACACCTCACAGGTCATTAAATGTTTACCAACCTTTAAAAGCAGGGAGACACACTAGTCTCGTATGCAACAAAACCAGTAGTTGTAAATACCTGTTGGACAACAATAATTTATGCTTTTCGGAACAGTAGGATGTTGCAAATTAATTGTTGATGATCTGAATATGTTCCTACAGAATATAAGAATTTTCATTGTGCATCAAGCATACACAAAAGTAACAACATTTTATTGGGCAACTGGTATATTTGGGATAACACTGATCAGTCATGAGGATCAGATTAAAGGCAAGAGACTTAAATTTAGACATAATTGAAAAAATAATACAGTTAGCTAAGGCAACACAATAATGGTTATATTACACACAATATAATAGAAAAACAAATAAAAATAAATTCATACGCCATGTGGCTGGTTAGGCATATTGCAGAATAATTCAATTTCCACTACATGTATTATGGTATATCGTACCATGTGTAGGGTATAGATTCTTGCGCAATAATGTAATTTACAGCAATATCCTTATAGGGCCCAGGTGTGTCCTCATGTATAGCGTTTCAACTTGACCTTTGAATCTTATTTCTCCCTGACACTCAAATTGCAATTGAAGTGGAAAGTAGAAAGCAAATAATGTAGAGTCAAGTAATTTAATTCAAGAACTAAAGAACTTACTTTATTCTCATAAGCTTTTGTGCAAATAATTTGTCTGTTTGTTGCACCTGCTAACTTCAAACAGATGATTGAAAACATTGTTGCAAATGGCACAGTGGTTTTTATTTTTATGAGAGCTCAGCACAGAACGAGTTTAAAGGACATGCACACGAGATACATGGGTTCACTTGTACAAACAAGGATCTTGTACCAATTTCCCTTATATCAAAATGAAACACCTTAGGTCATCTGCTCTTTCAGATTTATTTCTAGGTAGCAATAATAAGTACTCTGCTTTCTCTTCAAAATAGCTATTGCAGCTAATCAATATTTCCAGTAGAGTCCAATATAAATTTCTGTCCAGTAATAAATTAAAGTGAAACATTCAATGTTTGATTTTTTTCCTGCATGTTTAATTATGCCTGTTCATGTACCTATTAGTAATACTGAAATAAGTATAGAATTCAGAAATTACTATAACATTTGTTATCAATATCTTATAAGTAAAATCAACACAGTTGATTTTTCTACATATTATGGTTACAAGGGAGCTGTTACTATCGTAGCTGTTAGCATAACTAAACCCATTAAGTAACACTACCCATACCAGGTGCTTTTTCATATATAGCATTTGAGAATACTGAAAGATCCACTTTACCCCCTTATATTTATTTTTATTTTTTTGCTTGCACATTTACAAGAAAACATAATTTATTATTATATGTTCTGCTAAGTAAAAGAAAGGCCATCTTACTTTCTTACTTTAGCATTGTATTTTACATTTTTATCCCTTTAACAACTGATGACATGCCTGACATTAAATAAGGTCACTTTCTTCGCTTAAACGGTGTTGCTCCAGGCACCCATGTAGTCCCTCACTGGAGCGTCAATGTCCACCATATACATTATGATGAAGGGTGTCTGATTTAAACAATGTTGTTCCTTAAATGCCTCAATAGCGATGCATTCAGTGACACCGAAAACCCGTTTCCAAGAGGATCTCCCCACACCCTCCTGAGAACTCTGGGAGGTAATGCATTCCACCATGCAAGTCAACAGACCCCACCTTTCTAATCACAATGTGATTAGACATGTGCTAAATGTATCAGTGTATTTCTTAAAAATCTGGCATGGAAAAGGTTAAAATACTAGTATTTGAAATACCCTGGTTTTATGGGGTAAAAGATGTCCCAAATCGGACATGGGAGGCAGGACGACCAGCCGGTAAAATTCTAAGTAGAAAAAGTATTAGAATCTAACATGTTTTTTTTCATTAGCCTTTATAGATAAATACATGTCATATCTTTATTAGATGATATGATATCTCAAGAAAACCCTTCTTGTCCTGAAAAAAACAGTATATAACTTGCGTGGGTACACTAACCGAGAGATGAGAAAACTGCAGCTAAACATGAGCACCGCAAAAATGTTAAAATCGCCTCAATCATGAAGGCTATAAAAAGTCTGTTCCTTAAGGGGTTAATAAAAGTCTTACTTTGTGTTTAAAATATAGAAATATAAGAGCCCTTATACCTTTTCAGCTTTGTATTGTTTTTTTGTTGAAGAATGAAATTACATTTCATTTTGCCAAGACATTTGATAATTTATGCTTATAAATTAAATAATACTCCCTCTGACTTCCAGGTTTAAAATACCTTTCTACTCTGCATATTTCAATTGCTGGGAAGATAAAAGGTTCCCAAAAGAGCAAAACACAGTGTACAGAGCAAATGCCTGTAAAATCACCCCTGATAGTTTGACATTTAATTAATGTTAATTGTGGAATAATTAACCTGCTTTTAACATAATTCTGCTCGGTTACAATAATCACACTGGGTTTTCTTAATCAAAAACCCTGATTTTGCACATGCAAAATAGTTGTTCTCCTCAAAGTTTGTAACTACAGGTAGAAAAAAATCAGCAGGTAGAGTTTTTATTTTTTAATGGCTGTTAGGAAATGTAAACAGTTGGATTAATTTAAATTTAGAATTTGTGTCTGTCAGGAAAAAAACAATTACTGTGTTGTAGAAATAGGATTATTTTATATAGAACTGCCTCCTTTTTAGTATTTCTTTATTCTGCTATAAGAATGTTCCATGTATAATTTTAAATTCTAGGCAGATCAAACTGTGACTATTTTTCTTGACAAAAATGTAATAGTGTGACAGTCATAGACATTTTGGCGTATAAGACTATATAACACTTACATTCTTAGGCTATGATAAAAAAATACGCGTTTATGTACGGTATATTACCTCATCGCTATTCAAATTCCTCTACAGGAAACTACTTCAGTAAATAGCTGGCCAAAAGTAGTAAAAACTAGGCAGCGTTTCTAAAAACAGTGTTTTTCTCACTGCTTTTGCTACCTCATGCGTCTCGCTGTCCTTCTCAGCCCCTCAGTTGGATATTTTTTAGGAGGTTGTTTGATTTTTCCCCCCAATTAAATATAATCAAGAGGAACTTGTAAAAAATGATCCTTAAGATAATTCTTAAGTAAATCCTTAGGGAAAAGCCTATCCTATTGACATATTTATACGTTTTATTTTAATATATAGGTGAATATAGGTACATTCAACCAAATCAATACGGCAAAAAATAATATGGCACCAGTCTATTCTCAATGTTTTTGTTTTGTTCATGAAAGAGAGAAGAGACCAAAGATAATTATTTGAATTATTCCTAGAATAGTACGCAGACACGGTGTGTCTAATGTGTATAATTTATAACATCTGCAATCTGCACACATGCAGTATGTGTATAACTGGATGGAATAAATGATTTACACTATTGCCAAATTAAACATTTCACAAGCCTGAGATGGTCTGTCAGTAATATTAAAACAGTTGGTCTTTTTCATTCTCTTGTCCATAGATAATCAGTTTCCTATCTATCGAAAAAATGGTGAGAGCCACATTTCAGCTTGAAACATCTGGCCGAGCCTCTACAAGAGCATATATCATATCATGAAAGAGCAAAAACCTCAAACACTCCTTTCAGAAAGAGAAGGGATTGCCATGGGATATGGTGAAAGGAGAAGTCAACAAACAGCATCTGCCATTCATATAAATATTAAACTTTGTTGTTTTTGTGGGCGTGGGTGGGAATTTTATTTTGTATTTGATGAAATTCGTGCATCTTCATATTTGACGAAGTTAGACCAACATTTTTGTTTTAGGAAATCCCATTCATTAGTCTGGTTGCCATAGAAACAATAAATAAAAGTGTATTAGAAGTGGAATAGGGAATTTGAGACCAATGGATGGAAGAAAGAGGGTCAAAATTAACTTACATTGATAGGTTTAAGGATAGTAGTGGACTGATTAATGATCCTAAATTAATTAAATTAATTAATTATCTTTATTAAATCAAGGCTGAGACTCACCAACTCTCACACAGAAGAATCTCACTCTGTAAAATGCTCAGATGCAGCACAGCAGTCACATTGAAATGAGCGGATCCTCTGCCTGCTCTGCTCTTATATAGGCTCTCTTCATTACTAGTCTGCTTTTTTACTTTGAAAGATGCAGCACAGCCATTGGACAAGTCCTCAACATGATGTGACAGGAGTGAACACATATACTGTTCTCTAGATTGTAAACTAGATTGTTCTCTAGATTGTGAACAGGGCCCTCTTGACCTAATCTACCAGTTTACATTAGGTAACTAGGGTCCTACATCTTTCAATTCTAGTTTTTTCATACCACTTGAATATATGTATTGCATGAATAACTGCATAAATTGTTGGTGCTATATAATAAAATATAATAATAATAATAATGCTTATTTTAATGTTTAAACACATTAGGTAATGCTAGTGCGCAGATGTTAAAATATGGTGTTGCTTTAAAGCCAAAATAGATAAAACTTGCAAGTAAACATAGTGACTCTATGCTACTATCAGCTGATCAAACTGCGCACTTAGCACCCAGTACATAACATTATAGTATTACCTTTCATAATATTCCACCTACATTCAGCATTTACATTTTTCAACAAAGCTTTCAGCATACTTATAGTTTATTTCTGTAGTAATCCTTTTCCTTGTCTATCTCCCAGCAAGAAACTAAATCTAAAAAAGCCTTAATCCTCATTTTAAAATCACCTCTGTCATTAACTCTTCAATAACCAAGTTAAATTACCAAGAACAACTCTGGTAAGTAAAATAAATTGGTACCACAAAATAGGAATTGCGAAAAAAAGTAATATGTTGACATAAAAATGCCATAATTTTTGCTATTTCACAATCATTTGACAAGTTATTATTCTTTCTGATTAGCTGAAATAACAGTTGCCGAACCCAAGGAATATATGTTGTAAAAATGAATCTGTAGGAAATGAGCCCTAAAACTCACGGTAATATTTATGAAAACATCAGAAAAATGGGCTTGATTGTACCATCCATCTAAAATGCTAGTATTTTTAGAAAATTAAGAGTGTATGTTTGAAATAACACTCAGAGTTTAGCACCCTCCAAACGTTTGCCCGGTTTGCCAGATGACCAGCCCTGGCCTGTTGCCACAGAAAAAAAACAAAAAAAACGTTACAGACTCAGGATGGTTAATTTGCAACAAAATTTAAAAACGACCTAAATAAACAACTAGACAGCTGTTAGACCTTGTCTGTGATTGGAGGGTTCTTTGGATTACATTATAAGGCAAAGGGTAGAAAGAGACAGTGGGGAGATGTGTTTTGTTATTGCTATAAGTATTGCACTTAAATACAGTATACACATATTTATAGCTATTCTCACAAATACTGTATCCACCTTATTTTAGAAAACTACTTCAAAATTTCAAAATCCCAGCAGTAACATCTCTCTGTACGGTAGCTGCCACAGACATCGCTGTCTCTCTGGATAGGGGAAGGGTATAAGGAACAGATATAACCCTCCTAACATCCATTCAATGCCCAAGTGATAGCGGATGAAATTTATAATAATATATACTATAGGAGACACAGACCACATCATGTGCTTCACCCTCATCCCATTTGTCTCTTCTTTGGAAATCTAGAATGGTTATGTGACTCTTTTTCTATTATGGGCCAATAAAAAGTATACCTGTCACGTACAAGTAGTTAGGAGACACCGTGGTCAGGTAGGACTCCAGGACAGAACAGGTCAAACAAGCCGAGGTCAGGTTTCCGGAGAGCAGGATAGTCATATAACGAGCCGAGGTCAGTATTCAAGAAAACAGGATAAACGTAAACGTAGCCGAGGTCAGGTATCAGGAAAACAACGAAGTCAGACAAGCCGGGGTCATACACGAGAATACAGGATCAAACGCTATCTGGGTTCTAGCACAGGGCATAGACAACCATCAGAAGGCAATGCAACATAGAACTGAGCAGGTTTAAATAGTGAGCCGCGGGGGAAGTACGAATCTCTCGCCAAAACGTCATGACGTCACTTCCGGTGTCCTGGATTCGCGGCCATTATTAGTGTGGCGTAATCTCCCCTCATATAGCCCTGCAGTTCGGGGGTTCGTCACTAGAGGGCGCGCAAGTGCCGGTACAGAACGCCGTGTACCCGGAGGTCTGCCTCTCCTGCGCGGCACTTCCGAGGACGGCAGCGGTAGCGGCTGTGCGGTGGAGGGAGGTCTCCCTCTCCCTCGTGGTGGCTGCTGTGGAGGTGGCCGTACGTTGGACGGGGGGTCTCCCTCTCCTGCGCGGCACTTCCGAGGCCGGCAGCGGTAGCGGCTGTGCGGTGGAGGGAGGTCTCCCTCTCCTGCATGGCGGCTGCTGTGCCTGTAGCCGTGCGTTAGAGGGGGGTCTCCCTCTCCTTCGCGGCGGCTGCTGTGCCGGTAGCCGTGTGTTAGAGGGGGGTCTCCCTCTCCTTCGCGGCGGCTGCTGTGCTGG
Source organism: Spea bombifrons (assembly GCF_027358695.1). NCBI lineage: Eukaryota > Metazoa > Chordata > Amphibia > Anura > Pelobatidae > Spea > Spea bombifrons. The sequence continues at coordinate 35,353,511 of NC_071092.1, read as the reverse complement.
TAGCCGTGGGTTAGAGGGGGTCTCCCTCTCCTTCGCGGCGGCTGTTGCGACAACGTGGGAAATGAGGACGGGTAAGTAACAATACCATAAACTAAAGACTCTACAAATATTTATGAAAATCTTTTTTGAAACTTCTCATATGGACTCTAAAAAAGCAAATAACCAGTGAGCATACACATCACAAAACCAGATATTTATTAATCATATATGTCTGGGAGACTTAATAAAATTAATTGCTTGACAGAACTTAAAGGAACTGGAGGGATTTAATAACGGCAGCTACAGCAATTTCTGGAAACATCACTATAGTTGAAATAAAAAAAAAGCAAGGTTTAGTGCTTTAGGAAGAGATTGTATTCCCTCAATATCTGCTGTGACACAGTGCTTTCAAATTCAGAGATTCAGCCAGAATTTAAAATGATGTATATCCACAACTTCATTTTGCTAGACTACTTGACAACAACTGCCTTTGAAATCAGTTGATATATTGAATACTTTATTTACTTTGTGCCTTATACAAAGTCTCCGATCTTTTGTATTGCCAACGATGGGCTTGTTGTTTTTTGCTTTTCTTTTTTCCTTTACATGTATTCTTGCTGGGCACATTTTTAATTTGTATAGTTAGGAGAGGACAGATAAAAATTAGTCCAGGTGAGTGTCTCAGTAATAAAACAGCCCATAACACATTTACCAGAAAATATGCTGGATCCTAGTACAATCCAAAACAAATTTATAGGAATGAGGTACATAAAAAACACTTACAAGGAGCACCATGTAAATGCTGCCTAAAGTTATACTTTATTCACAAAAATACTGGCAGCCAAATTATGTTTCCACTCTTCACCAACAGATACAGTAAACTGCATAAGGAATAACACCACCTATCCAAGACAAGTGAACTGTTGGAAGTATTCAATTATTCTGTCCACTAGGAACCTGGCAATTGAAACAATGGGGTAAAAAGTGTATCATGTTTATAAAGAGCAAGAAAGTAGAAAAACACAAATGTTACTTCCCTTATCATAGTTTTGTGCAGTATCTGGAATGTTCACATAGAGAGCATATTCACATATGTGTCCCTGGATCAGTATGTATATCAGAATATCAGAAAGTGTCTGGAAATCCCTTTCCAAAGCAATATGTAATCTTTTTAAAAGGTATATACAGTAGCAAGTCTCCACTAGAAAGATAAAAGTTTTAATATTTATTGTATCGGTTTAAACGTTCATGAAAAACATCCACAAACAAACATGGCCATGGGACTCCAATAATCCCAACCGGATCTAATCCTTTATACCTTAAATTTTATAATTACACTAATAATGACAAAATATATATATATATATACTACTATACAGATGACTCCAAGGGTACAATGCAGAAAGCTCAATGGGGTAAAAAAAAGAACTCTAAAGGCTTCAAGAAATAATTGGAACTGATTAACATCTCAGTTCATGAGTCTACCATAAATAAACATTGAACAGCCATGGGGTCCATTGTAGGGCACCACAGAGGAAGCCAATATTCTCTAATTTAACATAGCTTTTTCCCTGAAGTTTGCCAAACAGCTCATTGACAGTCCACAAAGCTAGTGGGAAAATGTTTAGTGGACTGATGAAACTAAGGCTAAAATGTTCGGGAAGATCCTACTGCACTACATATGGTGTAAGTCGGATACCACATTACAACATTAAAAATATCATCCCAATGGTGAAGTATGGCCGAGGGTGCACCATGATTGGCTCTGTGGGGCCATACCATCACTTCCAGGACTCCTTGTTCTTCTTTATGCTGAAGATAATTGTTTAAGACTTGTATCTTTGTGGTCATTACCATGCTGCAGAATACATTTAGGGCCAACTAGATGGCTCCCTGATGGTAATGCATGTTGGATAAGTATCTGCCTGTATTGCTCAGCATCGAGGACACCATTAATTCTGAACTAATCCCCACCTACTTTTGCAGAAATGTAGTCCTAGACTTGCAAGGAACGACCACCATACTTCACTGATGCCTGCAAACACTCATTCTAGTACCGTTTTACAGCACTTTGGCAAAATAACCGCCTTCTGCTACAGGCAAAAAAAAGTTTTGACTCATCAGTCCAGAGCACCTGCTGCCATTTTTCTTCACCTCAGTTCCTGTCTTTTCATGAATACTTGAGTCGTTTGGCCTTTTTTTTCTGGTCAGAGATATAGTTTTTTGGCCACTTCTGACAGACTTCTCTGGACAGTAGATGGGTGTAGGAGAGTCCCACTGCCAATGCTGAGCTGATGGAACTGCTGTACATCTTCCGATTGAGAAGGGAATAATGCATGATGATTTTGTTCATCAGCATAATGAATTATATATCAAGGATTACAATATTTTTTCTTTACAGGCTATCCAGACTGCACATTCTTATACTGGTTGACATGTTTCCAGTATGTGTACATAAATGCAAATTTACTTTTGTCTATATAGGTTCACAGTTGCACTAGGGAAAATTTCAAGTGCTTTTTAAACCCAGACAGATTGAGATGTTGCTGACTGAGTCCAGCAATTTATTCCAGCCATCTGTAGCAGAATAAACACAAGGTTTCTTACCAAATGTTTTATAGATTTTTTGGGTGCAACAATGTAATGTTCTCCTAGTTAATAAAAAAGAGTAATTTGTTTAGATAGTCTCTCAGTGAACAAACTGAAACTGACCTCAAAGTAATGACTCGTGGATCAAGAAATGTAAACACAATTTATTTTTCTTAATTTAAAAGCATTGGCATTAAAACAACTAATGCTATGTATGTGCATCAAGCAGATATTTTGTAATTTTGCCAACAGAATAAATGTGAACCATAGCTGGATAGAAAATGAAGGGTGTCTGCTGGTGTAATGAACAGTATACTTGGTAGACTTTTGCATTCAAATTTGTATGAACTTTATGAACGAGCAGATGGCAAGGGGGTCTGTAGGACTAGCAGACAGAAAGGGGGTCTGTAGAACTATCAGATGGCTAGGGGTCTGTAGGACGGTACCATAGGTTTATCTAAAAGAGAAGTCTAAGTCCATCCAAACTGAATGACGGTACAAAGGGGTAAATAAGATTAATTGTCAAAGTCCAATCCAAGGGTCAAAATGTCAATAACAAGTAGTGACACAGTAATCAGGATACGTGCTACGAACGCAATTCTCTAGCAAAACGCTAGGTGTATACCTAGGTATTTATAGGCCCTTGATTTCCATAGCAAGCCACAGGCGAGGCAGAAAGAGGCAGGTCATTATCTTATGTCCATGGGGAGGTAGAGAGACCAACAACTCAAAATCCACTTGGGGCATAATGGTTAGGTATACTAACTACCAGAGGCAGAGTTGCTGGTTACAACTTTGTGCGTGCTGGTTGCTGCACAAAAGCATGCTATCGCTATAGATAAGCATGGGCAATAAGAAGGGGTCATACTGAAGAGAACAGTGATTTTAAACATGCCTTGTTTGCCAAAGTTAGTTCATGAAATGACTTCTCTACTAGTCTCCCCTGTCCTGTGCTATTATTGTGAAGTTTAAATGTTTTCCTGTCTTCCTCGGGTACTACTTCAGACCCGAGAAAGAGAGGAAAGCTCTCACACTACCTGGTTGTTGTGAGCAGAGCCTGAGGCAGCACTCCTTTCTCCTCATCATCTTCATCTACCCCCTTTCTCCCCATCAGATACCCCCCTTTCTCACTATCCTCCAACTTCTTTCTTCTCTTCTATATTCTGTCTTCCATCTTCCATTGTGTTGTGGGAGCGCAACCTCTGCTTTAGTGCTTCCTCATCACTATGCGTTAGCTATTGATGCAGAGTTTTCGGGATAAGCCGTGTGGGGGAGCTCAAGTGGTTTGCACAGAGCCCTAACCTTAACCCAAATTGCACACATGTAGCATAAATCGGAACTCAAATTCCATCCCAGGCCTTCTCATCCAACCTCACAAATGCCTGAATGGGCACAAATTCCCACAGACACACACACCAAAATCTTGTGGAAAGTCTTTCCAGAAGAGTGAAGGCTGTTATAGCCACAAAGGGAGGCAACACCACATTAATACCCATGGTATTGGAATGAGATGCCCCACAAGATCATACAGGTGTGATGGCCATATGTCCCCATACTTTCGGTCATGTAGTGTTCATCAAAATATATAGTAAATTGATCAAACATTTTAGTAAAATACTCATAATGCTGTACTTCAAAACACCTCATAAATGTGTTTGTGTTGTTGAAGACTTACTTCCCAAGGCAAGTAGAAGAATATCTGTAATTATGTTTCTGCCATTTGATAAAATAAAATGCCTTAAGTGAAGATATTAATGAGATATTAGTGATGATATGTTTTTTACTTGTGTTCAGTGCCAGTCAAGTATATTTTTAGAGGATCTTTACAGTGTAGTTGTCTGAATATACTGTTAGCTGCAAGTAAAACTCCTGAGGTTTGTTTTAGAAAACTTTTTTAATGAAAATAGATTTTAAGTTACAAATCTGATGTTTTAGTAAAACAGTTCTATGGAAAGCCTCAAAGAGCATATTTGATTTTAAAACAACATGATACAAGATATTGGAACATCATCTCTGTTTTATTTGTCAAAACTCTAAGATAAAAGCAATACATTGAAAAAAAAGTCTATGAATTTGGATTTATAAATATCTAAACTGTAATATAATTAGATTATGGTTTATTGGAGATTATGGGCCACAAATATACGAGGGCATGCTTCAGAGAGTTTCTGCTACATACTTGCAGGGACAGTGTGGGATGCAAAGTTCATACAGAGTAATACCATAGCAACCAGTGTAATGTCCTGCTTAATGATCACCTGAACTGTCCTTTATACATTGCGTTGAATGAGTATTTGTATAAAAAGCAACATTTTAAAACCCAGTGTCCATCTGTTTACAAAACCAAACTCTGTAACTATACCTATGGTTCCCAACCCAGCCCTCAAGGGACTTCAACAGTCCAAGTTTTATGAATTTCCCTATTGAAATAGATTGTGGTAAATTATAAACTATACCATATATAAACTATATTAGTGTGCTTTGAGGACTGGGTTGGGAACCACTGAACTACAGTATATATGAGATTATTTTGCCTCTTTTATACATTTATACTCTCTTGTGCACCATTCTCAGTGTCAATGAAGGCTTAGCATGTAGCATTAACTTTAAAAGGGGATTTAGTTAATACTGGTGGAGAAACATTTTTTGAGCGCATTAAATTGTATCATTTGCATAATTCAAAGAACGTAGAAATGGTGGATCTGTCACAGCCAATGAAACAGTATTTATGACAGCACAAAATGTAAAAATACTACTGACTAGACATGTATAAATGAACCAAAAACGATCTGGACAAATTTTTCTGTTCGTTTTTACCAATTCTGTTTTGGGCAACAAATTATGTTCATTGCCCATTTGGTTTGGATGAAAATTGGGGGGCATTTTAAACTTGGGAACAAATTTTGTTGCCCGATGCCCATATTCACTCTCATTTACTCTCTCATTCTCATTCACTTTCTGTCTCATGCTCTAAATATTTTCCTACCTTCTCTGACAACCACTTCTATTTTCATTTCTGCACCTTTTTGTTCTTCATCTTCTTCTATCTTCTCTCTTTCATTTTCTCTTGTTTATCTTTTATGGTCTTATGTTGACCTAGCATGAACCTCCATAAGAAGATGTGGGAGTGGTCAGCAGAAACGGTAGGGAAATATCTAGAGATTGTGAGAAAAAAGAGTGAACAAGAATGAGAGTGTGACACAGTGAGTAAAAGGGCCCACAAATTGCAGACAAAAATTCTGAGCTTTTTGTTTCTTTTTCTGGCCTCATTTTTGTGGCTTTGTACAAATTCCATCTTGTGACTTATTGTTCACGTGGCTTATTCTTGGTTTCTCTAATTTCCCTGCATGCATTTTTGCCTCTCTTTGTATACACCTTTTCTCTGCATCTTACTCTCTTGGTTTTATGAATTCCATTGTCTTAGCCAAGTCTAGTTATGGATATAACTAGTTGTTGATCATAGGCCCAGGGTGGCTATCTGCCACACTGGGTAAATGCCTAGTGGGTGTCAGGGTTCCACCCTACCAGCATGGACTATGTGATAATTATAACACTGTCATGTCTACCTGCAGCCACTAGTGGCGACCCTTCCCTCTCAGCAGCACCCCTTTCTAATTACTTGGGACAGCTGAGCCACGTTACCTGAATTTAGCCTTGCCCTTATATACCTTCTCTGCCCTTCATTCTGGGCCTTTGTATTGTTTGGCTTGGGTTCCTGTTAGTCTGCTTGCAGTTATAGCTCCTTGTATTTTGTTCTGATCTCCAGTGTATGACCTTGAGAGCGTTTATGATCCAGATTTGTGTACCAGACCCCGGCGTGTCCCAGACTTACATACCTGTCCAGCCACTTCTAAACCATGTGCCTTGTCTGAGGGCTTCCAAGCCGGAGGGCTTCCAAGCTGTGTGCCCTGCCTGAGGGCTTTCAAGCTGTGTGCCCTGCCTGAGGGCTTCCTAGCCGTGTGCCCTGTCTGAGGGCTTCCTAGCAGTATGGCCTGTCTGAGGGCTATCAAGCCGTGTGCCCTGCCTGAGGGCTACCAAGCCTTGTGCCCTGCCACTCTGGTTTCCCCTGTCGTCGCTACAGTTTCCCTGTCGTTGCTACAGTTCCCCTGTCCTCGCTACAGTTCCTCTTTATTCCTTGTTTCCAGTCTTGCTTTTCTTGTGTGTCTGTCTGTACCTACCTACACATCATGATGCATCAGGGGGTACAGACAGAGCCCCTAGTATTCCCTGCAACTGGGCTCCTACCCAACCTGCTGGCCTGGGACCTGACAGTGGGCCACTGGCTGACAGTACCACACTCATCTGATCTATCGTTTTAGTGGGAGATTGAGTGCTGAAGCATGCAGTCAGTGGCTTGATATGCCCAGCCACATACTATATGAGCATATCCAGCTGTCAGCATCCAGTGGCTTTAAAGTGCCAGGGCCGCCTCATCATCACCTGTCTTGCCCTGGTTGAGCATGTCAAAATAGCTCACCATCATTGGAGAGAAACATTAATGTGGTAATATAGTAAATATGTTTGTTATTATATAAAAAAGGGCAGTTTCTCATGCCATTTTTAAATTCTACTATCTGGAAACAAGGTAAAGTGTAAAAAATGCTGAGTAGTAAGAAATATCCAAACATATTGATTTGATATCAACATTTCACTCTCTCTCATAGTAAAACCACATTCTACTGGTAAATGTACAGCAGGGAGGTAGTTATAGTTCACCTCACACTTTATTAGAAAACCTGTTAGTGGGAACATAATATGAATATAGAATTAACATACTGATATACCCTAACCTACACAATTTTTAACAAATTTTAACATGTATAAAATATTTAGTTTTATATAAAAATAAATTTTATATGCAGAACAATTATTTTGTTTTTCAAAGCATTGAAATAGAGTTAATATTTTAACAATATTGAATGGAGGTCTGTGAACTTAAAGTCACACAACTGTTATCTGAAAGTTGTGTAACCTAGCGTTCAATTATTTATCTAATATCCCACAACAGATAAACCATACTATTGTGTTTAATGTGCTAAAAACATTTAATGCGTTTAGGTGCATTTTTCATTATAACATGGTATTTCTCTCTCCTGTAAAGAACAGCCTTGTTGTATAATTCAGTAAAAATTTGTAGGATTTTTTTTAAAAAAGTTTTATTGAGAAAAACATACAAACTAGTAAAATAACGTATTCCTGGTGTTTTGTTTGAAGATTCCTTGACACTTTCAAATTTCACTGTACACGGTGAATCTACAAAACCTACACCAAACTCATTATGTTAATTAAATCTTGTACAGAATTGAAAAAAATATATTATTATTATTTATCATTTTATATAGTGCCATCATATTCTGTAGTGCTATATATAATGGGTAGACAGGACATAAAAAGTAGTTTATAACATAACAATTTCACTTACAGAAACAACAGGAAAGGAGGGCATTAAGGTGTAGCTTCTCCTAGTAGTAATTCACATTTGCTTTTTGTTTTTTTTCTACATGTTGAAGAATGCGTATTAAAATACTTACATACTTTTTATGTGTCCTTAGTTGAGGAGGCTGTCTGTGATACTAGGCTGTCCGTTTAATCTTAGCAGAGTGGTGTCATGTCTTCATGGCTCCCCTTGTTCTCGAACAGTGGGTGACTGTACACTTGTGCACATTGGTTGATTGATCCCCCTAATCTCACGTGTCCTCCATCCAGGTAAGTGTGGGTAATTCTGATGCATCTGCCTCATTTTCCAATAATATCACCCCATGAATTTATGCATATATAGAGAAAAGGGAGAAACAAATATTGTAATATTATGCTTCAATAATACATAAATAGTAAAAAAAAAAAAACAAAAAAAAAACAAAAAACAGAGGCATATGTATTATGCACTATTGGTGTATATTTACTTTTTATTTTTACAATATGTTGAATTGTCAACCAAAACTGTTAAAATCACATGAATGGTAAAGGTACCTCTTTGGAGTGTGTATCTAAAATGATCCCGTCTCCTCTTCCTATAATGAATATATATTGTCATCCCTATTCCATATCTTACTGTCATCCAGTTAAGGCAGGCTGACAATGAAACCTATAATTGACATATTTCTTAACAATTTTGACCTAAAAAAATTGCCTCAAGCTTATATGATCTGAATATTGTATATCAACTGCTGGCCCATTATTATAGATCTAATTTATGCAAGGAGGAACATACTCAACAATATTTTTGAAGGACTTTTATTAACTTTTTTTTTTTTTTTTTTTTATTTTGCCTTTACCCAAAGTTTAGGGGTATAATAGTACTTGAAACACATTATTTGTCACAAAAGACCTTTTTTGACAGAGGTGCAAAAGTCTGGACCTAGAGCTTCTGCGCTTGAAGGTATGAAATCCGAAAAGCTGCCAATGATATTTCACATTTCTGAGTTCCTGTCATACATAATCACGTCTCCACTAGATTTGTCATTACGTAGAGCAGACTTGTCATTTTCTGTCACACAAAAATCATCTCTTCTGGTTTCTATCATATGAATGAATGGACTTGTGACATTTTATTAAGAAGCGAGACCTTGATATTCTGTCTAATAGTTAAAGAACTGCCCAACTAGTTCTCATATAGACGGACCATACAGTCAATACAGCTTGGGCATTTTGGCTTTGTAAATAAATTACGTATGATGAACAACTCTAGAGAAAGGTGTTAAAAAATAAAGCAATCCACAAAAATATTACATTGGTTTCCATGGTAATTTCGTGACCTCCACCAATCCACCAACTTTCGATATGCTATGTAATTGTATTATTTTTTTATACTTTCAATTTTACTGGCAAATAAAACAGTAGTGTTGGCCACTTGTTATCTCAATTATTTGCTCAACTAAATAGCATTGTTTGCATTTTGTTTTCTACCAAAACATAATTTCACATCTTATAAAAACATGTGTTGTGAAGACTAAGACTGAAATTACTCATATACATTATAAAATTACATTATGATCCATTAAAAAGGTATAGTGAATAGCTCTTTAACATCACTCAAAGTTAGCAAAATTTGTCTTCCTTTTGTAGATATGTGAAGATTTAGCATACAAATCTTTAGCCCACATACATGAGCTGCAATATATCTGGACAAGAGTGGGTGTGTGAATCCATAATTGCAGGAAAAATGAGACATAAAGTAATGTATTAAAGGAGTGATGTTCAAATGTCAGACATGGAACATCTCTTGTATTGACAGACATGGTGTATACCATTTGTATATCATAGAGATTGTTTTATAACTCTATGTTGCAGCCCCAATACCTGTGCAAGTATATAACAGCAGAGTTATAGAGCGAACAAAGCTACACATAATAATGCTCTAACAAAGCAAAATACAGTATGTGTGTCAATCCTGTAAAGTCTTTGTATTCCACGAATATTCGCCCGAACCGAAAACAGGAACTTGCGAATGTTCGTGGAATCCAAAGATTTTTTTCATATTTGTGTACATTCTTCGTGTTAATTTTTTTTCTTCGTTTTTTTGTAGAAGGGATTAATACGGGTTTTAACACGGTACGCAATACGCTGCAGCACTTCATTGGTTGATGGCAGACGAGCCCCCTGCTGGCGACCAATAGAGTCGCTCGTACAGACTTTTAAAATCCTATGCCGAAACTTGGCCAGGGGAGACCACTGGTCTCCATGCTCCCGAAGTTAAAGGTCCGTACGAGTGACCTGGTATCTAGGCCAAGTTCTGCCGTCAGATGTTAAAGATCCATGTGAGCGACTCTATGGGTCTCCTGCAGGGGCCTCCTCTGGCATCAACCTCCTCTGGTCTCACCTGCCTCAATCCCTGCCATGTTCAGGAATGGCGGGTGAGGTGGACCAAAATCTGTGCCTATTAAAATGAGCTTTATTGTATCTTAATCTTCCTAGGGATCCATATGTTACCTAGGGGTATTTTTTATTGTTATTGTTTATTACTAGTATTTTAAAATGTGTTTGCAGGAAGTTCACAGTATGCATGCCCTCACATGCCCTCACCTGTAGGTGTCAAAATGTTAACTCTCATGCCCTTACAATCAATGTGCAGATACGAACACTGACTGCTGAGATGACTTCATATACTCATCAATTGCAAATCATAAAATTATACCTGTTTTTTATATAGTTAAATGACAGCTGCCTGCTTCCCGTTTTATTAATATAAACTCTCTAGAACCTGTAAAGATAATTTGCCTATTTAGTATTCTCAGTTCTAAATATTAATAATTTGATAAGAGTAAGAATACATGTCAAATGGGAATTTCCAATTCAAATGGGAAAAATATCATTGAAAACAAAAATATCACTTATTTTCTTTATTAAGAGAAGCTTGGTATACAGAATAACACATATTTCTTTTATCCTGTGTAGTATAGTGTAGTTAATTTTGTCAACTCTCAACAGAGGATTTTCTATTTTGATATCCGTGTTTCCATGAAGAGACTACACACTGTTACTTATCTGGCATAGCTCAAAAGATACATCTTTCCATCTAGGAATCACCGTGTGGTACAACTCAGAAACACACCAGCAGGTGCCAACGTTCAGATGCATCTCCAGGAGGTGTCAACCAGATCATCAGGCGTATACAAACCACCTGCAGCAACATACATTTAAAATACTGGAGGTGGTTCCTGGAAATCAGCTGCAGATCATATATCAGGGTACAGTGAACTCGTTTTATCAACTATATAAAAGAATACCAATATGAAATAATAATCCTTCAAACGCTTTATACTGTTTGGACAGTATTTAATTCCATTCAATTATTCTTCTGATATATCTGATCTCATGCCATTTTTAATATTTGAGGATGACTGCTCAACAGTGCACAGCTTTAAATGTGTTTAAGCCATCTTAACAATTTTTCTCCTACATACAGTGTTAATTAACAAGTTAAAGGATTTATTTTTAGGACACAATGACAAAAAAAGTTAAAGATTAACTCACTTAGGATGGATAGTTGTTTAATAGCCTGTCGTATGGCGCATCCCTGCGTGGGGTTATCTTATGTATTAGCTCTCTTATACAATTACAGAGAAAATAACAGCAGTCCAGAACTGAGACACAATTCTTCTCTGCACAGGGAAACCTCAAATGTATGGTTCAGCCTTCATGGGCCTCATCAGCGGGGTCTGGTTGGTATTTCTCTAGGAATAAGAGAGCAAGGAGGCCCAAGTCTGGATTAATCTTTCCACATTGGATGGGCATTTTATTTTGGGGATCTTGTAGGCCATACAACACAAGGTGGAAGTGTGAGTCCAGACGTAGACCTTCTTGGCCTCTTAATCCTAGGGGATACCAACTGAACACACCAATGAGGCCCATGAATGTTTTGGGATGCTGATTCATTCAGATGAAATTTGCCTTGTATTTCAGTTCTGGACTGACCTTGTGGAAAGACTAGGTCTGATATGTAATTGGTGATTCTTTGTAATTTCACAAGAGAGCTAAAATGTGAGATGTTCCAGAACAGGGATGCAACATAACACATGCTAAGGCTAAGTGGCTGCCTGTCCTCAGTGAATCTCAAACCTTATTTTGTTTTAGGGGATTTGTTTTGGGGGATTTTGTGGATCCCATTCAAAGTGGAAAGGTGAGTCCAGATGTAGACTTACTGTCTTGTTCTTAGAGACATACCAACCTGATCCCTTGGGACAGGCTTTTAAGTCGCTATCTGTCCTCCAAGAGTTAATCTTAACAATTTCTTGGCCTGGTTTGGTTATTATTTATTATTATTTATTATTATTATTGTTATTATTATTATTCACATAACATGGTTAACTTATAGAAACAAAAGGTAAGGAGGGCCCTGCTCAAAAGAGACTTACATATAATTGAGTATCATTTGATTTTTTTTTAATACAGATCTTGTCCTCTTACTTTTGAGGAAGAAAGAAAAAGAAAGGAATGAAAGAAATAAAAAGAAAGAAAGAGAGTGAGTGAGAGAGAGAAAGAAGGGTTCAAAGGCCTCCATAATTTCTTTAATCACTTGGCAATGAACTAAGGATGGAGAAGTACAATAAAACATTAGTCTGACAGATTTATATACTTTATGTAGGTCAGGAAATTAATTTAATGTTGGTTTGCGATGAATTTTAGAATAATTGTTAAAAATATAAATTACACATTTTAGTTCCAGATTAACAATTATTTATTTTAAAAAATGAAGTTTGACGTAAAATCATTAGGTGTGAGAACCAAACTACTGCGAGTAGTAAAACAAAAATGTTAAAAATCCATTCTTATTGTGCTTCCCGCAAGCATTATGTTAAAAAGAAAGATTCTACATAAAATGTTGTGTTGCACAAGAATAGTCAGAAAATAAATGGCAAATGAAATTTTTTTTAAAAAACTATTTTATATTATTTACATAATTGTATGGCTCTTTCCAGTGATACATTTCTGTCTCCCCATTTATGGTTAGGGGTCCTCTCCATCTGCTGTGGGCCTTAATTCGGTAGGACACCACATTTGTTCACATTAACCCCTTAATGACAAAGCCCATACATGTACGGGGTCAAAATGCATTGTTTTCAATGGGTTTAGGGACCGCCCATTGTCCTTAAGGGGTTAAGAAGATGACACAGATCTATGCAAAGATCATAAATTAAAAGGCGTGGAACGCTAGGGTGGCCTATTGCCCAACAGACAGCCTTGGCCAGCATACAGCACCAGTTCTTCTTAGAAACACTATTTTAACCCAGGTTGGACCTCAAGCATGTTTTAAAGGCTCACATGATATATTTCATTTATTGAACTGAAAAGGTGAAAGGGAGACAAGGAGATAAAATAATTTCATTGCCTTCCCTTTGTAAAAAATAAAACCAAATTTCACTGATGCAGAGCTGGACTGGGAAAGACTAGGAAATAAATGAAACAGAAATCCGCGCTCACTTAACTTAATATTTAATAGAGCGAATCCGTGCTTACAGGAACAGGTGGGTTCAGGTGAAATGAGGCTTAACGCGTTCCGCACTTATACTAGCGCTTCATGCTATATAGCGTTAACTTGGAAGCATCTTTAACCCCAAGCACCCTGTTGGATTTTACCCTGGGTTACTGAATCAACCTGTTTAATGTCCCCACCAAGGCAAGAGCCAGTTTTTCTTTTGTTTGGATGACTAGGAAACTCTAGCACTGGTGGGTGGCTGCCAAATGATGAACATGTGGCCACCAGTTGGATATATGCGGCCAGACGTTATGTTTTTATACACATGCAGTGCATCCAGCCGTACGTCATTCGGTAACCACAGACTGCAGGACTCGATCTGACACTGAAGCGGCAGTATTGGCAAGTATACAGTCCTACAGGCCACAAGTCCACCAGGCATCAGCAGTGAGCTGACAAACTTCCAGCATTCTAGGCCTGCCTAATGTAGTTTTGCGCACAAATCGGTGAACCAATAGAAATCTTAATAAAAATAATAACATTTTTAATATTCTTTTTCATGGGTGAATCCGTTAATTAGTGTTGTACATTGAACAAAAGCATTCATAAGTACAAAAATATTCCAATTAATAGACTTAGAATAACACACTATCTCCAGCATTCCTGCCTCTCTATTTCATGTAATTATTGTCTTCTCTATTTTTTTCTTTATTAAATTTTACATAAAGCTTACATCTATTTTTTTTTTTAAACCGTTATGAAATAAGAATTCTCTAAAGGACATTCTTTTCTCTGAGGACATTCAAGCTTTTTATAATGTTTGTTTTCAGAGTTATAAATATAGCATTTAATGTATGTCTCACTTTCATGGCTACTTGATTAAAATTCATGTTGCATAGTTAACGTGATTAAAGGCAAGGTTATAACCCTTTTAAAATGAAACTCCATAATGTTAAAATAAAGTCTTTGCTCACTAGAGGAGCCCTTCAAAATGAAATCTATATTACAATGATTAAGACGTCCTTTATTCCTCCTCATTAGTCACAGGTTCACCATTTAGAATCTGGGCCATTTCATCATAATCTTTGTGGATAAATTGTATTGTTTTAGGTTTTAAATCATTTTAAACAAAGCCTTAGTTATATTGATCAAAATATTAAATGTATCATTTGCAAGTTATGTATTTGTTTACATTATTTATTTGGAATTTGGTGCTCTTATATTACATGCAGAGTTATATAAATATAACCATAGGATGCAAGTCTATTTTTCTTAAACATACAGAGTACCAATCTTGCATTTTTTCATTTTATAGATGCAAGGTAACAGGGAACAAAAATATATGATATTGAAGTGAAACATTCTAAAAAAACATCATCTGGTTCCTGTAACATTATGTTTCTAAAAATATAATATTATCACACGGGAATGCATAGAGAATCTAGTTATTTGGTCAGTGGTGTAATCTGCCCTAAGCCAGCTGGGGTGGCAGGTCCAGGGGAATGGCAGCCCCGCTGATGTAAAACTGAAGGCAGATCAAGACAGCTTGTTCTTTGGGGATCTTGTGGGCCATACAGCAAGTGGAAGTGTGAGTCCAGACGTAGACCTTCTTGGCTTCTTAATCCTAGGGTATACCAACTGTCCCTCTCCTTTGCTCAGTAGAATGAATGGTGGCTGAGGAAGGCCTAGGACAGCACTGGACATAAATACACCAGTGTATGTAAGACTATAAAATTGTCTGTGAAAGTCATGAGCACTGGCATTGGCACACTCACTGTAATTAGCATCTTGCCTATCCATATTGGAAGTAGGCAGTGTGGCAGAGTATGGTAAATAACTCAACCTTTGCCACTAATTAAGTCAGCAACAGTAATGCCACTGAGTCGAATATATATATACAAAAACCCACAAGGGGACAATGTAACTTTGCAGCACTGTCAAGTCATCGATCAAATAAAGCTGGCCCTAGAGGTTACAGAATTACGCCAGGCAATTCAGGGCAAATATGTGTGCGTCATAGGAGAACATTAAGAAATGTGATGTATCTGAGCTGGAAGAAGCTATTCAACATGAACAAGTGTACCAATGAAATGATTATCTCCAAGATTAGCTCAATAATTGCTATGTCTGGTTTTCACAGACTTCAACTTCAGTTCAATTCAGAATCAGTAAGTTAACTCTGCAGAATCCATTGGCATTTGTAAGTTACATAGAGGCCAGTTAGAGAGCATTGAATGAAGCTCATTTCTGGTTTTGGGAGTAGTTTTGTAAACCTGGCAAATTTGTGAACAAATCAGCTAACACAAAGGTCAACCCAAGAGCGCTTAGTGCAAGCTTAAAGCCGTTGTTCCAAGTGAACCTAAGCAGATCTGTCACTTTATTTCTTTTTCAGTCTCTATGGCAACAACCTAGCAGTGCCTGCTTTTGTGTCACATGACAATTCCCAGTAAAAAAATATGAAAAAAATATTTTCTTTTTATGATTAATTATTTGTGGTAAGGGTTTGAGCAATCAACAGAAATAGGAATGATGTTTCTAATGCAGAACATACTTATTGTGTCAAATTCAGCAGAGTAGGGGGTACAGCACCATATGTCACCATTTTCAGCTATGTGAACACAATAGATAACTAGGGATTTAGTAAATCTTGTCATCTGCTATATAACAGTGTCTCTGTAGCGCATTATTCTGAGCTATTTATTCTAAAGCAGATTTACAGTATTAATATACCAGTATATGTAAGTGAGCAACATTTACTAACCGCTAACATCGAAACTAGACTTGGGATCCGACCAACTCTTCGTGTTCATCTTCGTGTTCGTCTTCCTTGGGGAAAATAATCTTCGTATTCCACATTCCATATTCATGTTCGTTTTTTTTTATAGTTTTTTTTTTTAGAAGAGGTTAATATGAGTTAACGCGATACGCGGCAACTTTGGCGCCAGGATTTTAAAGGTCCGTACGAGCAACTCTATTGGTCGCCGGCAGGGGCCTCCTTTGCCATCAACCAATGAAGTGCAGCTACGAAACTTCGCCTGTGGAGACCATTGATTTCCCCGCTCCAAGAGTTAAAGGTCTGTACCAGTCACTCTATTGGTCGCCGGCAGGGAGCTCCTCTGCCATCCACCAATGAAGTGCAGCTGCTATTCAGATGAGCCCCCTGCTGGCGACCAATAGAGTCGCTCGTGTAGACCTTCCTGGTGCCGAAACTCGGCCTGGAGAGACCATTGGTCTCCCCGCTCCAGGAGCTAAACGTCTGTACGAGCGACCAATAGAGTCCCTCGTACGGGCCTTTAACTCCTGACAGCGGAACTCCGCCTGGGGAGACCTGCTGTTAGAGTGCTTTGGAATATGATGCTATATCCCGGCACCCAGTATCTGATGACACACAGAACATGGAGAGGGCATTAGTGGAGAGGTCTGTGCTGACCTCTGCTCAGGTACAGTTGGTTGTGAAGGGGCATGGGGGGCTACCCTGTGTCCTTTTTTTTAATATAAAAAATTGGCTTTTTATAGTGTATACAGAAAATGCCTACTATATATATATATATATATATATATATATATATATACTGTATATGCCTTGTCAGAATCATCTAGCTTCTAGAAGTTCGCCAATTTATTTCAGAGATTTGTATCATTATGTAATCTCAGCCTGGAATTGTTGGTTGTTCATTGCTCATTGGTGCGCTTCCTTGGGGCTTAACAAAAATTCCCAACCAGATCAAGTATTTTTTTTTTTATTGTTTTCAGTAGTGCCTTAGGACTTCATACCTGAGATTTTTAGCTTACTTGAACAGGTAACATGAATGTTGTTTCTATAAATTTGTAAAACACTGCTACCCAATTCCAGAGGGATTGTAGCACATTGTTGATTCCATTGCATTTCTCAAATCAAATCATTCTAGAAAAACACCTCCAGAGAAAAATGCGTCTATGGCTTTCTTGCAAACCTCTTTTTTCATGTCATGTGCCTTTTTCACCTAATCTGCCACGCGTCTGGCTCCATTGTGTGTCTTGACCCTGCCTAGTGCCAAGATATCAGCTACAGCAACTTAGAAAGCTAATGTAACTTTGCAGCTGGCTGTTAGATAATCCGGTGAGGCACTGGGCCACCCAGCATTCAGGTGAATAGGAGTGCATCTAGTGCACTTTATAGATAATCCAGCATCAAGGTCAGTTCGCTTATTCCAGAAGAAATATGATTTTTTTTTTCAAGACAAATCTTCAACTACATTTTTTTTTTAAGGAAAAGATGTGAAGTGAGCAATTACAATAAAAATATAATACATCCTTTTAATTTTCTATGTGTTGCAGATCACTGACCTTCCTGCAAAGAAAATGATCACTGAAATTGCTATGTCAGCGATGTACTAATACAGTATTTTCACTGTATGTATATGTTTTAATGCACATAATGTATTTACTATATTTTGTTTCAAATTGGACAACTGTAAAAGGTGATTTGCCAGTTGACCTCACGAGTAGGATCTTCTTTAACTTATTTCATCATTAATACAAATAAACCATCATTAAATTATTGATTTAGTTATTAATGAAACTATTACGGCAATTTTAATATTGGTATGGCTTAAGTATGAGGGCGAGGTACGTTCTCGGAAGCAATCTGGAAATCATACTTGTACTACATTAGTTTATAGATCATCAATGGATGTAAAAGAAAGGTCAATACCTATTTATATTTTCAGGAATACATAAATGTTTAACTGAACTCATGCAAACATGGTCTATACATCTTAGTGTGAAAGGAAAGAAATATTGAGTGACTATTGATTTTATAATAATGAATACATATTATTGTATTCACCAAGTTACCCCGAATCCAAAGACAAAAAACAAATCTACTAATATTGAAAAGCTATTGTTGCCCCCCTCTGGTACTGGCTGAAATAGCATTGAGTCCTAATGATTTGAAATCAGAGTTTTTGCTGTGGACAAAGAAAAGCACATGCCAGCTATATATCCAGTCAATTTACTTACTGTCTGTTTTTATGGATCTGGAAATAGCCCTACAAGTTATCTTCATTGAAAATAAAGAGTTGCTGAAACTAAAATACATGATGGTGTTATTATACAAAACAGAACATTTTCCTGATGGTCGAGCTGCTTTTTATATATCTTATGCTTTTGGAATTTAAAAAAAATCAATAGTCATTTACAAAATGATATACTGCAGCGAGGAAAGTCTTGAATGACTGAGAAGTAACACGAGGAAATATCCTGTTCCATTGTTCGCTAGCAGGCAGGAGAAGCAGGACTGTCATGGTGTAGAGAATATGGCTTCCGCACCTTAAAGGCCTAAAAGAATCCCTAAAAGCAAAGGTTAGAAATCAAATATTTAAAATTGAATAGGACAATTATAATTCCCGTGCAAACTAAGACTCATAGAACTACATAGACTAGGCACATAAGGTAACATCATTTCTGCTTTGCACCTCTGAAGAACGTATAGTACTGTCATGTAACCAAGATATCATTATGAAATGCCTGTTCCCAAATTGATGAAGTCCTTATGGTTAAAAGAATAATATCTAACCTCCACAATATGGAAACAAAAAGTATCTTAAATAATAGAAGGGACATATATATATACACAGTGACAAATGCCTAGGACGGCAGGTCCAGGAAGTGGAAGTCACCTTCCTGCAAAATGGTTGGGGTGCTGATCTCTCCAACACAGCTTCCATAGACTTCACTAAAAGGTGCTACACTCCTTTAAGACAAAGTGTGCCGGTCATTTCCCGGTACCCTGTAGTGAAGATGGGGGCCAGAAGAAGAGTGAGCTGCACCAAAGGTAAATACATACATATATATATATATATATATATATATATACAAATATTTGACCGAACAAGAAGCAAAACTGTGCTGCATGATCTGAGATCATGATCAAATACTGTAAAACCAATTACATTTCCAGTTCTTTGCAACCCAGAGAAAAACATGAAGGCCTTTTACCTATATTTTGCAGAATTATAGCAACTATTATTTAACCACACAAAGTAAAAATAGAGAGTTTAATTAAGAACGGCAAAATGGTTACAATTTAGTACACTCTATTCATAGAGTAGACTTGTTTGAAAGAAAGGAGAAAGGGCCTTAAGATAAAATTGAGTTCATCTCAAAGCTGTAAATTCTCCTTTAAGCTTGGTGTCTATGTCCAAAAAAGAGAGATCCTAGCAGATCAATTGAATGACATGAGATCTGAAAAAAGAATGGGGTCACTGAACCTGCATTTATTTTAAGCTGTGAAGAAATCAATATGTGTATAGATAACAGGCTCCCATCAATTCATTTTCTCTGATGAGTTTGCTACCAATTCACACCTCGGTCCCATGGAGTAATCTTTAAATTGAGCTACACAGGTGGGTTAAAAAGTAATATATTTGTTTTCCCCAAGTCAAATCTTCACATGTTCATTATATTGCTCTGATTTCCAACTCTAAGCAGGAAAAATAATATTTTTTTCTATTTTCCACACACACAAATCTATTAATAATTCAGAGATTAAGTAATATATTTTTTTTTAAAGCAATTTGGAATAACCATATGAAATGTGTGTGCAAAAATTTTACAATTTACAGATAAACTATATAAAAAATAATTACATATTGTAAAAGCAATTACCCAAAAAATGGAAACAGTAGGGGGAAAAAGTAGAACCACCCCCGGGGTCTACTTAATGTAAATTAAAATGTATGTATAAGCTGATATCTGCCGCACTGGTATATATCCCTTAAGCATTTGACAACAAAATGATCAGGGTCTGAGTAGAGCTAAATCTGAAACAGTACTTTTTATTCTGTAGTATCAAAATGTGTTGGGTTACATAGGGAATATACATATATATTGTTATTATTAAAATGACAATTTGAAAAGGAATATAAGCACAAACTACAGGGAAAAAAACTGCACTTTAATATATTTAAATTGAAATATTGGAAAAACATATTTTTCCTGAAAATACATCAGAAGTCTGGAGAATTTGAATGGCCGTTAATGTCCATGTTATTTTTCCCTTCAACCCAATTTGTGTTCTATATACTGCCTCCAAGACTCCACCAAACAAAATCTCCCTTTCTTATACAAGAAACAAACATTTTCTATATTATTCAATTCGTTCTTAGCTTTTTGTTCTCCAACGTTGCTATAGAGTGGTAGTTTATAGCCAAGGAACCTTATATATAAAGAACAAAATAAAAAACAAAATAAAAACCAATGTATAAAGCTTTTATAAGAAACAGACTAGCAGAAGGCACTTTGTTGGACTGCACAGAGTAAATACAGATGATGTAGTTAAGCCCTGCCATCACTTGATTTGCCTGAAAATTCTTGCCTAATTGTATTTTTACAATATGTCCTCGTTTATTCAATCCTCATATATATAAATTCTGTCATACACATGAGGCTCATTTGGCATGTGTTTCTCATCAGCTGTGTATACATTTGTGGAACCTAACTGCCCTACCTGAGAACTTACCAGGGGTAGGCTCCTTGGAGCACTCCCTCTTCTGAGAGAGTGGCTTCACAAGGGAATGGGGCTAGCTATGCACGAGAGCTGAGTTAGCCCCAGACAGCATTACATGAGTTGGGATTGGGTGGGAAATTAGGCAGATTGGGCAGATTGGTGAAAACTGCTCTGCCTTCGAGAAAGAGAAGAGTGAGCAGGAGACTAGAGGAAGCAGTACATCAACTAGAGACTCCAGGTCAAATCTGGAGAGCTACCAGATATGCTAACAAGTAGGCCGATCTACAACTCATAAATAAGGTATTGGTTATTGATTTCTGTTTGGTAAGCATGGTTAGAGTTATTATTCAAATGGTTGACATTAAATTAAGTTCATCTTGTCAATTCCATTCAACTATTGTTGTATTTTGCTTAAAAAGAAATACTAGTACAAGGTATGAGCAGTTATTCCATATTTATATGGACACGTAATAATGAGAGTGGGTCAGAAAATGTAGTCCTGTGCTTTCAGTTTTACTAAACGCTTGCCATTCATCCTTTTTCCCTGCAAATTATTTTATTTCCTTGAAATATGATCAAATCCTACATGAAATAAAAGTGGGCTCAACAGGAAAACCATCACCTGTAATATGAGTTATAGCTCCTATTTTTATTGTGAATATTTGTCTCTCAACTTAATAAAACTTTGCTTGGGGAAAGAGGACATTTGTATTATGAAAAATCATGTATATTATTGAGCTTGGATTTATTGTCATACACTACATAAATGCTTTTATGTGAATGTTGTTTTTGACTCTTTCATTGCCAAAATGCTGCAAGGGAAACCATTTAGTCTGCTTTTAAAAATATGCATGTACTCTAAAAAAGGAGCAATGAGAAAGTTATTTCTGTTTGAAATATTTTTGCGTGCAAGCATTAAAATGAAATAATAAATTTGTTGGATCTTGAAAGCTTAGCTGAGGGGAAAATTCAATGAGGCATATTGGCAATGTGAAAATGCCAATATGTCGCATAAAAGAAAATTAATGATAAAATATTAGTTGACCCAGTTGGTAACGTTTTACTATCACATACATAAAAGTAGCAGTATTCAGGATCGTTCTTACCCTATTTTCATTAAACTTTTTGTTTGAGCTAATTTGATTCTGTAATCTATGATGAAAAAGGAGAATTGGTGAGCCAGCCTACAAGGAAATCCATACTCTGTAACCATTGTTATTCTAATACACAACTTCAAGTATTCATAATGTTCTCCACTGCACTGGTGGCATTTTAGGATGTGCACAGCGGTACCCACTAGTGCCAACCACATAGCTTGTTTACCCTACTAGTGCTAATATAATCCGGCCTAGTAAACAGTTGGTTTGCACATAAATAGCTACCATACCAGCTGCTTTTGGGCCACCCCTTATATGAGTGGTACCTTATATGATAGTGCCCTTCATACACTCTCAGGCTTTTCTTAACTGTATCAGGAGTTGTATGTATGGTACCACCACGATTGGTCTTAGACTCCTCATGCCTTGGCATAAGTGGATCAATGACTTTACTGAGGATGTAAGTATGTCGACCCCACTGATTCGTATGGGTCATGTCATAAACAGACCAGCAGATTTTTCTTTTGGTCACACATCTTCGACTATCACAATAGAAAGATGCACAAGCGGACAGGTTGTCTTGTGAAATAATCATAACTTTAATCACATGAAAAGCGAACCTCACCCCTCATGTGACTAAAGCTGTAATCATTTTACAGAGTATAACTGTAGTATGACCTTAACCTGTGGACTTACAATTGACATGTTCTACAGTCTTTTTTCCAGCAAGAACACACAGTGAAGTGTCTTGTTCTTTGCAGCATCACCAAGACTCATCATGATCATGTATATATACTCCCTAACACCAATGGCCCAAAGTTGGTGGAGGATGTCTCACTCAAAGGCAATAGTTTTTTCCACTTAAGTTTCCTATCTTTGAAAGAGGGCAACAAAATTCATGAATTTACTGCTGCCGTACACTAGTTTCTGTGGTGAATGCAAATATAAATATAGTGTAGAGGATGTCATATTTGTTACTGTTCATTTGCTGTACAATGCTCTATGGAATGATACAACCTACTTAAAACACTTGATGAACAGTATGAAAAAGCTTGAATAATTTGATTTTATTCATTGAGTTTCTATTCTGACAAAAAAAGTTCAATAAGTATTTTACGTGGGTTGAGCTTTGTTTCTAATAAATATAGCAATGTACAAATATTTGTAATAACTATACATGTCCCTTCTGCGTTTTTTCCAAAGCTAGAGATATGCAGCAGAGTAAAATGAGTTTCAAGGGTATCCACTCCCAGGCGGTTGCTTGTGTTTTTCAGAAGTGGTATAATTGAAAAGCACAATGTGATTCAGATAAGATGAAAAGAACTATATAAATGCAAATCATTATTAATTATTGTGTTCATGATAACTCTCAAATCTCAATCACTCAATAGTGCACAAGTTGACAGTCCATGAAGCTATGTGGAAAGGCTTGAATTCCAAGTTAAAATGCGTTCTGTTTTAATATGATTTAATTATTGCGTTTTGAGAGATCTTTGAAATAGTTTGTGTTCTTTGTGTAGTATGGTTGTATACGGCTCCTTACTGATCCAACTAGGTTAATTACAACTATTTGTTTATACATTATTTTATAAGTTGTTTTGACTTTGAAATCAAATAAAAAAAGTAATACAAATATGTTTATGGAATGTAAGTTTTTTTCCATTTATTTATTGAAGGATAATTGCAGATTACAAAAGTATACGTTTGTATAAAAAGTGTTTATAACATAGAAATATCAAGAAACAAAATGCTGACATAATTAATAGGAAAAATGCAATGGTGAGTGTGAGACATAAATAAAATCTAAGACTTACTTAGTTATTAAGTTAACCTGGATAAAATGTCATATTTAGAATAGTTTTCCTGACTTGGAAGTAAATCATTCAAATGTTTACCTTTGTAATGTTCTATTTTCTGATTAGTGAATCTTCCTATCCAATAGTTGTATCATTAATACATGCAGAACACATGAGCTTATATCACCGTTACTGTAAAAAAATAAAATAAGAGTCTGTTAAATAAATCATTTATGTAATCTTACAGAACAACTTATTTAATATAGTGTTGTGCCTTTTACTAGAGATTACAGTGATATAATCAGGACAATGATATTTTCATGACTCGTTTCTGTGGAAAGAATTCCATTTCTGATAACCTATACTTTTTATTGGCCCATTTTGGGGTAATATATTTTGATTTTCACATCAATGAAATTGCCATGGGGAATGTGCAGTGCATTTTTTATATGTCCAGTGAGGTTCTGTGTACTGTAGTTAAGAGTTGTATCATATCACACAGTCAATGTTTATATTACAGTTACAGAAAAGTACTTTTTCCTGTTCTATAACTATTCCAGGAAACAATGTGGAATATCTTTTTTACAGCAATATATTATTATTATTATTATTATTATTATTATTATTATTAACTTCACTGTTAATGTTACTGTATTGTTATATAATTATGTAACAATTACGGTTGAAAAAAGATATATCCATCAGGTTTCATAAAGAAAGCCAAGAAGGTGAAGTGCTGAAGCCGTGGTTGTGTTCATAGAGGTGATCCAAGTCATTGACTGCCTACAATTGGTTTGGGAAACTTAAAGTTGAACTTTAAAACCTCCTTTATCTTTGATATTCTGTATTTCATTTTTTCGATAGAAGTGTTATTAATAAATGAAGCAAGTGTATATAATACATCTGGAAGAAAAACTCTTCCTTATGCCTTATTGCGCCTTTTGCTGTAATTGCTACAATTATGTGAGCAGCTTTAGCTAATGGAGAAAAATAATCATGTAAGTCATATAAATCAGGACATTTTTTAAGGGATTGTACATAGTAAATTTAAGTATATAAAAAAATATTTCCAAATATTTCATACTGTAATCATTTCTATTTGCCCCCTAGTATTTCGATAAACCGCATTGATATCTAAGAACCATGTTTTATTGCAATATCCTGAATAAACAAATCGGAGAGATTCATATTCATTTTCTTTAATAACATTGTTTGAATTACATTATACGGTACATTTAATATGCACAACTATTCACCATATTTATTCTGTAATATAATGACCAGCAGTAAATGCACTAATTTTACTAATTTCAATTTACTTACAAAAAATAGCCCAATATGCAATTTGAAGGTAGCTTGTTAGTTTTCTTTAATCTTTTTAACAATGGAATGATACAGTTGTTATAGAATTTAAGTGTCCAAATAGCTTTTTAGAACACCAAATTTAGAGAATTAAAAGCAATTTGTGTAATTGCTTATTATCTTTAATGCAATATTTTATAGCCTTGGTTCATGAAATGTAAATGATTAGTACTTGGTTTACTTCCAAGATTATCCCTATTGTAGAACAGTGTTTCTAATATGCATATTGTGTGGGCAAAATATCATACCAAGGACATTGATAGGTTTTACATATCCCTGTGGAGGTCCAGTGAAAGATATATATATATATATATATATAGATATATAAATCCTACTTGTATTACAGCTCTTACATGCTAGTATAGATTATATTGGGTTTCAGACTCCATATTTTTTCCAATGGGAGATATACCTTATAATAATAAACACATTACATGAAATTAAATGTGCACGAAAAAGCATCTATGAATGCTTACTTTGTATGTTCAATTTGGGTTTTGAAAACTAAAATCTAGTTAAAAAAAAATCCACTATGCAAACAATTTTAGCAGATTCCATACTTACCACTGGTTGCACAGGAACATGTTTATATATATATATATTCCTGAGTGCCCTCAAGCGGATGGAGGATGCATTGGTTCTGCCCTTGACTTGAATCTTTTGGTTCTTTTGATTTGAATCTGGTCCCTGAGGGTTCTCTCATTAAGTTGAGTGAGTTTAAGCATTTTAACTCTATGATTGAAACAACCCTGTTGAAGTTCAAATAGCAAAAGACGCATGGTATGAGGAATCATGAATGACCCAATGGTTGTAGAAGTACTGTATACATGACAAGCACCACTTTCATTGGCATTCCTTTTTATCTTGGTAGACATACCTACATACATTCTGAAACTTATTTTCAAACATAATTCCATATGGTTTACTGTTTTATTTTTTAATTGCATATAATTTTGTATGAAAATGTCACGTACCTGGCTGGCGGTTCCTCCGGGTCCGCGGATCGTCAGCCGCCACAGAGAAGGGGGAGACCTCCCGCTTCACCACAACGGCATCTGCCACCACGGAGGAGGAGGAGACCCCCCGCCTTGCCGCAGCAGCCTCTACTGCCATGGAGAAGGGGGAGACCCCCCGCCTTGCCGCAACAGCCGCAGCCGCCGCAGAGAAGGGGAAGACCCCCCGCCCTGCCACAGCAGCCTCCACCGACGCGGAGGAGAGGAAGACCTCCCGCCTCCACGAGACAGCCTCCCCCTACTGGAGCCAACCTGCCGCGTGTACTCGTTCTTCTGCACGCCACCTAGTGGCGCCAGTCGGTACTACCGCTCCTTTTAGGAATTTGCGATCTCGCCAATCCCAAGATGGCCGCAGACCGAAGTGACGTAATGGCACTTTGAAAATTTGGCGGGAAAACACTAATTGATGCCTAACTTCCTCTGCCTATTTAAGGGACTCAGAAACCTTCCAGCTTTGCCTTCTGATGGTCGTACCTATCTTGTATAGTGTCTACTCCTCAGTAAGCGTTCCTGTGTTATTTCCCGTTACCGACTCGGTCTGTTCCTGTTTTCCTGGCGTTTGACTCTGGCTTCCCTCACGACGATTCTGACTTCTGGCTTCCTGACCTCGGCTTACCCTACAACGATCCTGACTTCCGGCTTCCTGACCTTGGCTTGCTCATCGGCTATTCTGTACTGGACTCTTGTGATCTGTCTATTGGACTTGCACACGCTGTTCTACCTGATTACTGGTCCTATTATACGCTGTGCGTGATAGAAAATAGTTATTTACCAAACATATACCTATCAGATTGTAGTTTTGTAACAGTGATATATTTAGTACATCAAGTAATTCCATCTGTGTAGGTTGGAATAAGCAAAACTACGAAGATTTATTTCTGATAAAAAAATCAGCGCACACACTGCAAATAATATTTTAAAACATCTATGTCAAGCATAAATATTGAGGATACCATCAGACTTCATGGGCATATATGTTGCCTAGCCCATCTATATGTCAAAGTACACCAGTCTTGGTGAATTCACTCTCAACACGGCCATATTGCTTACCATAATGGTGAATCAGTACAGCATAACTTTTTTTTGTTTTACCTGGATAATGGAAGACAGAGATATATATATTATCAGGGAATAAGATAATATATGATCTCCAACATGGTTATCCCAATACTTGTTCTCATCCTTGAAGTGAGGAAGTCCCTTAGAAGATCCACCTCTGCTCTTTAAAATCCAATGCAGGAACATCACACATGAAGAAATCATAATATATATATATATATACCGTATTTGCTCGATTATAAGACGACCCTGATTATAAGACGACCCCCCAAAATCTGAATATTAACTTAGGAAAAAAAGAAAAAGCCTGAATATAAGACGACCCTAAAGGAAAAAAGTTTTACCAGTAAATGTTAATTCATGTAAACTATTTTTTTTAATAAAAGCTATGATTGAGAAAAATATTTTTTTTTTGTTTTTATTTCTTGTATTTTCCAACCTGTCCCCCAGTTACGCACATCTGCCCCCAGGCTTGCCACACCAATATGGCACTGTGGCCCATGATATGCCTTTTAACCCTCTATATGCCACTGTGCCCCATGGTATGCCTTTTGACCCCCTATGTGCCACTCTGCCTCCAGAAATGCCTTATACCCCTATATCCCATTCTGGCATTTAGGGGGTTAAAATGCATATTATGGGGCAGAGTGGCATATAGGGAGGTATAAGGCATTCCAGGAGGCAGAGTGGCATTAAGGGAGTTAAAAGGCATTATATAGAGCACTCTGCCTCCAGAAATGCCTTATACCCCTATATGCCACTCTGGCATTTAGGGGGTTAAAAGGCATATTATGGGGCAGAGTGGCATATAGGGAGGTATAAGGCATTTCAGGAGGCAGAGTGCTCTATTAAATGCCCCCTTAACGCCACTCTGCCTCCTGAAATGCCTTATACCTCCCTATATGCCACTCTGCCCCATAATATGCCTTTTAACCCCCTAAGTGCCAGAGTGGCATATAGGGGTGTAAGGCATTCCAGAAATGCCCTACCTACACACACACACACACACACACACACACACTTACTTACTTACTTACCGGTGCTTCCAATTTCCTGCTGTATTGCCGGGGCAGCGGGTTGACGTCTCATTCCGCGGCAGCCGGAAGGAGGTGGAGTTGGCAGCGGGGGTTTGTATGCGTCCGTCGCAAATACCTTCCCCGGCTGTCAGAGATCAGGAACTCTGGAACTCTGATGTCTGACAGTCGGGGAAGGTATTTGCGACGGACGCATACAAACCCCTGCTGCCAACTTCACCTCCGGAAGCACCGGTAAGTGGGGGGGCGACGACAGGAGGATCCAGGTCCCCTGCAGCGGTGCGGGGGATCTGGATCTTAGTCTCCTAATCAGACCTCTATTTGAGGTCTGATTAGAAGACGACCCCGATTATAAGACGAGGGGTATTTTTCAGATAATTTGCTCTGAAAAAAACCTCGTCTTATAATCGAGCAAATACGGTATATATATATATAATTATTATATCTAAGAAAGACCTATTGCTTCCAGCCAGACATGGTGCGAATTTGCTAGAAACACCTATTCAGAATGAATTGTTCAATATCATTACACGTTCTCTTTGTGGAATGTTGATGAAAATAAACAGAACACTTAATGTTTATTACTAATACCCTGTCCTTGATAATGCATTTGCTGCGTTCCTTTTTCCCTGACAATTCTGAAGCATCGCAAATCAAACTCAACGCAAGTACATCATGTATACATACTAAAATCATTATAGAATGCTTTCAAACCAAACCATGTATTGCAACACATTTTATATGCTAATATTTATCATTAATATATAAAGGGATAATACAACAGCACATTGAATGGTATAAAAAGCAATACGGACAAGATGGATTTAATTTTCCTTTATACATTTGAAATGACAGGTCTTCCAAAATCTGTCAGGTTGTGACATAAATCTATGAGCTGAGAGCACTTAGTAAGAATATTATCTAATTGAATTATGCTGAGATGAGATAAGCCACTGATGAGTTCATGTTGTGACTGGGCAGTTTGAAATGTTATTATCTTACATGGAGACTGTGGTGGTAATTAATGAGAAGAGGTGAAGCATGAATCTTAGTCTTGGCTCCTTTTGCATGTGATATATAATTTTTTTTTCTATTCTTGTGTAAAAGCAGTTGTAAAGTGTCTTCAAAGTGATGGTTGCGGAGTAGTCAGTATCATTACCGTGACCGATTGGCCTCTTAATTGTCAAATAACTATTTTGGAAGATTGATTCTTTTTAATTTATCAGTGCGCTGTTTATTGCAGGCTGAATGATGGATCTCTTCTTATTTGAGCAATCACATAAGAATATGTCTCTGGGCTTTTCTGTTGCTTATACTTTGCGGCCAATGGAAACAAATTACATCTACAGATATTAGTGATAATTTTATTATTAGTATTGATATTATTTAACACATTAACTAACAAGTATTTTTGCAGGCTTATGCATCACTCCTAAATAATGTGAGCATTCACTAGTTGTTACCAATGTAAGCTTCTTGAGGATTAGCAAGTGTATTGGAAAGAGGGCTTCGGAAAAGAGCTGGTCAGATTTATACTGTGCAGTACCTGCTGGAACTGGATATAAATCTATATATGGGTTATCTTGAAAACTCAAATATATTTCAAGAGGCTGAAAATAGGGTGGATTCATAATCCTGGTTTCCTCAGAGTATAGCTTTTAACTAAGGGTGTATCAGAGCAATCTATTAGGAGCAGGCAAATTCAGACCAGAAGTAAGCCTTCTCATTGGGTACGGTGGCAAAAATGTATGTGGACACCTGACCATCACACCTATAAGAGCTTGTTGGACACCACCATTCCAAAATTATTGGCATTAAAATTGAGTTGGCTATAACAGCCTCCATTCTTCTGAGAAGGCTTCCACTTTACAATAATAGCACTTACATTGGACCGGGGTAGATCTAACAGGGCAGACATTTCACAAACTGGCTTGTGACAAAGGTGCATCCTATGGCAGTGTCATGTTTATTGTCCGAGTAAGTTTCTAAAATACCCAGACCAAGCTGTCTGGTACCAACAGTCATGTCACGTTAAAAGTAACTTAAATCTCCTTTCTTCCCCATTCTGATGCTCGGTTTGAACGTCAGCAAGTTGTCTTGACCAAGTCTACATGCTTAAATGCATTGAGTTGCTGCCATGTGATTGGCTGATTAGCTATTTGTGTTAACACGCAATTTAACAGGTGTACCTAATAAAGTGGTCAGGGAGTGTATATTTACTTTAATTCATTAATGCTTGATAAACAGGGCAACTCAGTAAACAACATTCAAATTCCTATCTCAGTTGTGTAGAATGCTGGTAGACATCCACAAGTACTCACATTCAGCCTCCAACATTGATGCCATTTGCTACTTTGTGGCAACCTCACGAGTACCAAAAAGTAACACTATACACAATTTTCATTAAAGTGTTCAAATGATTATTGGTGGTTTGCTTGGGCTACATTTTTTTTAAAACATTGTATTTCTTTTTTTTTAGAGATTATGTGTTCTATGTACACGCACCTGTTTGTTGTTCAGATACCAATGGAATTAACGTTTCTCTCCACTCTGCTGCATTGTACTATTTGTTTTAAAATACTGAAAAAAAGAAAATAAACAAATAAAATCTCAATTTATTTTCAGTGTTATGATGTGTGCTTGGTTCCAGTGATGAAACTGAATAATGGAGAAATTGATGTGGGACGTTTGTTTATGCAACACAGATGCAGTGTATATATGCCTTAAATTTTAATACATAAGCTGATTACTAAATACAGTAGAGTTTAAATGAACATCATAACCACTGTAAATACCATTAGTTTGTTGTATCAACATAGCATAATATTTATTATTAGTACATATAGTATTAGCATAACATCATTTATTTGCCCAAAAATAGTAGAGATGAACATGTCATCAGAATAATTGCGTAATTTATAATTCTATGACGGTGGTCATCAATAATGCTGTGGAGATTGTAATTAATAACCATGTGTTCAAGTGAATATTGGCTTCAGAAAGGTTTTTGAGCAGTTTAATCATCTACACCTGTATGACATTTTGCATTACTGAAGCACATGCTCAGCTTATCATTTTTCTAAAACATAGTGTGATCACAGTATAAGCTTTTTAAATCTGTGAATAGAACGACTTTTGGATGATATAACATGATGGCCAAATATACCGTATTTCCAGTCCTCCTAACAGTCTCAGTTTCTGTTGATCCAGGAATGTTAATTGATGTCATATTAATAAAAGAAAATCCTACAAATGTGCACATTCACAGCCTTTAAAGAGAGTATTGGTCATCCCTCTTGGTCATTGTTGCTATATATAGACAATATTAAATTACAGAAATAAGAAATTATCTGATGGAAAACATATCAACTGAAAACTAGATTTTCATAATTACCTTGAAACCCATACAAGGATTTGTTGGAATCTTTCTTCTTTACTTCTAACCTCTCATAAACTCTCTTTCCTCCTCTTGCCGGCCCAATGTATCCTTCTCCTTGCCTACCCTCTCTTCAGCTGTCTTCACCTCACTAAGCCTCTTCTTTCCTCACTTCTCATCATTAATCTACCATCTCATAACATCAACTCAGCACACATCACCTTCCCTACCTTCTACTTAACTTCTATTCAACTCACATACTCTTTCACCTGCAATCTCCTCCCTTTAACTGCGCTCTCCTCAACTTACCTATGATCTCCTTACCTATGATCTCCTTACCTACCCTGTACTCACATACCACCTTCTTACCTCAAACCCCCTAGGCTACAATTATATGATTCATTACAGTTTGTCAAACCAGGGAGAAATCAGATTGCAATTTTGTGGGGATTTTGCTCCTTCTGGATCAACAGCAGGGTTGAACTTGTGGGAGTCTGTCTTTTTTAACCTAAATAATTATGCTGCTACTGTATTCTATAGATAGTATATATATATATAGGCACATATATGCTGTGGTTTAATCTTTAATAATGTATAAATCACACATTAGTCAAGTGCATTGTGTTAAATGTATTTTGAGAGTTATTCATAGAAATGCATAGACACTTGATCTGTTCTAACTACCACCAACACTTACAAAGCTATCAAACACCAAAATGCATTATGAATCCTGTTCAGTGTTTGTTTTTGCCGAAACTTAATCTCTTTAAATCTGTGTTTTGCTTTATTTTAAAGCCTCAGGTGTATTATAATAACAAAACATAAAATAACCACTTTAATGTTGTAAGCCCCATGGGAAATAAGAACAAAATAATCTAAACAGTTCTATGTTATTCTTTAAACAAAGCAAGTTACCAGTGGCTCAAGCTTCCCTTGATGACCCTAAAGCCATCTGGTATCATGCAAGTACCATCCCAAAGCTGCTATTTATAATATATGCAGTTGGATTTGTCTAGCTGTGATGCCCCAGGAATTAATTATCATAGTAATCAAATCTATTTCCAACCATGTAGATCATAAATGTGTTGTAAGTCACTCCAGTGGAAGTTGAAAATGTGGTTATAAAGTAAATGTTATTTTACTTTTTAGGTTGTTGAAGTATCTCTCTGATATACATATATAGGTGTGTGTGTTTCCATGGTTTTTTTTATCATTATTCAAGATATAGCGTACCAAAGATAATTTTACATCAAGTTTTATTTAACTTTTTGTAGCTAAATACATTTTACATTAAGATATTATCTATTTGGCAAATCTGACTAGCCTATGAGACTATGATTTATTTTGTATTTTAATGTGGCTAGCATTCCAGGTTCATGGAAAAGCAGACTTAGAAAGAAGAAGACAGAAGAACAAGTAGAGTCAAGAAAAAAAGAGAAGCTGCAGAAAAGGAGACAGGGATATGTAAGCACTCAGCAGAGAAGGTAGGAAGACATTGAGAGAGAGCGTGAGAGCGAGCATGAGAGAGTGTGAGAATGTGAGAGAGTAAGAGTGAAAAAAATAACAATATTCAAACCAAAATTAAGAACTCTTTGTTTAGTATTTTGTTAATTCCATTGGGGATCCCTGTTTATTTTTGGCCATGTGATTCAAATGGCAAATGTCAATACACTTTTTTAATTGCACAAGTCCTAATGCACAAGTCTACTAAACTATGTTTCTGTAGCATTTTGTTGCATTGTTCTCCTGCTATGTCCCTTTATTATAATCTACATGTCTTAATACTTGATTTTAATAGGTTATTATGATAAATTCAAGTTTCTCCAGGATACATAGTATCCAAACCATTTTACTGAGAGAAAGAGATATACAGATAGGCAAAATAAAAAAAACAGAGAAAGATAGATAAATGATGGGTGGATAGATAGATAGATAGATAGATAGATAGATATGCGAAACGATAAGATAAAGAAGACCTGTGTGTAATTACTATTAATACCTGTGTGTTAGAGATATGATTTCGGAGATGCTTCCTGTCACTGTAGCGATGGAGCAGACATTGCTGTTTCCCTGGAGCTACATAAATCAGATGGTGAAGTACTTGCAAAGGTCATTTTTGTTCCTTATGCTAAAATTATCTCTCTAGTTGTCAACACAGTGTTGAAATGACTCTTAGGTTGATTGTAAAGAGAAATATTAACATATGATGCTTTTGGTATTAGAGATTAGCATTTCCAGGGATCTAGAAGAGTTGCATCCCATAGAGAGAATACGCAGGATATATTGGGTTCTTTCTTATTCTTTCTTGGGGCAGATGGCAATATGCAACACATTTTGCCACATCGGATTGGAAAAGGACAGGTCAGACAAAGGCTCCGTTACATGTTTTTGTAATGCACAAAGCATTCCGGTACCGCAGTCTATTGAGGAGAAAGAAACGGTCCAGGTCTTTGTTATTAGCTCACTCGCCGTAATGTAATTTGCACAGCACTGTGATATAATATCACAAATTACATAAGTAATATGTTTAAAAATATTGTCAATATTTTCAAATTGCTATCTGCACACCTGAATATTCTTTATTGCACAAAGTTAATCCAGTATATGCTTAGAAATCTTCACAATAATAGCGGTCACCAACTCAATTGCATTTCATGTTAGTGCATTTTACGGTCCTTACTTTGAAAAAAGTTCTTCTCTTTTGATGGAACCATTTTGATAGAGGGGGTATACTGGAGAGATCTGTTTAGAGAAGTATTAATCTCCTACCTAATAGATGACTGAAATATAGTTTACCCTGCGAACAGTTAATGTTATGGCAGGGCCAGCACTACCTATAGGCAAGCTAAGAACTGGCATAGGGCACAGATTATTTGAGGGTGTCTTTGGCTCTGCAGTGGACTGAACTACCCGCCATTAGATCTCTCTCTAACCGGAGGTGCGAGAGTCAGAGAGTCAGAGAGAAGGGAAGATAATGAGAAAGAGGAGAGATAGGGAGAAAAGGGAGAGATAGATATAGAGTAGATGGTAAAAATAACTGAAGAGAAAGATATAGGAGAGAGACAGTGAGAAGGGGAGATAATGAAAAAGAAAAAAAAATGGGAAAAGGGGGAAACAATATTGAAAAAAGGATAGAATAAGGGGAGAAATAGAGGGAAAGGATAGAGATATTGACTAAGGAAGTAATAAAGAGAGAGAGGAGAAAGATACAGAAGAGGAGAGATAGGGAAAAAAGAGAGTTAAAGAGGGAATTAAGAGATGAGATAAAGAGAAAGGAGAAAGATAATGAGAGATGAGGAGATAGGAGAGAGAAGAGTAGCAGTGTTGCAGAGGACCTGGATGCTCTACCTGGCAGCCGGTGAATGTCTGCGTGATGCACGCAGGCCACCTACGCTGCTGCTCGGCAAAGTGAGAGAGCGGGATAGAAAGTGGTAAGTAGGCATTTTTAAATATTGTCTGTTGATTATTTTAATCAATAATATTATACAAGGATAATAATTTCTGAACGCATAAAAACAAAATTGTTACCATTTAATGATATTTATAGTATTACAGATACGTTTTTGATACCTGTTATCTGAACTCTGCAACCTGGAGTACAGGTGTTATTTTGTTGATTTTTTATATGGCGCTTTACACCCCTATCCCCTCTCATGAGGATCAGGCGATTAAATATCATAAACAAAACCATAAGAGAGGCATGTATACCAAACCAGCTGGATGGAGGGTTAAACTCAGAAAACAAGATTCCTGGGTGATATCTGCCCTCTTTGCCCACTGGCATTTGGATCGGCACAGACCCCCCTGCCCCCCCCACCCCTGAACTGTGGGATAGTGGATGCTAAGTTAAAAAAAAATAAAAGTAATAAAAAATCCTACCTACCCCCTTGTCCGTGAAAATACCCTTTGGGTGCCACCAGTAATAAAAAGAAATCACTTACATTTTAAGAGCCCATCCAGCTCAACAAAGCCAACTGAACTTGGCCCTCAGTTTTTTCCCATTGGAGCACTTCATTGGGCTCCAACATTCGCATTGAACTTACATGCCTTCGCCTGAAACTTGCAAAATTCAAATGTACTTTCAAAGGCATGCAACTGCAGTTTAGTGTGTTTAGTCGACATCTTAGTGAATAGACCCAATTATATAAAACATGTGCCGTACAGGTAAAATTAAAAATATATATTCTTGTCCATTTAGGCAGAGTTTGCTGTTTTGGAACACATGATGTTTAAGGACACAGCAGATATAACAACTCCTCTTTTGTTGTTATTTTCTTATCTCTTTTCCAAGTTAGCATTTTCCATTTTTAAATTTTCCGCTGTTGCTTTCTTGCCCTTTAACAAAATGAATAACCACTCATTGTGTTAATCTCATTTCTCATGATGACAGTGCACTAGGTTCAGCTACATTGATACGTTCCGTTCTAAAGCGATGTTTAGCAACGCGTATCCCTCATTCAGACATTTCCATTTCATGAAGCTACTGGCACTGGACGCTACTCATTAGAACGTAACACAATTTTTATACTGATTGATGTATAGTCATATGAAAAGAGGTTGCCAAGATTAGAAATCGCTTTGCAGTCATCAGCATAAAATTTTGAGACGAACTGAGACCTACAGTATGCCAATACAAATAACTCTTGGTGTCTTGCCTGCTGTTCATCTGGTATAGGATTTGCCTCAGCTGTTCTGGGATTGTGGGTCTTTTCTGCGAGTTGTCAGGGTTTTAAAGACTGCAATGTGTGCACTGGATTGTAAGTGAGCATTGGTTTCCGAATGCTGTCAAAATGTCTACACTAAAAAAACATTCGTAGTCCCTCTAATGTTATAATTGGGTTGCCCTGTATCGGTATTTGAAGAGACTTAATCTTTGTGACACTTTTCTGCCCCTGTTGGCAGCAATTGTGATAAAGGCTGCTATTTGGCAAGAGCAACCAGGCTTATTTATTTATATAAGAGACGAAAAGATCAGAGTAGTGAAAAATTACAATGCAGGAGACATATGT
Source organism: Spea bombifrons (assembly GCF_027358695.1). Lineage (NCBI taxonomy): Eukaryota > Metazoa > Chordata > Amphibia > Anura > Pelobatidae > Spea > Spea bombifrons. Next base: position 35,316,793 of record NC_071092.1, on the reverse strand, counting down.
GTCTGCAGAACAGCAAACGCGTACGTGTTGAGAAAAAAAGGTCCAAGTTGCATATTCGCTGCCGCCACGTTGTATTTACATTCGTATGAAACTATACTCAACTTGAATCAACTCGACTGCAGCTCAGCTGAATAACAACATCGACTGGGGGATTCACTAACACCAGAGATGTAAATACACACATAGATACATTAAACTTTTCAAAAATGAACATCCTCAGGGCCCCTATTAAACAAGAAGGGGTTGAAGTATGATTATTCCTTCACCAACCTCATGCGCAAGAAGTGAGGGGCTTATATAATTTACTGTTAGAAGCATAGAGCCCACCAATTCCTCTCACTCAGAGCACAATGAAATTTGACTGCAGTGGTTGAAGTCACAATTACTTGCATTTATACAAATCCCACTTGCTTTATAGATTGTAGCATGTGAACGCATACTTGCCAATTGTGCAGTTTTAACCGGGACTGTCCCGGGATTTGGGAGCTTGTCTCTGTAATTTTAGTGTCCCTGGACATGTCCTGGGAAATTGTCAGGTGTAAATCACTTATCTTCCTCTAACTGGCCCAAAATTAAGTAAGCTCGAGGTCTGTACTGCCGGCACTGTATGCCGATGATTGATGCTGAGCACCGAGATATGACATATGAGATGGGGAGAATGGGGCGTTGATCATAGGAAGAAAGGGGGGTAGAAGATTGGGAGAATAGTTTTGTTTGTGCGTGTGATATAATCTGAACCATAACAAATTGGTGGAGCTAAACTATGCCAATTCTGTGGGTTGAACATGAGATTTGGGGCAGTGGGTGTTGTAAATGTTCAAGTAATTGACAGCTGTGCTGCAAAGTGTTTCCCTGGAAATGTTTTTAAAATGTTGGCAACTATGCAAATACATGCATCTTGAGTCACATCATTCAAGTTAAAGAGACATTTCAGCCATCATATGGTCATTAATGCATGTGATACCTGGGAGGCCTTTTACATTTACATGGTGTTCTCCTTTCAACTACATGGGAAGATTCTGCAGACTGCCCCATACACAATTTCCCCTTTGCCTATCCCAGCACCAGCACTGGCACCGGCCCAGCGAACATCACCGCAGAAAGCAATCCCTTTCTCATCAGTGGCAGCCCCTTCTTGTCACTGATTGGCTGCTTCAAGACCATGGAGGAGGAGAGCAACTACAGATGTGGAGCTACAGCTTCTACATATTTTTTTTTTTTACTTTTTCTATAATTTATATTAAAAGACTCTAAAAATACATTAATATGCAATCTTCTTTGGAATAGCTCCATGGGACATTAAACTGTCCCTTTAAAGGAGTACTTTAACTTGACATTTTAATGAATAGACTAATGAATTGATTTTTTTTTAATAATAATTTTTTCTTTCACTTAGCTGTTTCCCACATGGTGTTAAAGCAGCACTCCTTTATGTATACACAAGGTGGTCGATCAAAATGTCCTCATGAAAAGAATAGTAACACACCTCGGAGGAGTAGATAAATTAACCGCTAGGCAGCCTAGGGTATTGCTAATGCCCCGGTAGTGCGAGTTGTTCTTCTTTGTCTTGTAAAGGAGGTCCATGCATACTTATTACTGGGGTAAGCAAACATAAGGCCATCTAATTGTTTTGTAAAGAAAAAGTATATTTTGCATTTTTTTTTTATTTTACCATCAAAACAAGAAGTAAAATGTCAAGCTGACATATAATGGAATATAGAAAACAATGAGCTCTGGACATTTCTAGAGTGATATATGTATCATCTCTTCCACTGTATAGTAGGTATACAATAAAATACCGAATTTCGAAGCAGAAGTACAATAAAAGTCTGAAGAATAAATAACTTTTTCAATCAACTGCATCTTCTTAACATCTAAATTACATGCTGCTTTTTAAAGTGGGTTTTGCTATATATTGCATGAAAGAAAAAAGGCATTGTCAATCATTTTCATTGTAGCAGTAAAAAAAACAACATATGAAAGTGAATCTAAAGCGACATGCACACGCAATTTGGAGGAGGGCTGACCCACTGCAGGTTGATTTCACAAAAAAAAAAATGTTTTACTTCATTAGTTGTACCTCTGTTGGCAAGTATAAAACTTGAACTCGACTTGTGCATTTGGATTAGTACGAAATTTACTTTTAAAGAATTTTGCCGGTTTTTGTATGGATCTCTGATAACGAGGACGGTCCCCAATAAAACAAAATCACAGAAATTTTGTTTGCCATTTTAGCATCCCTTACAAAAAAATTACTGCAGTTTTTCTGAAGTAATACTGCTATTTTTGGACATGAAAAAACTGCAATACTGCACTTTTACTGCAGTATTACTGCACATTTACTGCACATTTACTGCATTTGTACTTCACTGTACTGCAGTTGTACTGCAGTTATTTTTGTACGGAAGTACAAATGCAATAAAGCTACAGTACTTTGAAGCACAACTGTAGGTTTGCAATATAAAAAAAAGTGCGGTAAATGTGCAGTAACACTGCAGTACAGTGAAGTACAAATGCAGTAAAAGTGCAGTATTGCAGTTTTTTCATGTCCAAAAAATAGCAGTATTACTTCAGAAAAACCGCAGTAATTTTTCGTAAGGGATCATTACAAGCCTCTTTGATGACCAATGTTAGAAGGGACAAAGTGAAGTATTTTATGAAGGAGTTTATTTATTGAAATGAGGAATACGATCACAGTACCAACAAAAAAAAATAGGTAGCTAAGCCAAGACAAAATAACATGAGACCTAACATTTGCCTTTCTTAAGCTGGTAACGTCAAAATCCTTTATGCATTTGACAATTATTCTAGAAAATGTGCTCTCCAGATACACTGATTTTTCTTGCTTTGTTTCTATTGACTTCTTTGGATTCTTACACCATGTTAATTTAAGGTCTGCAATGAATGTCTTCTGACTTGAAATATATGTGATGGTGTGAAGCTACATCATTGCATCGCATTGATTACACACAACTTGTTTAATTTGGACTGAGGGCAATAGTCATCAATATTGTTCCCGGGGATATTTAAGTACGCCTTCTGCGATGGAATGTTCTTAACTGTTTTAGTATTTTCGAAACACTTTGTATTTCCCTATTTGGGTGTTATTTGAGTAGGTGTGTGGTACACTGAATGATAGGTAATATTGAGAATATTATAAATTCATCAATTTCATTAAAGTACATTGTATTTTTAAATAAACGTCATACTGTATATCCACGCATGTTAGAAATGTAGACAGTGAGTGCTTGTGAAAACGGCTGAAGAAACAAACTGCAAACAGATGCGAACAGAGGAATGAAAAAGCATAAGCTCGGCTGGCTAGCATGGGCTCAAGTTAGGCTCAAAATCAATGCCTGGCTCAGCTCAATTTATCAAGAAATAAAAACTAATAGTCACAACAATGCTAGCTAAAATGCCTTCTCCCTTTCTGCTTAACTCTTGTTCTATATTCACTCTTCGGTAAGTTTTAGTACAATCAATTGTGCTGTGACTTGGTCTGTGTTAACCAGTGTTGAGTCCCCATCGACTTAACCCAAGAACTTAGTTAAAGAGAACAGTCAAATGTCCCTGGAAGTCTGACAAACGAAGAATGCATCTTAAAGTACTTTGTGAGTGCTTTAATATACATTTTGTAAAATTACTGTTAATCCTTACCTTTAGGAGAAGCTGCAGCTCCAGCAGAATGCCTCCTCCGCGGTCTGATGTTTTGCCTGGTTGCTCCCTAACCCTCACTCAGGCAGAGCTGCCTGTGAATGTATCATGTGGCAGGAGACTAATTCCAGTTAAGAATTCTTGCAAATTTATTCTTGGGCCATGCTATCCTTTAGTGAATATACTCTTTCGTATACACCAACAGAAACAATAGAGAAAGAAGACTGGAATGGACATTAAAATAAGCTCTGGCACTTTAAAAGCAGCCATCTGCTGGATTCACACAGTTGCATGCTACACCCACAGTGCATGGCCATGTGTATCCAGTCAGCGGCCTTAAGACCCAGACATATGTGTATTTTTTTATATGTATATAGATACAGTGTATATATATATATATATATATATATATATATATATATATATATATATATATATATATATATATATATATACATATACTGTATGTCATCTTGACCACGTTTGCAAGTGTGTGTATGTACATCTATAGAAGCATTAAGATATTATTATTATTATTATTATTCATTTTCTGCCAACTCATATGCACTCACTGTCTAGTAAATATACCTCCCAATTATCACAGTTCCTAGTAATATATTCACACAGGGCTGGCACTTGTATTATTTGTATTTATTTATTTATTTATTTATTGATATAATGCCATTATATTCTGCAACACTGTACAAAAGGGAAAACAGGATATATCAAGTAGTGCATCGATAACAATTTGGACTTACAATATCAAAAGATAAGAAGGGCCCTGCGGAAACAGGCTTACTTGTGATGCATTGTTTAATTATTGCCCAGTGACAGATATCTGTTGAATAAATGTAATTATTTGAGATTGCATCATCACTTGTGTAAAGAAAATAACAAATAAGCCCTTATACATGTAAGATAAAATGTGCATTTATCAAAATACACCATTTACAAGTCATAACCTGGCTATAATAATATAATGTATAATATATAATGTCATTATTGTTACGACAACCTATAAGCGGTCTATTAGGCACACTAGGCAGCGGGCACAGGTGGAGCCATGTGCCTGATACATGAGATTGGGCGAGTTGGTGTGCCGGTGTCATATAGAAGGAGATTAGTCTACTAAAGCACTAAACAGACATTATGTCTATCACTCTAGTTATTATTATAACATTTTGTACTTTGTTTTAGATTTTAAACCTTTAAACTTAATATCTAATTCTAAACTTTATACAGCATTATATGCAGTAATCCATGAACACTTCACTTTTTTTTTATTTAACATGAAACAAAGTATCACATTAATTTATTTTGTTAGCCTATTTTATTTTAATAAACGGAGCAAAGAATTTATGCATCCCAAAGTAAACACCGGAAAATAGGCCATCTTCAAGTATCTTCTGCCACTTTTAATTATATAGAGCAGAGTGTTAACCAACATTGGAGATTCATTCCACCAATAGCACGCCTGCCTTACAAATAAAAAATAAATAAATGATAAACCACGAGCTCGAATTTTGTAATCTGTGCTGTATTAGAACAGTTAATCACATTCAGCTATTCTGAACACCCACAGTACTGCGCTGGAAGTGTAAGACTCGGTGTGAATGTTAAATAGGATCCAAGAGGCATAGTGATAGGCATAAGTGAGCAGTGAATACCAATTGTATTTCTAATTACAAACAGCCAAACATACTGTTATGGTATAAGGCTTCTCTGCGGAAATAACGCCGTATTTGAACATTTTCTGTTTTCAGTATTAAATAGAGTGGTTTTCTTTACATGGACAGCGTTATTAGAAATTTTCTGTAATGTCGTTTGTGCAGTGTTTTGAGACAATGCTTTAGGGAACCCATAAAGATCTCATTTCTTTGCTAAATTTGGCCACAGATCCTCTACAAAGTTCTCTGTTTTCTGTGATAGCTAAGCGTCTGTATACAATATAGGATCTTCATGTCGACCCCAGTGGTTTGTATAATTATTGCTGTGTATATGAGATGCAGATATAAACAGCAAGTATGTTATTTATGTTCGTAGCAGCTGTCGCTGGTGGATTTTAGAGAAGTTGCTTTGTTTTTTTTATATAAATTCTGACCCTAATGTTAAGTAAAAAAAAAATATCTGAACCCCAAACTTGTCATATCAATAGATGGGGAATTTAAACCTGTATGTGGCTATCCTAAATTTAAGACAAGATCAAGGACCGATCAAGGTTTGAGTCTTGGTTTGAAGAATGGGCAGACTAGTTGGGCGAAATGCTTATCTTCTGTCAAATTCTTGTTTAATTGCTTTGGGGTGTGGGGGATATAATCCCCTGTTTGACTGTGAAAAACAAGAATATGTTTCTAGCAAATTTGCATAAAAAAGATTGAAATAAATACTTGTTGACAAACACAAAGACAATCGGTTTTGTTCATAGTTTAATATCTTGGTAGAATTAACCAAACATAAAACCCAATGAATATGCTAAAATGTCTCTAACCCTTCATTAAACATATCTACTGTACCACCCTCTGATAATAAATTCCATGTCTCCACTGCCCTTTAAATCTCAAGAGATCTTGTCTGTGGGATTAGATTAAAAAGCATACATTGTACAGTTGGAGTGGAAGCCTTTGCTTGTATATATTGATGCTTACATGTGTGAATTTAGAAACACACACAGAAAATTGTTCAAGGAGTATACTAAACTGGTTTACTGCTTTCATTAAAAGCCATTTTTAACATATAGAATATGTGACCTCAATTAAGATAAAAAAAATACCAATAACATCAGTAAGTATACAGTAGTGCATTATTATTTTAGTGGTATCACAGTAATAAATATATTTGTTTGTAGACTGCAATGTAATTATATATATATATGTGTGTGTGTGTACAAATGCAGCAACCCGTGTTATTTTTACCATTGGAGCAGCTCACCCCATGGCCACAATTTTTAATACAGGGTGCCAAGATATGACATCATCCCTGAGACCAGGGGCGTAACTAGAAATCAAAGGGCCACTGTGCATACATTTTTGGCTCTCCAGCATGTACTGACATATATACGGTATATATACACAGTTACAGCCATTTACACATGCTAATACACACACTCATACTAATTTACACACAAGTAGACACTCATTCTAAGACCACTTATGCTAACACACACTCCATCTCACACCACTTACATACACACATCTATGCTCACACTTACACACATCCATGCTCACACACTTAAACATTCACATCCATGTCCACATACACTTATGCTTGGACATCCATGCTTACATAAACTTATGCATGGACATCCATCCTCACATACATGCAAACATCTCAACTGGGGGAGGCCATCACCGAAAGTGCTGTCATTTTGCCCTCACTTGAACTCTGGGTAATATGGTGGTGCTTGCAGTGACATCCTCTCCCCCAGTTGGAGGATCTGGGAGAGGATGTCACAGAAAGCGCAGCCATTTTGGCTGAAGTTTCCGCCGGGTTATGTCCACGGAAATGTGTGCGAACATAGGAGATTCAATACAGCAGATTGAAGATCAAGAAAAGAAGAGAAGGGAAAAGATAAAAGATAGAAGATGAAAAAGACGCGGAAGAAGATGTGGAAGCAGGTGTGGTTTACAGAGAAGAACAGGAAAAATATAGAGAGCATGAGATAGAGTGAATGAGAGTGTGATACAGTGTGTGAGAGCGTGAGAGAGTGCGAGTGTTGACCCACAAATTTCAGAGGGGGGGTCTGGTATCGTTTTCCTGGCTTTGTACAAATCGCTGATACATTTGCAATCCGTACGAAACCAAATGCACAAGTCTACTGTTTGAGTCTTGTGTGTCAAGTGTAATTGTGTTATGTTGCAAAAGTTTAGTCGTGTTAACTCTAGTGAAAAGACTTGCCTTTGTACTTTTCTAATTGTCTTAGGTTTTCCCATCCCAGTTGTTTTTTATTTCTATACTTGCATTTTAGAGATTGCTGCTGTGCCTTCTTTGCCTATTTCACATTCAAAACAACATGTTCACATCGGCTAATATTTATCATTCTTCTCACAGAGAAACGATAGAGTTTAAAGGATGTATTACTTCAGCAAGAGCACCCTAATTTTAATATAACATTTTCAGAGAACTTAATGAGGTCTAGTCATTAAAGTGCAAATGTTTGTGACTTGGCAAAATAATGTGAGTTTGTAGTAGCAGGCCAGCGCTAGTTGGACAAATATTTTACCTGCAAATTCACTAAAGCCAACTCATATTAGTATTGTGGTTCCTGTGGGGTGCTCTGAGGCTCTGCCCCGATGATGGCCAAACTGCAACACATAACAAGATACCGTAGACATAATTTTCCATCATTATTTCCAAAACCTAATAGCAAAAAAGTTTTAAAAACTGAATAATCTTCTATAAAACTCCACCCCCCTTGATAAATATATCTAATATTACACAGTTTAGGCACAGAGAACAAGAGGCTATGGTTGATAATTGTGCTTAATAAACAAAATGGTAGAACATACATGTCCATAATATGCCCTCCTTTATGCACATCTGGTGTACCTGCTTTTAAGGTCTACAATTGCCATCATCATCATCATCATTCTGCCTAAAAGTGATTGGAGATCCAGTCCATAAATGTGTCATTGTTGGTTTATATATATATATATATATATATATATATATATATATATATATATATATATATACCGTATTGGCTCGAATATAGGCCGCACTTTTTTCCCCCACTTTAAGTTTTTAAAGTGGGGGTGCGGCCTATATTCGGGCTCTAGCGCCCGACGCCCGGGACATGCAGTCCCGGGCGCCGGGCAGGCAGCGGGGTTAAGATACAGATCCCCCGCAGCGGTGCAGGGGACCTGCATCCTTCTCCCCGATACGCTCAGACAGCCTCCCCTGCCAGCACTTCCCACGGGGGGGGGTGCCGGCACGGGAGGTTATCTAAGCGTTTTACCTCTGCCCACCCCCGACTTACCGGAGCAGACTCCCGGGTGTCTTGCGGGGCCGGCGGGAGACATTTACGCAATACGCGCATGCAACTTCCGGTACCGGAAGTTGCATACGCGTATTGCGTAGATGTCCCTCGCCGGCCCCGCAAGACACCCGGGAGTCTGCTCCGGTAAGTCGAGGAGGGGGGGCAGAGGAGGACAGCGGCAGCGGATCGCGGGGAGGGAGGACAGCGGCAGCGGATCGCGGGGAGGGAGGACAGCGGCAGCGGATCGCGGGGAGGGAGGACAGCGGCAGCGGATCGCGGTGAGGGAGGACAGCGGCAGCGGATCTCGGGGAGGGAGGACAGCGGCAGCGGATCTCGGGGAGGGAGGACAGCGGCAGCGTATCGCGGGGAGGGAGGACAGCGGCAGCGTATCGCGGGGAGGGAGGACAGCGGCAGCGTATCGCGGGGAGGGAGGACAGCGGCAGCGTATCTCGGGGGGGGGGCAGAGTGGCAGCATGTTTTTTTTGGTGCTTTTTTAAAGAAAAAAAACTTTTTCTTTAAAAAAGCACCAAACTTTTAGGGTGCGGCCTATATACGGGGGCGGCCTATATCCGAGCCAATACGGTATATATATATTATTTGAACTGTATAAGGCACTATCCCTTTTGTTGAAAGTCTGTGCCAATTATTGTAGTAATAAAACTCAGTAAAGTAAAAAAATCCTTATATTCCAATATAGCCTTCTGTGCTTCCTAAAATTTTTAGCCATTGACCTTTGCTACATTTCCGCTACGATGAGCTATATGGTTTCACAAAATCAGTTATGTAGAAGTAATTAAGAACTACTATTTTTTCGTGGTGGTTTAGGATTCTTGTGAAGAGAGCCCTTTATTTTCCCGTTCTTTCAATTCAATAGATAAAAATGTGAAAATAATACTTGTGGTACAACAGACTTAAAAAACATAGTCAGAATTCTCATATTGTTCCCATTAAAGGAGAAAGGAGTTGCTCAAATATGTTTTTTGATAATACTTCTATGCATGGGGATCCAACACTTCATTCATATACTGATGGGAATTTATTTAATGTTTCACCTGAAAAAGGGTTGTTGAAATTCACATCTCATTTTTCGGCATATATTAGAGATAGTTTTTAAGCAACTGGGAGAACAGATAAAAGAGAAAGACCATAAGGCATTAGCTATTATGCAGTAATATGGTAGCCTGTACTGCACTAAAAAACAAAGCCCTTTCAATTAAATTTATTTTATGCGTTTAGGCTCAAAGCTGTTTTTTCTGTTTCATAAATTCATTGATGCTTATACAATGATTGAGAGATGTCCAATTTAAAAACAGATTATGGTAATTATTACCACCCAGGAGTCCTTTTATGCTAACAGACTAAAGTTGCACTTTCTATCATTTCTTTCATAACATATATTTAATCACGCTGTGTTTCATCTAATCTCCAGATTAAAACATTAAAACAATAAAGAAGAAAGATGAAGAATTACTTCTCCTCTGTGCTTTCAAGTGCATTTATTTGCATGTCTACTGTCCACCTTTTTCAAAAACCACTGTGTTATTTTGCTGTATCAAGATCTGCGAGGCCTTTGGTCCTGAAGAGTAATCTAGTTAAAATGTACTTAATTACAGCAGCATAGGAAATATGCTGGATTCCCTGACTTCTCATTTTTAGTTCTTGTGTTTGGCTGATTTGTATGACGTGGAATGACTGTGGAAGTGGAAGGCTTTTGGTGGAGAATGTCTCCCCTAAAATCACTGTGAATGGAGGTAAAATAATTATACTATATGTACAGTACCTGCAAAGTCCAGATTTGTTCTGGTCTCACAATTTAATAATAATATGCATGGCATGATCAGAGAGGTTATTAAACAGTGTTACCAGGGGTGTATTTACCTTGGGTGCTGTCCTATGATTGACCAAGATGTCATATCCCAGTACTCCCTATTTTAGTGCAGTTTATGGAAGTTTAGGGATCTCCCTTGTAATTGGCCCATTGTGCAGTGGCTGGGGAACTGCTGCCTCACTTACCACCATAGGCCTAGTCAGCCTAGGCCAGAATGCATTGCTAAATGACACAGTTATTTGGAACACTGGTAACTTAAAGGGGTGGTTTCAGACTGAAAATTATGCTCTCAATTTTGTAGCAATTTATCTGAGACTTTGTAATTTCAATGAATTCTCATATTTTTTTTTTTTTTTTCTAATCCAAGTCCAGTTAAGCATACCTGGGGACTCTCAGGGTTTGGCCCTGTGTCTCAGGGTTTATACCACAATCTCAGGGTGAAGGGACCAATTCTCAGGTCATACAGTCTTCCTTCATATTCTACACTACTGTAATCATATATAAGCATAGCTGTGAACTCTCCAGGTTTTGCCTGGAGACTTTGGGAGAAATGTTGCTTCTCCAGTTCTCTGGGAGAAACCCGAATCCTCCGAGTCGCAGGGAGCAGCGACCTGACACACTCCACTCCCTGTCCATTTCCCCTTTAAATGTGGAGACCGCCCATGATATCAGCGGCTAGTCCTGACATCAGCGGCTAGTCCTGACATCAGCGGCTAGTCCTGGCCAGTTCCCCTAAGGGGGGGCTTCAGGTAGCCGGAGCTTAAAAGTTTCCAGATTTGTATATAAGACTCCCATTTGGTGCTTTTGTTACTAGTATGTCATGGTTATTAGACTTGCGCATTCACTTTCTAAGACTCTCTAGTTTTGATTTGATTAATATCATTGATTAATTAATTTAATTAAGATCATTTAACCAGCCCACTGTTATCCTTAACCCTAAACCTATAACTCTTAAGCTAATTTTGAGCATTCGTTGGTCCATTGGCTCTTCGTGTTTATTTCTTGTTTCCATGGCAACCAGACGAACCAATGGGATTTCCAAAAGCGAACACGAAAACGAACATGAACTTTCTGTCGGTGCCCAAGTCTTGTTATTATCCCTGCTAGAGTGCAGGTGACTCAATTAAGTGTATCTTTAAATGATGACAAGTAAAGGTTATTAGTACTGGTATTACAAAAATTTGATTTAACACATTTATCAAGTCACTATATAGAATCTTTAAAATGGCGTTATTAAAGCTGTTGATATTTCAAGAGTCTCATTTAGTTACCAGGTATGCTATTATGACATTTGTTATGTTTCCCACACATAAATTCTTTGAAACTGGATTTTGGCAGTAAATTAGATACATTTAAAAAAATAAATCTCTGTAATCAACCTAAAAGGTCATCCACACACAATGCTATACGGCTAGAAATGTAACAATATTAATAGTTCATAGGATGATCAATATCTAGGTATTATATGAGCAAATTCAGATATACTGACAGACCTCCCTCTAGTACTTCTTAATACATATACCCAGCAACAGTTTCAATATATAAGATACACACTTTAATCTTCAGTATTATGCTCATTTTTCCTAGTGACAGATATTCTTTACTTAATGTTACTAAGTATAACATTCATTAGTCTCTCCGGGTTAATTCCTTAAGATCAGCTAGCAAACCTTTCTTTCATGTCAACACATTCCTAAGCAAGATGTCTCAATAGCAATTAGGGCTGGGTGATTTGGTTACTTAACAATTAATTAGAGAAATCTTGAAAACCTTGCCGGATGGTTGTGTGAGGACTGACGGTGTAGAATTCTAATTTAATGGATGAATGATATTTCAGCATCTGTTGGTCTATTGTTAAGGTGATGAATGTAAGAAGAGAGAGAGAGTGGGGGAGAGATAGGTAGATAGATAGATAGATAGATAGATAGATAGATAGATAGCTATGCAGACCTTTAGCTTAATAGGATTGCAGTATGGCACAACCAACTTTAAAGAAATGTACATCGAGTTTCTCCTATTTCTATATATTTACTTATTAACATCTGAGCACCAGGGTCCATTATATCCTGACACCCTGCCTTTTAGGCATGTGTGTCGCTGGGCAGAAATGAGCTGTGGAGGCTGTGCCAACTCAGCATTAATAGGCCAGTGATCTCCCTTTTAACCGTCCATTGAACAGTGGTGTCTGTTTTGGCTACCTTCAATGCTGCCGCCCCAGGCTCAGGCCACTAAACCCACTACTTGTCAATCAATGCCAAATTCCCAATACTACGTCTCTATAATTTGACAACAGGAATTTGCGTCTAGATCCCAACTCATAGAATCATACTGGACCCAATATAGGAAATGGGGAGGTCCAACAATGGAGGTCCAACAATGCCCCTTTTTGGAATCATTTTATAGTTAATAATTCCTCTTATTTATTAATTCAGTTTTAACCCCTTAAGGACAATGGGCGGTCCATAAACCCATTAAAAACAATGCATTTTGAGCCCGTACATGTACGGGCTTTGTCATTAAGGGGTTAATGTCCCAACCAGACATTCTGAATAATGAAAGTCTATGGAGGAGAATAAAAGAATCATAAAGAATAGAAAATCAGCTCAGCATGGTTTTTGAACAGGGAAAGTCACCCTCAATATCACATGATCGACAACAATAGCAGGGCCCAGGCCTTGAAACATTTCACTCAAACAATGAAAAACAGGTAAAATAGGCATACCTTGCAGGATCGAAGAAGCTCTTCTCTCCTGCAGTTCCCAGTTAAGAAAATAGGTCTTTAATATAGTAAAACATTTACGTTAAGTTAGTATTTAGATGTGAAGGCTTGGGTTTTTTTAATCTGGTTCAGAGAAGGTATCACACCTAAAAACTATGATATAAAAGAAAGAAGTACATGCTACTTAATGTTTCCTCCCTCTTGATATATCCCCATGAGAATGTTATATAATGCAATTATTTTACACTGTTAAGAAAAGAATCAGAACATTTCAGCCGGAGTTATACATCTTTATGGCGAATTGATCTTTAATTGTATGGATATACTAATGTTGCCAACTGTGGACGGTGGCTCCATGGAAGAGAGGCATTATATTTCATGTTCTATACTTGTTATCTCAGCAAACATTTCCTGTAAGTCACTGAAAGCACTTTGAGCTGGACAGCTGTATTGACTTTTACCTTTCAACATTTATAAAAGGAGCTAGAATTGTCCTCCTACCTTATAAAGTCTGATTATTAGAGCAAGAAGAAATGTTATTTAAAAATAGAATAATTAAGCTGCAGTCAGCTTATTAAAAGTCTACCTTACATCAGTTTTTAATTAACCCGACTGAGGACTACTGAATTATATTAAACCAAACGAACAAAATATGCCCTATTTGATCAGTTGTACGGTGTTTAAAGACATGAATGGTATTAAAGAAATATTCTGTAACATTTCACAGTTAAGTTAGAAATGGTAATTTTTGTATTTATTAAACATGGAGTATAGTGCTGCCTAAACTACTAGATAATGATTTAAGAGGAAAGGAAAGGGCGATATATATATATATATATATATATATATATATATACTAATATAATATATTGTGTGTATTGTCTGCTATTTATTTCAAAGGCTGGGAAATGTTAAAACAAGAGGTCATAATCTAAAAGTAGAGGGTCAGAGGTTAGATGTAACGTAAGCGTTACTTTACTGAAAGGATGGTAGATGAGTGGAACAGGCTCCCAGCAGAAGAAGGAGATGCTAATATACTGAGGAGATGTAAACGTGTAAAGTGAGTTTGGCTCTGTATATTGCAGTGTTAGGTACTGATACAAATCCACATTTCATGTTTAGCAATAGGTACAGCAATGGGTCAATGGGTCTGCAACATAATTAATCTAACTTTGCTTCATAACTTCTGGGAGCCCGAATTGAGACATACTTGGTCCATAAAACCACTAAATTTTAACACAGTTGTAGCCGTAGGGATTATATAGCTTATAATTTCATTTGTATTTCTCAACGGTTCCAAAGCACAATAGCTTGTAAAACCTTAAAACGTCACTCTTTTAAGACCCTTTTTTAATGGTTGTAAAATTGGAGTTATTTATCTGATTAACTATGCATTTTTTTGTATAAAAAGTATATGGACAAAGGTATTCAACCATTTGGAAAAATTGATCCTGAAGCATGTCATAATAAATATTTGCACAATAGGGCTCTTCGATAATCCTCCCATTCATCACTATGGGCCTCATTCATGTCTATGGACACCATTCAAGACAACAGAGGCTACAATGCTGCTTCCAAACACCAGGGGTCACTTGTGCATTGGAGTAAATATACACACTACCATGAGCTCATTGGCCATTCTTCTGCTGCCATTGGGAGAAAATTGATTTTCCAGCTGGGGGAGGGATATATATATATATATATATATATATATATACATACATATATATATATAGATAGATAGATAGATAGATAGATAGATAGATAGATAGATATATATACATATTGATTTATTTATTTACTTAAAGGTTATACTTGGTATAAGCTGGTTCCGCAAACCTGATATAACCTAGTTACATACAAATATTTGGTATACTATATTGAGAGTTCTATTTAAAATTTGAAAGTTCTCAAACAATTAAAAACAATTTAAGTATTGAGAAATTTGGCTACATGCTTTCTTTCCTTGGATTTTGGTCCCGAATCACCATAGAAATGTAGTAAACTTACCAGATCATAACACCAGTTGGCTTCTGCAAAATCGCCTGAGCAGCAAAGCATGCAAAGGAACACATCTGTTCTTTAGAGCATTTTAATTAAATCTTTCTGCAACACTCTGGCGTTCAGAACAGACATCAATAATAGTGCTATGATAAGGTAACTAATTATAATGTCCAGCTAATTCAATATTAACTTCAATAATACTTATCCATGCTTTCTACCAAAGATGAGTGCCAATGATACAGTGAAAATTTTATTTTTTCTTTTCTTTTTTATTCTTTTTTTTTTTTAACTTTTTTGGACTAGATTTTTTGTACTTTGGAGAACTGGTCAATTTTATAAATAATAAAAAAAAAACAATACTACAAATTATTTAAGACATTTTAATCATGCAACTCGGTAGTGCAGTGTACCTAATCAGTTGTCAAATGAATTAGCAAACCAATTACTATATACAATCTATTAAAAATAGCTGGTGTGTTTGTCATTGAAATTGAAGATGATAGTACACAGAATAACACCAAAGAATCCACCTACCATTTTTACTGTCCAATCTCCCACCACGTGAGTTTGTACATTACATCATGTAATTATATGGTGGGGTAGCCCTTTTCTGGTTGAAGAATACATATTAAAGTACTTAGAACTACTTCAATATACATTCTACATTGGCAAAGCTGAATGGGACACTGGAGTGTCCCTTTAAATTCTCAACAATGCATCATTCAAAACGTCCGCAGAGTCAAAGATTGGCTTAAAAATGTAGTAACTTGAGTGGTTTCCCTACCGATCTCCATACGCGCTGAGAAAAGTGTAATATATTCCAATATAATGTGTATTATTATAGCAAAAATTGTTATAATGACAATTTAGACCAAGGAAGACTGACTTTCATTGTCACATTTTAGCTGATTTTTCACTTCTTTATCCAAGGTTAGACTATAACATTAATCTTTGACAGTTCAACAAAGCAATGATTTCAAATAGCCACAAAGCAGCATTAAAAAGTCGTTGTATTTGAAGGTATTGAATATAGCTCACATTACAGAGGGAGTAGTATAATGATGCACATAAAATGTCTATTTAGCTTCTGGGAATTTTATGTATTTAACCTATTTAATGCTGGAGTCAATATGAATATCTTTCTCCTTCCTAGCAACAAAACGGCAGAGATGCATTATCATAATCTCTACCTCCCACCAACACCAACACTCAAAACAATGTGTAGTCACAAAATATACAGAAAAAAAGCTTTGTCTCACCCATACTGCATTTTGTGCACCATTTACTTTTCACTTTCCCTATGTTTTTATATTTCTATATTATGCATTCATTAGACTAAATGCACAAAACTGATCACGCAAAGCAAATCTATTCAGAGCTGGATTTTTTTCCTGTAACATGTATTCAGACAAATTCAATCCAATAACTGGCTTTAGTGCTTTGTATTTCCATTTACCAATCAATGCTAAAGATGCCCTTTCAACTGTTCTGATTATATATATATATATATATATATATATATATATATATATATATATATTGTTCTGTGTTGTGCATTTTGTGCCCATACATGCACCGACCTCTTGATAATATGGGAACAATGCATCTCTTACTCCCAAAATGCTTTAATATAAATTTATAGTAAAACAATATTCCACAATCTTTATTACTGTAAGATAGATCATCTTCTATATGCTCTCTTTTATCTTTGTCTGCATCTCTGAAAACATAACCTGGTGTGGACTTCAGACAAAATGGTGGCGCATCAGGTGACCTTCAATCAGGGGGGAAGGACGTCACCTAATGAGCTGCCATTTTGGCGGAAGTTCACCTTAGGCCACCGCCATTTTGGAAAAGGTTTGCGCCAGGTTATGTCCGTTGAGATGCGGATGAAGATGAAAGATAAAAGATGAAAGATAGAAGATAAAAGATACAAGAAGATAAGGAAGTGGAATTTGTCAGTAGAGAAAATAGGCAAACATTTAGAGAACGTGAGATAGAGTGAACAAGAATGAGAATGTGAGAGAGTGAGTGAATGAGAGTGAATGTGATGACTGAACAACGCATTTCGTTTCAGAAATGCCCCAGGTTTTTGTAGCGAACTGAATGGGCAGAGAGCAAACTTCATTGCCCGAAAGCCAATTGGCCAAAAATGAAGCAAAAAAATTGTGCGTAATCCGTTTTTGGCCCATTTGCATGTCTTCTAAATACAAGAAAATTGAATGAAGAAAAATTTACAAAAACACGGTAGCAAATAAATATGAATTAAATTGAAAATAAGAGAACACAATAAAATATTTAAACTGAAGCAAGCTTCAATAATCATAGAACAAAATAATGACTGTGCTTAAAATTGTACTTAACATTGTATGAATTCAATTTATCATTTCAAATAAAGAAATTAATAATATATTGCTTGCCCATGGTGTAGCTACTCCCAAGCTCATAATAATTGTATAACTTGATAAATCATAGATTTTTTTTTTTACAGTGCTAACTGGTGTGCATTTGTGTTTGTTATTACTTCATTGGGTCTTTTGACAAATCAAGTCCTTGAAGTGTATTTTAATATAAGTTTCCATGGAGATTTTCATTTTTTATAGTTTTTTTTTCCGGGACTACCAACTGATATTGCTGGAAGCCTTAGTCAATATAAAGGAAGACTTCACTTTGATATTCATTCTCGGTGCAGTACTGAATAATTTTGTGGTAACATGGTTTGATAACATTTTATACTAATATTGAATAAACTAAAAGATTCTTTTCCTACATTCAGTGAATACTACAACGCTATTTCAATAAAGCTCCCTATTTTTAAGACAAAAGACTGTTCTTAGAACTTGAGAGTGTAGCAAGAGAAATCATAAATAAATTAAAGAAATGTATATGGTATGTTGTCAGCATGGTGCCCCTTTCATATCAAGCTAAGCAATCACTAAGACTAAAAATAGTGTGGATGGCAAGTTCTCATATCAATGAATTTTCCTAATTTTTATAGAAACTGTGAATCCTTGATATTTTTGTGTTTCCTTGAGTCAATTTCATATGTGTTTTAGAGATGAACAAAAGGTCCATTCTTTGCTTGTGGCAACGTTTACATGAAATGAATGTCTATAAAATTATTATGATGAAAACATATCAAGATATGAAAACATATCAATTAAAAAAAAAAAACCTTAGATTTTTTTTAGTAACACGTATCTAAATGAACTCGACTCTGATTTCTGTTAATCTGTTTTATTTATTCCTAGATTTTTACCACTTACAAATTGCATGAAAAGTCATACATAGTCATCAAGAGTACCAACAACCACAAACAAAAGATGGGCGGAGGTACAGAAAAAAATGAGAGGTGGATTATATTAGGATAAAAAAAAATCATGGATAGAAAGCAGTATCACTTAACCATGGTGTCCAGATTTTATGGAGGTCCCAGAGTTACTGTGTGCTAAAGCAGTGAGCATGTCCATAAGGAGTCTAATCTGCTTTATCCTTATATATTCATATATTTAAAGTCTAAATATATGGATATATCATGATTTTGGTGCAAAGCTGTCTTGTTACCGCAGCAACCACAGAACCTATGCAATCATATTGACTCCTCTGGTGGAAAGGTCACTTTTCAGACTTTCATCGGAATAATTTTTATGCATTTGAATTCTCAGTACTATGATAAAAGGCTAAGTAGGCATATTACAGTATGTAAAAGTTGTATAAAATAAATAAAATCATTAAAAACAAGTTTCCAAAATACCAATAAAAGAAATAAAGTTAATGGTATTTCATTAATATTAGTTACTTTCTGATGGAGCCTATGTTCTGGTGGAAGATAAGGCTAACCAAAATAAATAACACTTTTGCTAGGTATGTTCAAAACTATGATATTTTTAGATATAACCATAAGGAAAAACAAGCCTTCTGGCTTGTCTGGTGTCTGAAGATGAATGTTTAATAATACTTAATTACTACCCCTTCATTTTAAGTGGAAGGGTTTTCCATCACCTTTACCAACCATACCTTATGTAATGTATTTGATATAACCATATAATAAATATATGTATAGTCTCTCTAATATATGGCTCATACTAATTAATTTCTTCTCTGCTTTGATTTATTGCTGCATACACTCACACATGTGTATATATATAGTTTAGGGTGACATAATATGATATTCTGTCCTCACTGCATGGGTTTTAAGACTACTATATCTGGGCTATAGGATTCATGAAAGCGATACATTTCATTATAATGATAATCTTATTTTTGTTTGTTGAAGAGGTACATTTTCTTTAGTAGTACGGTAAACTAGATTACTAGTACTGTAAATATTAGCTGTGACAAAAAATATCCCTCGGCCATGCCTTTAGATATTTTCACTTTAATAAAGGAAACCCATGATAAAGGCATAAATCATGGAATATAACATCAACAAAAGGGATTTACTGCTAGATGTATTAGCCAGATGGCCCTAGAAATCAAATATGAAACCTAAAAAAAACATGTTGTGTCCAAAGAAATGTAATAACCCTTCGTATTCTCAAAGCAATGTACGCAGACATATTTCTTAATATGTAATTGAAAAAGAAATGGGAATAATATGGGGGTAGGACTTGTCATTACAAGCAAGAGGAACAGTCATATATATATACTCTCAAGAAGGACAATGTGGGATTGCAATATTGTTAGTCTATGTGCTAAGCAGTCTGACAACTTGCTGATTGATACTACCCAATGTCTATACATCACCTGTACATGGTTCCCATGTGGGTTCACATGGATATTTTATAGACATTTTAAATAAATGATTACAGAGAATGTGGTTTCTGGTCATTCTGTAGGTGTATAGAATGCTGATCACCCATTTACATATACAGGTCTTAGCCTTAGTGCATATGGCAATTCGTCTTGGATGTAATGACCTCATTGATACCCTAGAGCTAGAGCTGGAAACTGAGATCATGGCTCTGGTTTTTACATTATTAATATTTTTTGCTGTAATAAATATTGTTTTGTTAATATGTATGTCTGCCTCCATAAGAGGTCATTTTTGATAATAAATGAAAATACATTTACAGTCGAATTGTTCAGACTGTTCATGCATTTCTTTTATGTCTACAGGATTTTTAAACCTAATGTATCATTTAAACTCATTGGCTGTGATATATTTGTTTTACATCAGCACATACACAGATCAAGTGATTTCCACTTTCCCCAGATATTCCCAGTCTCTAACAAGTTAATAATGTCGGCAGCTAGATATTTAGCTCCCAGCTCATCAGGTTCATTAGAGAGTATCTTGTGCTGGTTTGTGCCGTGGAGGTTGCACAGATTCCCCTTCCACCTGAAGGAAAGGTTAGCAGGCAGGAGTGGACTGTAAGGAAACAAAAGGAACAGTTGGGGGGAAAGAGAGAATTAGATAGGAAGAGGCAATGGGTAAAGAAAGCGGTAGGAAGATGTAAAGGGATAATGAAAAAGGATAAATGATTACAGGGTTGATTGAAAAACGAGCAGGCGTTATCTAGTATGGGGAGGGTGAACAGAAAAAGTGATAAGGGTCATTCTAGTGGGAATGTAAAGTGTTACGAGACATAGGATTGTTGTTATTTATTTTAGAAAAAGTGGAGTCAGTCGGTTACAGAGAATGGTAAACCTAAGGAGAAGAAGCAAAAAATAAGGGGCATAAAGATGTAGGGTGAAAAAAGGTTAACATGGAAAAGAAACGGGGCTAAGAAGAGGGATCAACTCTAATTACCCCGAATTGTTTAAACAAAGGTTGTTGTTGGTCAGGATGCTAATAACCAGTTTACTTTTTATGGGTGCAAAGATGTTTAGTATGTTTTAAATATAGTCAAATAGAGTATGGACACAATTTGCAGATACTAACAAAAATGTTGGGATTTATTTACAAATGGGCTAAAATGGATCCACGGAAATCTGCTATCCTTTTAAAAATATAGGGCAGAGTATAGAATACTTGATACTGTCCTAATCTCAACATTTGAGGAAAGGGATTAAGGGGTAATTATTTCTAAGGATTTAAAGGTAGGCAGACAATGCAGTAGAGCAGTAGGTAATGCTAGCAGAATGCTTGGTTGTGTAGCGAGAGGTATTAGCAGTAGAAAGAGGGAAGTGCTCATGCCGTTGTACAGATCACTGGTGAGACCTCACTTGGAGTATTGTGTACAGTACTGGAGACCGGATCTCCAGAAGGATATAGAAATGTTGGAGAGAATTCATAAAACTATTAAAAACTAATAAACTGGTTCATAGATTGCAGGATAAAACTTGCCAGGAAAAGGTTAAAGGATCTTCACACGTAAAGCTTGTAAGAAACACGTTACGGGGGGATATGATAGAAACATTCAAATATGTAAAGGGAATCAATATGATAAAGGATAGAAGTATATTTAAAAGAAGAAAAACGACCACAACAAGAGGACAAGAGTCTTAAATGAGAGAGTCCAAGGCTTTAACATAATATTAAGGAGCATTACTTTACTGAGAGAACGGTGGTTGCATGGAATAGCCTTCCACCAGAAGTAGTAGAGGTTAATATAGTGAAGGAGTTTAAGCATACATGGGATAGGAATGAGGTTATTGATAAAACATAAACCTAGGGGCTAATGAAAGGATTCAGAAATTGGGCAAGTCAGGTTGGCTGTACTGTTCTAATCTGCCGACACATTGTATGTTTGTATATGAATACTTACTATGTGTGTATGACTACCCTGCATTTTAATGATTTAAAGTGTCATTTTGAAATAAAAATCCCAAGGATAATGAACAAAATTAGAACTAATAGTTAAGTAACTATTTTGGAGTCACCCAATCAGTTGATAGGTTTATTTTGTAATTATTTCTCCTAAAATTTAATTAGATTTTGTAGCCCAGGGTGGTGTCCTCAAGAGTCATAGCCATGTTTTAGGATTTCTCCAATTAGCATACTATGAATTAACAATTAAACATATTCTAACAAAGTCCCAAGTGTTCTCCTGAAAACCCTATGTGCATGCAATCCTGGAGGTCTGGGGCTTGTCGCCCTTGTGCAGCTTTATAATGCACACACATTTAAAATAAACTCAACATTTATATTCTATTTAGAGGACAACCCTATAGTTTAGAATTCCTTAATAAAAAAAACTTTTCTCAAAAGTATACCCATTTATATTTTAAAAAAACTACTTAAACCAACGAGATCAGCCATATGTTGACCAAGTGGTACCCCATCTCCTGGGTGCAAGTTTGGTTTATATGCTCCCTTGTACGACGATACTGGGATGAGCGCCACGAAATGACATTATATTCCAACTCACTGCAAAGATCGGTCTCCCTCACCTTATTTCTGCAAAAATAATGCTATCTTCTCAGTGTTTGCTCTTAAGCCTTTGGGCATATTAATGAACATACGCACACATTTGTTCTATTTGCCGTTAATTTAAAAAAAAACATCCTTTTGATAGATCATACGTTTATAATCCACAACTATATAGCTCAATTACATAACTAAAATGTTAGTCTTGCTCCACTCAATATTCTAACATTAGTGTAGAACCCCACATGCAAAGCATATTAGAGAATTATTTTATAAATGCTTTAGATTAGTTGTAAGGCTAAATCCAACCTTAACAACAAAATTATTCTTCTTATCTAATTGTAGTGATGTACACCCTTTGTATAACTGTTCATGTCACATAAAAATAAACGAATATGATGCCAGATGGGATGTATAATTGACTCTGTAGGTGTTAAAGATATAACATTTGTTCTTTTTATTGTTGCGAAAGTATGTTGTGAGCATTAAGCTTAATAAATTCTTCCCATTACAAAAATTATACTTCCTAAAAAAATATTAAAGTTATGCTACACCTCTTCATAAAAGATACTAATGCAAACCCCCCCCACACTATTTAAGAAGAGGAGGTGTGGCGCACCTAAGTCTAAATAGCATTGCTAGTTTTTAGTTTGATTTCCACTTGTTTTATGTAAATTTTAAATATATGCTTCGACAAGTTATTCTATGAAGTGGAGTACATTTTGGCATTTATTATGTAATTTTGAAAATAAGTTTTAACTAAAAAAAGGCTATCCATTGAATTTACAGGGAATTCAGTCCAACTGGCAACTAAATGCGATTTGCAATAACACGATCCTTAAATAAATTACAAGGTAAATCAATACTAGTACTAATATTGTAAAAACACTATTTACCAGTTTTATTTCAAATACCTCGTGGAGACATAACTTTTTAAAACAACGCATAAGTATAAAAATACAAAAAATACATTGTCAGAGCATTGGCATGAAGCTGTCTGATATAAAGGAGAAATGTCACATCTCAGATAAATCTATACTTGTACTGGGAATAATCCTATATGGTAAATATTCAGGTTTATATTTTTGTTCTCTGGTATAGCATCTGCCCTTGTCAAAGACAGGGGCAGAATATTTTATGCAATCACCCCTCCCCCCCAATACCTATGGTTGTTCAGTGATGGCTATAGAGGAAATGTTTATAATACAGCCCTTATGTGCTCTGTGTACATGACTTAGTACACTATACATGCACATATAGCTCTAGAGACAGTTTACTTTTTTGCCATGTCCATACCTGGGAACTCTCAGGGTTCTTGCTCCAATCTGAGGGTCTGGAGCTGACTCCTTCATATTCTTCGTAGACCTGATGATACAGGCCAAGTTTTCATGAGGACTGGTAGTATGGTAATTTGGCCCCTTGATACATGAAATCTCCGTTATGGCATATTAAAGGGTTAATATTTAAGTAGTCTCCGGTCAGCTCATTCAGGGAAGTTAGGAAGGTATATTCATGACTTTCTAAAAGTAGGGCAGCAGTTTATGCACGCAAGTAACAGAAAAATGGCCGAAATATTTTATTAATTAAAATTATATATTGCATATATATGTGTAAAAATGTAAAGAAAAGTTAATCTGACATATAAAAGCTGCCCTTTAAAATAATCTCTGGGGAGTATCAGAAATTTTGACAAGTTGCTCAATTACCCCTTGACTCAACAACAATCTCTTTTAAGAATGGTCTCACGTATCTGGTAGCAGTTATAGTGGGGGGGGGATGTAATACTGTCCTAATATAGCCATTTAAGATAGATTTGAGGACTTTAAACTAAACTCTATATGTAGATCCAAGGCTCTGCTGAAAAGCGCTTACCTTTTATTAGCATCAAGTAATACAAATGACAAAGAAGGTGAGAGCTG
The DNA here is from genome assembly GCF_027358695.1 of Spea bombifrons. NCBI lineage: Eukaryota > Metazoa > Chordata > Amphibia > Anura > Pelobatidae > Spea > Spea bombifrons. Next base: position 35,292,382 of record NC_071092.1, on the reverse strand, counting down.
CCATCATAAAGCTGAAATATGTTTTTTTTTTTTGTTAAAGATTGCCACATTTTCCTTTTTTATTTTTCTTAGAATTTGTGTCGCTTTCATTCTTTCTTTGCAGCACTAAAATATTTTTTTTTATTATTTGCGCTTAAGAAGCCATTTAGGGAAACCTTGCAGTACCCGACTTCAACAAACACACAACAGCTGTACACCGCTTAGTATTTCTTCACAAGAATTGCTTAAGTAGATTATTTCTAAAATTATGCACACTAGACTTTGAGACCTTCATGTCTTTTCAAACTATTATATAATCTCTGGAGTTTTGCTTTGGCTAAGGAATTACAAAATTTAATATCAAAAAAGGCCTCGGCGCAATCCAATTTCCATTTTATTCAGCTACTTTTACTGGTATTTCTGTGATTTAAAGTCTTTTTTTTCTCCTTTTATTCTAATAACCATAGCATAAACCTAAAAGCTTGCAGTTGGAAATATTCTATATGAGTTTCATTATTCTAGAGCAGTAAAATAGCCAGGCCAGCAAAGTAACAGACATTTACATTTCTGCTACATTTGTTGCTATATATATATATATATATATATATATATATACGGTATATATATTTATATTTTTTTATATATACATAATGTCTTCCATTACAGCTTACATCACAGTAAACGTTTCTTTTTATATTTTTTATATTCTATATCTTCATAAAAGTAAATATCAAATATTATATTTTTAAGACTCATGAGTATGGATCTGTAAATATTTAAATATAGATACTGCAATATTGATGATATTATGGATATATACTACAGGACTGTATTGTGCTCTCTTTTCTGTCCATCTATCTAATAAGAAAATACAAAAGTAACATACATACTTTATCCTCAAAACATAATATTATGAGGACTATGTTAGCATGGAGCTACAAGGGTAGCTTTGCAAGGTCCAGGCATACCCAAGGGGACCACACAAGCTGCTTCTTGGGCCGAGTCATACTCTACTGCTGACCTGCCATTGTATTTATTTCAATATATTTCCCCAAACGGCTTGGCCTGTTGGCAGATAACATGATGTGTGCAGTGGCTGGCCAGGGCGTTTAAATACTGTAGACTCTCTGAACCTCCCTCTTGCCCATGCTTCACAGGTGTGCCCATTGCCATGGCCCACCTTTGGTATGGTACATCTGTTATCTTCTAATATTTATTATCACAGTGTTGTAACATCAATGTATATTCAAACCACAGGGAATGTTGCCAAATCAGTTTATCTAAATATATTTATAACAATTGTTAGGCCATAAATTCACTTAAAATGTCCTAAAGTTTAGTCTGGCCAATCACAAAGTTGTACAAAAAAAAACCATTCAAGTCTTTCTTTACACCAAATAGCCATTATTTAGGTAATACGTGTCCTACATTATTCTTCTTTTTCGTAAAGAAGCGTTTCCCACTTTCAACATGAAAGTCTAAACCTTCTGATTCAGCTCTATTTTTGAGATGCCCACCATCCCCATGCCATTATTCCATTCGACTTCAGTACTGTTCAGTTAGTTCATGGGATCAGCGGTAGAAGTGAACAATATTTTCTATAGTAATCGTCCAACAATCAAGACAGTTTTCAGTTCTAAGGCCTTTTTCTTCCTAGCAAGTCCTTGTGCAACATTGCCGTCTACTTTATTTTAAGCCAAATGATTTCATGTCCGTTTTGACACATTTTATGTTGTGGTATAATATTGTATCCTTGTAGAAACTGAATAGCTGTTTGCTCATTGCAGACTATCCACGCTAATGTTTTTAAATTAATTGTGCCAGCTTTAAGCCATCTCAACCAGGTACATGCTGCTTCATACTTACTTTGTTCCTGATGGAACTAGTGAGATTGACTAGGAGATGAAATACTGACATTTCTAATGTTGAAAGACCAAATAAAGAAAAGAGAAAAAAAGAACGATATTAAATTTCCACCTTAATTTCCCTTTGATTTCGTATATTGCACCACCTTCATTTTAAACGCAAATGTGGGGGTTTTCCCCCCCAAAAAGTGAATAATAATTAATAGGCAAATCCTAACCTATGAGCCCCACGAATAGAAAGCTTATTTTCCCATCTTTACTTTTCATTATGTGTTTTTGTCATAAATGTAGCATACATAGTGTTAAACTAGTCTACCTCAGTTCTATGCTACTTTAAATTGATGTACAAATAATCAGTGAATTAATGTATTTTTCCAAGCTAAGCAATATCTATAAAAACCTTGTAAAATACATATTTTACAATATATCTCCATGTAATATACACACATATTTCCCAAATGTCTATTTATTATACTATAGTAATTTTGCTCACATTTTTTTCACTAGGAACAACAAATAAAATAAAGTTTTAAAAGATAGATGGATAAAAAAAAAATATTATTATCTTTTATTTCTGAAGTGCTTACACAATTGACAGAGCTGTACAATTAAAATATGGTGGTTAAGTACATAAGTATAAGTAGTTGATAAGTACATAGCATCCAAAAAACATACAAACAAATAAAGCAGATGTTGAGGACCCTGCCTAGGCGCTTTACTTTCAAAAAAGAGTGGTAGATAAGTGGAAAAAAAGAATAAAAGTGATAGCGCTACTAAATCTAAATACAATACAGTATATTAAGAAAATATATAAATTAGGCTGCTCAACAAGTGAGTGTAGCGACTCTTTCTACACTTAAATATAACGAAAATAACAAATAAACAACTTAGCGTGCCACCAGTGGAAACAATGTAAAAGTGAGAAAAAATAAATAAAAAAACATATAATATACTTATTAGTGTCTCTTCAATAATTATCCGTAAGGATTTTCTTCCAAAACAATATGTGTATTTATATATCTAAAAAAAAACATATAATAGTGCTCTCTGTATAATCAAAAAATAGAATCCAAGCTCACTTACATACACAATTACAATTTGGCGAGCCATTAATTCCTCGTAGAAGCGGTGGGGGTTTATATGGTGTGGAAATTTAAACATGTATGGGATAGGCATAAAGCTATCCTGAATCTAAGATGAGACCAAGGACTGATTAAGGTTTGAGTCTCTACATCAGGAAGATTGGGCAGACTAGATGGGCCGAATGGTTCTTATCTGCCATCCAATTCTATGTTGAAGTCAGATATATGTTTATTTTACAAGAAGAGGAAGAATCCAGAACAGGACACACAGTGCATTATCTGCTTCTGTTAAAGTGTGAAACAAAAAGTCTGAAGTGGATTATTCAATTATATTGAAGTGAAAATACGCTATTTCAACAGAAAGAAAAAAGTTATTAAACTCAAAACTTTTATAAATGTTTAAATAAATGGAAAATACTATTGATGTTTTTATTATTCTATACAAGAGTGATTTTTTTAAGCAGCCTTTTCATTATGATTTGGATTTATTAGCAAATTTTGATTGAAATATTTTTACACTGCCTTAATGGCAAGAGAGAGGTATGATCTTTGATACTAATTAGTTAGTTATAAAAAAATGTCTGTAATCTATAAACATGGAACAAAAATGTATCTTGTCTTAGTAATAGTTATGCCTTATGTTTACATATTATATATGTCTGAAAGAAAATCTAATTTTGGAATATCCATAGAATGAAGTTGCTGCAGGGTATACAGTATATGCATTGATATGGATACGAGGTGTACTTTCTCTTCAATATTACCATAACCCACGGGCACAGTCTGTAAAATGTAAAAATTACAATGGGTTAGATGCTGGATCATTTGTGCTGAATAATATTATACTCATACTAGTCTAAATTCCATAAGAAGAAATGATTCCCTATCTTTCATATCATATTTTCCTTCTTTTTATATGACAAATAGTAGAAGCTATTTAATAACCCTGACAATGATAATATATATATATGTATTTTATTTCATTTGCATAATTTAGAATGATGGAAAATTGTGAATATTCTGGATCATTGACCATGACTGCATGAACCCTGATGATATAATTTGGTATCATTTGCATCTTTGTTCAATTGTGAGCATTTAACGTACATAAAACATCTGCTGCAGAATAATAGAAAAATAATTAATAATACAAATATAGCTAATTAAAGGGTCTAGGCTAATTATAAAATAGCAAAACTATATTGCTATTCGTATATCAAATTATTTGTTCTTTATGAACAACACAAGAATGACGAGCGCTGTTTATAATTTGTGAAATGTAATATATTTGATAATATATATATATTATGCTAAATAATACCTATATACTATACTTTCATATTGTATATGGCAGGTGTAAAGGTGCAAAACATAAGCATAAATAATAGCTTTGTAAGGTGAATGCTGTATCGTTATGAGAAGAAAAAATGTTTTATCTTGGAAGTACATTTTAGTTTCACTTTTACCATAGTATACAGTACACTAGTATTGATACAATTTATATGTAGAAAAAAAGAGAAAAGCCAGAAAAACAAAAGAAACCACCATTACAGATTATAGATTTAATTTGCAATTCATCAATCTGGGACTTGACGTTTAAATCAATGGATGTTGACACTAGGACCATGTGCAGGAGCCATTATTAGATATGTGCCAGCTTAATGGCTTTATTAAAACAGATCAAGTTTTAAAGCCATATGGATCATTGGTCACTGAAATTATAACATTTTACACAGGGAAATATATATCTACTCTGGTTTCAGAAGTAGAGCTATGTGAACTGTACAGTTTTTACGTTTTATGGTAGTGCAGAAGTGGTCAAGGCCAATATGATTAGGGAATTTAGATATGCATTGGATAGGCGTATGGCTATCGTGAACCTTAAACGAGACAAGATAATTATTAAAGTTTCAGTCTTTACGTCAGAAAAAAACAGACTGTATAATAAATGGTTCTTATCTGCTGTCAAATTCTAGGTTTCGATGAAGTCATTCCATCTTTCAGATCTGGGCCTGATTTAGTTCTACAAAATAAGTGTGAGAATAATAATAAGAATAAAATACTATCCGTATAATAATGCAAATACAATGAGATTTTAAAATGTTCAAAGTCTGGCTAACAAACATTTTCAATGTATTAGTACGTATAATACAACATTAAGTACATCATTTCCAGATGCAAAATTGATATATTTGTTTTTATCTACCCATGTCCAATTATGTGATGATGGGCAGGAGAATAGGTCTCCCCCATCTCTTTAAAAAAGAAATATATTTATATGCATTCATTTGCAAAAAGGTTTTGTTTTGCTAATGTGTATGAATGATGACCTCTTCTGATATATTTGTTGAGCTTTTAGATGGTTCAACTTTAATTTTGCAAAGAATGGTGATGGAAAATGTAATAGCTAATTATAAAATATACCTTAATCAGCCACATTTGATTTTTAATGGTATGTGAATTATGTATAACTAAATAAATAAGTTATGTGTTTCAGAAATGTACGGAACAATAAAAAAAAAATCTTAATCAAGTCACTTTGTGAGAATTTGTGCTCCTTATTGACTTCTGCAAGGAAATTGGCATTATTGTTATATAAGCAGAAACTGACCCTCGCACTCCACTTTTTTTTTTAAATATCAAACAATTCTTGGACGCGTGGTTTTAGCTTGGACTATAATGGGATTCTTGTTCTGGTGCTACAGAAGGCTAAATTACCTTGGAAACTGTAACATATTTTAATGGAACATCATGAGAGATATCTTTCTAAAATGGACTTATGAGACCGTGAAAGTCCTGTAAAGCATCTGTAGAGACATTTCATGCCAGTATATTAAAATGTATCACCAGCTGCAAAATAATCAATTATTCAAGCTTTAGGCAATGTAAAAATCCCATTCACACAGAGCTTTGATTGAACTGTAATATAATGTTATATGTTTTGGTAAGATGTAGCTCCCTCTTTATTCATGGGTGATCTTCCTCCTTTATTGAAATAGCAGGTGGTATTGTGTGTCTTTGCTTTCCAAATCACACAAAGTGAATTGTGCTTTTTCATAGGGGCCATTTTGTTTCTTGTGGGATTTACCATTTTAAGGCATGTTAAAATCTGCCGGTAAATTAATGCCTATTTACATCTATATTTAAACATAGTGCTGTATATCCTTAGCAGTCTTATGTTTTTACCTGATATATATAGTTAGTGATAAAACAGTATATATGTATGTAGACTCTGGAATAAACTAGAAGTTACACCTGTTAGGGTTCCAAACAATAATTGCACGTTGAGGCCTGTAGTACTGAAAAAGCCCAATAAGTTAAGTGCTACGCTCTCCAATAAAGCTGTGTGTATAAATAGCAAATTATATGTGTGTACCTTTTTAGGTATGCATTACACGACTCTTTATACAGTGCTGCATTTAGGTCTCAAAAAGTTGTTTTTCAAAACGTTGTAATAACAAATTAACTTGGTAATTGAAACCAAAAAAATATTGAAGTCCATCATGTTGAGCTAGACTAGAGCAAAAATTGGGCACTAGCATTCAAAGTACATGGCTCGCAAAGGGCCCACAGGGCATTTAACCTACTGCCTTGTGGCCAGTTCAGGCCGGCATCCTCCATACACTGTAGCTGATGTTATTTTCCTAAATTATCAATAGTAGAAAATGAAAACTAGACATGATAGATGCAACTACCTCATGCACTGCTGTATTTTGTTAAACCCACGGATCCTTTTTATAAAGCGCCTGTTTATTATTTTTTTTATCAAAAGCTTGGCACACACTTATAATGAGGCCTGTTTTCAAACCCAAACTTATGAGATTAGTCTTGTTAGCTCATCTTAGTTACACATATATTTTAAAAAATGACATATAAAAACAGTTGTAGGTGGGCCATTTGCGAATTTGGATTTAAACTGGATCTGACGTAAGAGTTTAAGTACACCGCGCTGGCAAAATCCTGTAGCTTAGCTTTAATGCTTTTTGGTCTTTTCTGCTTTCCTTAATATGGATGAAGAGAATGAGGCCTCTTCTTAAAGAAACTCTAAACATATTTTTACTATTAACAGTATACTTTTCACTGCCATTATCTGTAGAGATTGAATGAAAATCTTCCTGTAGTGTTTCGAGCTGTCAGCGTGGTATGGATTCTGCCGGGCCGGTTCTATTGGTGACAGCAACAGAAACAAAGCTTGCCATGGGAAGCGAACATTAAGGCTAATTTCCTTTGCCTTTTTTAGATAATCTATTTAGATAACTGTATAACTGTATAAGCCATATAGTTAACATAAGTATGGTTAAGTTCTTCTTTAAGTTCTCCATATGGACAATGCAATACAGTACATCTTTAATCACTTTTACCACACGTGTACCCTATACATAGGTCTGATCTTCAGTAGGGTCATGCCAGGTTAATTCTTATGATCCCTTGGGCATTCTTCAGAACTTAGTGTGAATGGGACACCAGTGAGCAAGCAGAGGACAGGAATCCATGCAGTATTAAGCAATGGCCCCAAAAACGTGTTGCCTTTACACACAGCTCAGATACATAGCTTATATCAGTCGTATATCACACATACCATTCACTGCAAACATACTTTTCTACCTTATTTATTCTTGCATTCCTATCTCTCCAACATAAGTCTTTTTCTAGCCTTACTGTGTGTATTCAATATGTTTAGCATTTTGTCTGTTTTGTGGGAGTAAATTGTATTCCTGACATAATTCAACAGTGAAACATACATCTTATTGAATTGCAAATATTAAATATTTAGTGGCAAAAGACCTATCGAAAACAGGACAAAGGATGTGTATCTAGGACTACATATGTTAGAGTAAGAGTGCCAAAATATGGCATAACATTTTTTTAATCCTCGTACCAAACCAATGTGTTTCAACGTATATATTTCATTTTCAAACAATAAAAATAAATGAATATTACAGAATGTCTAATCTTGTGATGCATAGATTTCTCAAAATATAAAAATATGAGTAATTTAACAAAAATGCATTTCCCATCTCTTAAAAATTCCAAGTGAACTTGATTACTGAAGCACAGATGCTACAATTATTATTAAGTAATATGCAAATAATTCATTGGGCCCATATGTCAAAACGCAGATTACTCTACACCACTAAAAGATGGCATAAAATGTATTTTAAACTACTGCTAATATATATATATATATATATATATATATATATATATATATATATATAGGAATCCATGTTTCTTTTCTTTACTTTATATCTTGATATCTCAGTTGTTATATTTTGTATGTATATTGTATGTATGTTCAAAGAGAATTCAGTATCTGCTGAACGCCAAATATGAGGTTGCGCATTTATGGATCTGATGACTCTTCTACGACATATATTGAAATCAAAGAGATTCAGTTTTATTTACTTTTTTCAGTACATAAAAACAAGTTGTATTTACTTAACAATAATGAGTTATTAAATATCAGTACAGCAATATACAATGGACAGATGTTTGAATTATAAGGCTCCTTGTATGAGAAAATAAGGTCTGATTATTAAAGGTATATTTAAGTTGGGCATTTGAAATTATATAAGTTAAATGTTTCTGGTTTTTAATTCTGATAGCGATTCAAAGCATTTGCGTCTCACTGTAATGGAATGTATCCATTTGTGATATTGTATTGGTGCTAGTCTTTTATTAGTACATTTTACATAAGTAGATTTTTTTCACTAATATTCCCAAATAACAATCATGATTAAAACAAAAGCTTTAATATATACCAATTTCATCTATCATTATAACGAGAAAGAAAACTATTTACAAGAAAATACTGTGATTTATTTCCCCATAAACGTGGCATTGTTTGTTATCTTGGCAACACTGGTGACAATTTTAAAGTAGGAGGAAATGTTAAAAATGGTATCTTAATGTGCATCTAAGTAGTTATTAGTTCAAGATATTTTTCCTTACAGTGTCCATATGTTTTATAAGAACATATGAATTTGAGTATTTAAAATATTTATCTTCCCAATAGGACAGTTACTTATAGTTGTTTTTTCAAACACAATCATCTGTTAACCTTTGGCGAAAAACTTTCACTTTGTGTCCACAGTAAAAATGGCTTCCTCTAGTAATAGTAGAATAAGGCCTCGGCACCAAAAGCTTTTGAAAACGTGTGGGTAAAAAAAGAAGACATATTATGAAGTATTTTAGTATGGAGTTTTAATATTCAGCTACAAGCACTTCTTTAGTTGAACGTTTGTTGATATTAAAAAAAATAAAAAGGGGTAAATTTGTTCAGGTATTAAAATCATTTAAAACATGCTAATATATATATATATATATATATATATATATATATATATTCTTCCCTGTACCAAGTATTGTGGTTCAGAGAAGAGTGAAGTTCAACTCAGAGTGCCTTAAGTCTTACATCTGTGTTTTAACAGTAGTAGTGTGTAGCCATGGCATTAGAGGTTGTGGCCTATATAGCTGCACAATAATTGGGCATATTTGTATATCTATCTCTCTATCTATCTGTCTCTGTCTCTCTCTCTCTCCCTCTATCTGTCTCTCTATCCTTCAGATATCTTTTAAAAAAGGAAGAATTGAATTGTGCCTGTTAAATATAAAGTGACTATAAATATAACTGTGACTTTTGTTACAGAACTACAAAAAATATAAATTGTTGCATAAATGAGTCACCTCCTTTTAATATTTACATATATACATATAGAATTATAATAAGAAAATCTCCATTTTCTAGACTGTGTAAAGCACTGCATGCTATAATACAACTTCTAACAATTACAATGATCTTTGGAATACATATTGTGAATGTCATAAATATATATATATTCCCCATATAATAACATTATATATATATATATATATATATATATATATATATATATATATATATATATATATATATATATATATATACATTGCCACTAGCAATACATAAGTGTAGTGTATTATCCAAAGTACTGTGAAATAAGTAATCTGAAGATTATCACTCCCTCCCCAGTGAACAAATACACTCTTACATATTTAAGATAAATATTTTGAATAGTTAAAAAATGTATGAAAATATTAATCCTATTACTTAGGAATTGATATAAAAAAATAATTATCTTCTGAAATAAAACACCAGTGCTGCTGATATAGTATTTCATTCTTATCAAACCACATGAAATGAACTTGTTAATTAACTTGTTAATGTATTCACAGAGATTTCCATTTTGTTGTACAGTAGTGTTTTTCAAATCATTTTTAAAGCAACACAGCAATGAATCCAACAAATCTCAGACTGCAGTGAGTTTTACTGTTAGATTCTGCAATAAACATCAAACACACTGACCTTCTGAAACATACATTAAAGTGCATGTCACTAAAGGGGAGGGGAGGAAAGGTCAGAGCCAGGGAGGATAATGCAAAGGTTAATCCACAGATTAGGCCTAGGGCAAATACAGACCACAGAGCAGGGATCACAAATTTCAAATCATCAATGGTTTTTCTATCACTACCTTCTTAGTGGGTACCATTAATAATGATTTTAAGGCGTGCCCTTGGTGCATATATATGTGTGTGTATATATATATATATATATATACATATATATATATATATATATGTATACATTACATACATATATATATATATATATATATATATATATATATACATATGTATATATATATACACACACACACATTCAACATATGATTTATACATTTACACACTAGTACTGCCAATCACAGCATTCCATAATAAGCAAAGATTAAAATAATCACATTGTTTCTCAGCTGAAATTTAAAGGGGAGAAAAGGAACACACTACCCATTTAAATGAATCTCTCAGCTGAAACAATACTTCGGAATTAGTTTAATCTTTTTTTAAGCAAAGCACTGTAATATAAATGCATCGAAAATATAGGAAAATTCGCTACCTTAGCGACTACAGAGAGCGGCCGTTGCCTGATGACCGTATATATAGCGAGCTTGTTGTAGATAACTCTCCTCAACTACGCGTATTCTTAAGCAATAACAACGTAATCCGTATTATCCACCCAAGAATACCCGTCACCGAAGAGAGCCACGCAGGATCACCCGAGTGGGCAATAAATCCACAGGCAGAGAGGTCAGTAGAGTGGAATCCAAACAGGTCCTGGAGTCTTACAATAAAAGTCCAAAATTCTTTTACTCCCATCCCTGTAAGAATAGTAGAAAACCATGTAGAGTTTAGTGCAATAGAAAAACAGCTACGGACACACAGTGCACATGTGAGATGTCTTCTGTGTACCTTGTCTTTGCTCAAGTCTTCCTCTTGCTGCACTTGCAAAATAACCCACTGAGCACGCCCTCAGCTCAACTCAATTGGACGCTGGAAGGACCTATGGATTCCTGTGAAGGAAAACGTATGCATAGTAAAGTGTGACCACATCCTAATAAGATGCATCCATCACCTATGTTAAAAAAAAAGGCTACACCATATCATACATGATCCGTTTGCTGAGCAATTTAATAGTAGTTCTAGAATGCTGGTGTGTGTAAATGTTTTGCTTTAGAATGCTACTATTCTTATAAGTCTATTAGCATTCGAGTGTTTGAGGGACCACTGGGTGAGATGAATAGGACGAAATAAAGGAATGCATTAAGACAATGCTACTATTATCTTTTCATATATCATATTGAATGACTTTTTGTGTTATACAGTATATGCATTATCTGCACAAGCACATGTTGTAATCCTGCATTCAGATTTTAAATATCACTAGATAGAAGTCGTTGGAAATGTGTGAGTAGATTAGGGGATGTGTGAGATAGTATTGCAAATCCGGATCATCAACTAGAATAGTGGATTTTACAGAGGAGCTTTGTTTTTTTAAGATTTGTTAGTGATATCAGGAACGGCACTAGGGTGTAGAGACCCTGGCAAGGACAGTCACAATAAGTGTGCCTTCAAGGAGAAAAAAATGGATTTTAAATAGAAAATGGCTATTTGTGTAAAAACCCAAGGTACAATTGAATCACGTTATCATGGGTATGTGAGTGTTTCACACTGTAACTGAGATTGCATTTAATGTTTGCACCATAATATATCAGTATTAAGTATTAGATATAACCCTTTAGCCAGAACATCTATCATGAAAAGTAGAATACTGCATTGTATTTGAAAAACTGAAAGAAGGGTGTTCTCTAAATGGGGCTAAATGTACAGTCAGAGCTCGAAGTACATCCAGATATAATTAAGACTGTCATTGAAAAATTGAATGCTAAAGATATATATATATATATACCACTTATAGAAATCAAGATAGCTATTTAAATTTTTAGTATTCATACAAATAGTACAGAACATCACAGTGAAATGTGCCCACAGTAATACTACTTATTATGCGCAGAACTATCTCTGGACAGAGCCCTCCACAATGGCAATATGGTTGAAAGTGTTCAGCACCAGCCTGTGGACAGCTCCTTCAGTCAGAAGAACACTCTTGTTTAGTTAGACACACTTCTTTATGCCTCAAAGAAGCTCTTAAAAAATGCTTCCTAAAGATTATTCTTGACATACTAACACAATTCTGTATCAGACCCCCTGACTCTGTTTGAGTTTTGCACCTCCTGTCTGCCTCCAAGTATGGTGATGTATGCCTTAGGGAAAGTCAACGTATCTCTTGGGCATCAGTTCTTCAAGAACTACTAGTAGGTGTGATTGTAATTCCCTAGTTTCATAGCAGAAGCACAGAAATGGAAAATGAAACAGTGTACCTTAAGACAAATGGACAAGGGCAATAACAAAGCACATAAGTGCCCCACCTTTCCGAAGCCCCACTCTTACTTAAGGAAAAGGGATATGTTCACTATAAAGATCATGGATAACAAATGCTTTGCATACCTCCAAGCTAGGATTTTCACTTTTACACCATTACCCTATCAGTAACATATCTGGCATTTTTTCCTCTTAACTAACTTAACCCCTCATTTAGGAAAGGGCTTCTTTGGGGGCTGTATGGGCAAAAATGCAGTAGTATACCTCATCAATGCAAGTCATTGTTATCTGAAACCCACTCGTGTTGTCTTAACATTGTATCAGCTAGCATTTGAGGCTGTGCTGGCTTGCTTGATTCCATCATAATTTTGAATGATGTGTTTCAAAAAGCATGTTAAATGTTGCACAACATCATCACAGCACTTAAAATCCGCAAAATACAAGATACATCATTCAGAGAGCACCGGGAAGTAGCATCCCTTACAGCATTTGATCGAGAGAAAAAAATATTGATCTCCTATGATGACACAAACTGAAAGCACATAGACACACAAGACACAGAAATCTAGATAAAATTGTTCACTTATGATCTAATACAGTATAAGCATTAAGGTTGATGTCGGTTCTGGATGGATCCGAATTCTTACCTTTAGTGCTTAAGACTACAGAAGCTCTGTCTGACTCCAAGGTGCAGGGGATTCTTGATAGTAGTATGCTGGAAGCTCTGAAGGAGCTGGGATGAGGGAAGCAGCGTTTCCTTGTTTGAAAGCCCCGAATACAAATCGGAGATCGGGATATCCTACGGTACTGAGATAGCATGGACTTCCAGCCAGCTGCTTCCTTACCGTCTTCAGCCGTCGCCCTCATCCCCCAGTAACCAGAAGGAAAAGGGAAAGAAAGCAGGACCAGCGATCACACTTGGATGTGATCTGCACCATCTGCCTGCTGCCACTACACCCCAACCTCCACATCTGAACACGTAAAGCCCTGACAGCTCCCAGCACAGGGCTGCAAGGAGTTCATTTTTTTTCCTTAGCAGCTGCCTAATTGCTTCTGGACAGCATACAGTTACACGAGCTTCTGTTAACCATCCAGTAGTGGATCCCAAACATGCTAATGGTGGATTAATTGAGGAAGATCTGACGTGCAAGCTTCATAGCCTCTTATTCATGACTTCCCAATGGGAATGGACCAATGCCTTGTGGGACTTACAGGAACGTGCAGGAAAGGGAGAGGAGAAGGAAGGAAAAAAAAAAGAAGGAAAGGAGAGAAAATGGCTCTGAATGTCAGATGTCGATCAGTACAATTTAACACAATAGGAAGAACTGATATTTTTATCCTCAGGTGTAGTCTGATGTCATCGATAGTAAATATTATTATTATTATTATTATTATTATTATTATTATTTTACATCAACGTTCTATGCCCAGTATATGTACATTATGTATATTATGTGAAAAGCAGTTATCCCAAGTAAGCAAACATCTTCAGCAAGCTTTTTAGTGCAGTTAGCAATTTTCAGTTGGTCTCTGTAATAGGATCAGAAGACTTGCCTTTTAAATCACTTTATTCTTGATTGTATCTATAATACACATATCATAAGAGAGAGAACATTGTTACACATATGTGTAGCAATATAATTCAATCAACATTTCAAATAATACACAAAAATATTTTTTAGCCAAAAGGTTGTGATAATGGGCTGTATGGATGAAACGCCTCCCTTTGTGGGTCTGTTTTTATAAAATTATAGGCATATAATTGTTTAATTAATGTATGTGCATAAGTACACCTACTTCACTGAAATGAATAATGAACATCTATGTAGCTGTCCACTATACTGGTGCTGAAACAATTCGACTTGTATTTGCAGAAACATTGTACCAATAATGATCAAACTTTAGAAATGTACAGCATACTGTAAAAAAAAAAACAGCCAAACAGCCAAAACATGCCCCCCAGTTAATGAGTTTTTATTTCTCTCTTTTTAACATTTAGCCGTATCAAACTGTTGTAACAAAATAAAACACTAGTAATTTTGTTTGATAATTCTTAATTAATTAACAACATTTGTTGGAACTTTGGAGATTTTCTTTGGAATAAACCCAAACATATTTGAGAAAAAAATCTGGAAATGTGTGCCTGAGGAAAAATCGAGCCGTTTATCAAATCTTTTGTTTCAATATACAGTAATTAACTGCCTTTGCCTATACATTGTGGTGCATTCCTGGGCTTCAGTCATAGACTCAAACCATTTTAGGGGTTTCTTCTTATTTGTGTCAATCTACTGCCCTCTGCTGGCAAGAAAAACAATCCAGAATCGATTTCCACACACACATATATATTCTGGATTGTTAATTAATTAATAACATTTTTTGGAACTATGATGTATTGCCATTAAGCTGTGACTTGTGGTGTATATATATATATATATATATATATATATATATATATATATATATATATATATATATAATGTTTCATCATAGTTTCTACTATATACATATGTGTGTGTGTGATATATTCTATGAAACAAGCACTCAGCTTCACTAAGGTTGGAGTGCTTTACTAAAGTCCTTAAAGGTAGAGTAGTGTGGACTTATGTTATTTTATAAAATGGCTTTAATTGTTTGAATTTACCTTTTCAGTTGCTAATATGTATGGAGGTATAGTTCAACTTCCTAGAATATAAGTGACCTCACAACATGAGTAATCCTAAATAGCATTAACAATTGCTAAGAGCTAAGGCACACTATGAACTAAGGTGGAACGTCCATTTACTGTATTTATTATGGTCTAGGCATTTAACCCTTTCCGTATTGCAAAAAAATGCATAATCATACTTTTTTGGATCTAAAATGGTTAACCAAGCCAAAAAGCACTTTTACAAATGCACATCAATTTTTATGGAGTCGATATGACAATGGCATGTATTGAACTGTAATGCTTTGTAAATATAGTGTGTATATAATTGTGAAGAAATGGTAATTACTACTGCACAGTGCTAGATTGTTGTAATTGTTCAATCACTTATGTGTTATTATTATGGGGGATTCGTTGTTGTGTACTGCATTTGAATATTTAACCATATAACCTGTGTTTGCACAGCAAATGCAGTACAGTTACTCCTTTGAGTGGGGAAGAAATGTGCAAGGTGTTAAAACATATGTGATAAAAACTGATTTGATGTGCCCTTGCTACTTCTAAGAGCTACAGATTTCTTCCCTGAAGAGATCTGTGGTTTTGGTTTGTATATGGATTACAGGATGAGGCTTCTTTTAAGTAACTCCTTTACACTATAATGTTACATTGTTCCTAAAGAGTTACAAAAACAGTATTTCAATTCATTCTTATGCAAACAGAAAGCTGCTACATGTCACTTGTAAATAGAAAGTTAAAAGCCATTTTGCTTTTAGGGATAATGCAACAGAAGCACAACACCCACACACCTGAGTCTTTATATAATCACCAGCAGCCATTTAAATCAATCTCTTGACTTATTGTTATCTTTACTTACCTGGAAAATGTTTTTTGCACATTTTCCTTAGAATTTAAGGACATAAATAAGATGTAAACTCAAATATAACTATTTCCCTCCCAGACAGAACTGCACTTCTCACACTTTAACAGTTAGAAAGACCCCCACACACACACACCAATTGCTCAATCATTCAAAGACCCTGGAAACAGATGTGTTAATATTCATCTTCAATATTAGGTTTCCAGAAGCAGCCTTGTAAGCTTTTAAATGGTATGGTTAGAGAGCAAGCCTGCAGTAGCCAGGATTACCCTATTGCATGCTAGTCATAGCTTAAAAATGTGTAAGATGTGCATACTTCTAAAGATCCAAGTACTAAAAACATATTTTATGAGTTGTTGATCTTATCCATGTTTGGATTATTCTTGCTGTTATAATGTAAAAAGACTAAATGTTATCATTCCAGTTGTTTCTGGAAGAGCATATAGGTTTTTGCATGGCACCTTCTGAGATGGACAAGAGGTCTCTTGTTATGATGACCCAAGTAATGAGCTTCCTTGATATAATTCTGGATATTTGGAGCAGTCTGATCCACTACACCTTAAACTCATACACATAACATCTAATTTAACAGGAAGGCTCTTTGATTAACATTAGGAGTGTGCGGAAAAATACTGGTGGCTTCTTTCTGATATAGATTTTTTTTCTTGGTTTTATTGATATTTTATCCTTCCATCGTCCTAGCTACAGCCCTCTCTAAACAAATGAGATTGCGAGGGCAGAGTTCAGAGCTACAGCCTCAAGAAGGTCTGGCTGTGGTCATTGACATTCAAACCACATAGCTGAAAAGGGAAAGGCAAAGGGAAATATATTTTTAATGTGAACACAGAGGCTCAATTAAACATCTCTATGAAATGAAGCAGGATCAGTTATGTATTGCTCAACATTACTCAAGCAATCTTATATTCAATTCTATAAGTCTAATGTCTTATACCTTTCAAGTCTTCCATGTCAAGATGTATTGTTTTAGATATAAGAAAATCAAATTTTCTAAGTAAAGCAATCCGCACATATATTATATACTGCTCTAACCCCTTAATAATTCAAATACCACTCATGATCTTTTCACTCTGCATGCCAGATATGTTTTATTTAAGATTAGAACGTACACATATTTTTATAATCTACGTTTGGATAAAGGTTCATTTGATTTCTTTCAAATCTTCTGGTTGCATTTTTTGACAGAGCAAAGGCGCCCCCTGCTGTCTAGAAGGGGAGAACTACAAAGTCGAAACTCTTCCATGCCCTGGGCTTCAGTGATTGAAGGCAAAGCAACCCTTCTGCCTGTTAGGGGGGAAAAAATAAACATGAATCCCATATATTCTGAATAACAATGTATTCTTATATTTCTATACAATATCATGTCTGGTTTGGTTCTGTTTAGTATTCTGTGATCTGTTTTTGTGGTATAGTTTATGGAGAGATCATTATTGATAATGTGCATGCAAAATTCTGATTGAACTAATGTTCCAGCTAACAGGGAACATGTTTATTGTATGGAAATTATAAAAAACAGATATCACTTCTTGTTCTTGGCTATATTATCTTTGTGTCCTGAATTTACACTGTCCAAGGGCTGGGTGTGTGTAAGTATAGCAGGCTGATATTATCCCTTCTTAGATATCTACTTGTGATCACTTCTTCACTACTGTGTTTCCAGTGGCAACAAGAAGTGTCAATTATACCTTGATTATATTCCAACCCATCTTATTCTATCTGTCTATAAAAATGATAGAATGACTTACATTGGAAAATGGATTTAACCTTGAGAGATGGCCATTGGATATTCTTTAAAAAAAAATGACCTCATGTATTTCTTTACAGCCTTGAATTGCTGATGGGGAGGATTTATACACACAATGGATTATTTATTCCCTGTGTCCATTGAAACATATGTATGAAGTGTATGATTCTTGTGGTATACAGTATGCCTTAATTGATTTTCTATAGCCTCACACCACTCAAAATAAAAGGATGAGCATTCATCCTGGATTAGTAATTTTAGTTATCCTCCATTCCTGCATCCCTGTCACTCTGGTTAAAATATGAATTCCCAGTTATGGTTATAAACCAAATTCTTAGAAGAACATGAATATGAGTATACATGACTAGTTGTGTGATTACCACTGCAAATGCATGGTGAGATTCTGCAGAATCCCCCATATGCATTTGCCCCTTTCCTTGCCCCCCAGCTACTTGACAATGTGTTTGACCAACGCTCAATCAAAGCCAGTCAGGCACTTGCTCAGTGGGGGCTCGTAGGGGGTCTAATGAGACCTCCCTCCATGTGCATGTGCAGAAAGCACTCCCATTGATTTAATTGAGAGTAGCTTCCTGCCACTGATTGGCTAATTTATTAGCCTATCAGTGGTGCATAACAGGAACACTGAGGGGCCATTGGGCTGCAGTTTCTCTGAAAGTCAAGTCGTTTTTCCCTACAGGTTTTAATAATGCATTTAAAAGTACTTAATGTGCATTGTTTGTGAGGAGGGTGTCTGGGACATTGAACCATATAGAACTGTAAATCCTACAGATATCTGTCCAGCTGTAATGGAACTACATATCCCATAAAGTTCAGACATCATTTACAGAGCACAGTCTAGTGAAAATCATGAGAGTTTAGTTTATCAACATCTGATAGACATCACAGTGGGTAACCCTGTCATACGATATAGTGTATACAATTATATCTTAGAAGGAGCCAGTGCTATATAGGGTATGAATAACAAAAAAAATCCCACTGCCTACATCAGCTGGGGTATGCATGGCACTGGATATTCCTCCTGTAAAATTCCAAAAAGGGAAACCATGTGGTTTTTTTTTATTGCTATGTATAATTAGGAGATACAGGAATAGGCTGGTTAAAACAAATATGTAAAGCTTTAAAGTAGCAATACCTTTAAATTTGATTTGAATAATGTTTTTTTTTTTCCCATTAATATTTATACTACGTTACATGATTTTGGTTTCCTAGTAAATAGGAAAGGTATTGCAAGATGTTCAGTTAATTAAACAATGATCTGCTCTAGTAGTAAATGGAGGACTACAGTAATCAAGACATACAATATAACCACTAAATGGCAAACATGTTTAGATATATTTTGACGTAGATTTTACAATCAAGCATGAAGTGGTGCACGTGGGTGCATATGGACATGTGTGTCTAGTCTCAATGATGAACTGGAGGTATTTATGAAAAAATTCAAGCAGGTGCTTTCAAGGCTGGACTGCAGGTCACAAGGCAGCCCTGGCTGCCCGATGATGTATGTGCGACGATTACTGGAAATGTGCGCATGCATATGCTCATGTAGCATGCTGCTGGGTATATCCAGCCGCTGGGCACATGCTGGAGCACCCAGTGTGGTGCTAGAGCGGTAGAATGAGTGAGCATAGGGGGCCGATATCCAGCGGCTCACCAAGCTTTTGCGTTATGTGTCAGATGGCAATGCCATACTAAAGCTACAACTCTCATGATAAAGGGCTATTTCCAGTTAAAAAATCATCTAAGCATTATCTACTGCTTTCTGCATTTAAAGACATATGTTTATACAAAGTAAGGCAAAAAATATGGATGAATTTTTGTGCTCAGATCAGACCCACCATACGTATCACCGGGGATGCTGTCTTCAATCTTCATTGGATATTCCTTCTTGCTGAAAAATGCTGCCATAATGAGAAAAAGAAAAAAAAATAGACTTTTTCCCTTCTTGCTAGTGAATTAACTATCTTATATAACATGACAAAAGACTCAATTGGTTTCAGCAGTTTTACTGGAGAGCAAATGTTAGATTATCTAAAACACTCATCTCAGCAAAAGCTTTATTTCCACTTATAGAAATAATTTAACATTCACTTTTCACTTGGTTTTTCCTTTAGTTGAAAAACATTTGTTCTGTAAAACCCTGGGGTGGATTAAGGTAACGCAGTAAAGAAATAGCATTACGGTATACTAATAATAGTCTTTTTCATGAATACAGATTAATCGTTTTTACAGTTTTATCATTTAGATTGTCAACACACATTTGGCAATTAATTAATACTCTATTCTACCAGAACATAGAGATATTTTGAATAAATGTAGAATATGCGTATTATCCCAAAGGTATAAATAGTGACAATATATACAATGTATTTCATGCCCTCCTAGTGAGAAGGGAAATATGTTAAAGAAATAATGAATACAATAACAATAAAAAAGTAAATGATTTGAAATGTAGGAGGGGCAGCCCAAGGTGCAACATGGAAGGGTAGTTTAACCTCCATGATCTGTTGCCTTCTCAGCTTCTACTAAAGCATACAATATTCTGTTTGATTTGTAATTCCTGTAGAACAAAGTATGAAAAAGGCGAAGTGGGATCTTAGTGCATCACCACATTAGAATGCTAGTAGTATTGCCATATTATATTATCACAGTCTACCATGTCACTGGTCACTTGTCAGTGCAACCATGTGCCCTTTCATATTGCACAAAGTACTATTTCCCAGCTTTATTAGGGGTTTCTAAGTATACAATGGCTACCATCACTAGGCATCGTTAGACGTCTGCAATTTTAAATGTACTTTTGTTTTCATGTCAGATTGGTATTTGAATGATAATGTTGACATCAGTCTCATCTCACATGCATATTAGTAATCCTCCAGAGCAGCAATTCACTGGTAAATAAAGACTGGCCAATCATATCTCTAAGACAAGGAATTCAATTCTGATTAACCATTGAGCCATGCTTTCCACATTCACTCTAATATCACATATCATTTTGTAAAGTCAACACATCACTACTAGTGAGTATTTTGTCAACATCTTCACATTCAGTGTTAGACAGGAATTATGGAAGACGTTAGGAATTATGGTAACTTGTACTATATACTTCAAGAAGTACAAAATATATTGGGGGGGTCGTATCAATATGTGTCATGTGGTGCACCAAAGACTTTGACTGGTCACAACATGCATTGAGTAGATAAAGGGTATTCTGCATTGCAATTATATAATGCATATGAAAATTGCCATTCATCCCATGCGATCCTTCCTTTTAGACTTGTGCATTCAGATTTATACAAATTGCAAATTTAACAAAATTTGCCAATTTCATCAATTTATAAGATTCTCCAAAAACAAAGCCAGACCTCCTTCGAAAAAGATGAAAACAAAGAAAAAAATGTTTCATTCAACATTCATGGGTTCTTCTACTTTCTCACACTCTCATCCACATTCTCTCAAACTCTCATCCGCATTCAATCTCGAACACTCTCTGACTGTCTTCCTAACTTCTCTGCTGGCCACTTCCACTTCCGTGTCTCTCAGGTCTGCTTCCATGCCTCGCATTTTTTCTTCATCTTCTTGTTCTTCTCCTTCTTGTTCTTCTATTTTCTGTCCTCTCTTATTTCTTCTTTCTTTTCTCTTCCTCCAAATGACTTCCCAGCGCACATCTGTCAAAACGGCCAAACCTTCAGTGACGTCCTCGTCCCTGATTGAATGATCTGGAGAGAGGACGTCACTGGAAGCTCCACCATTTTGGCAAAAGTTTTCCAGGAGGTTATGTCCTTGGTGATGTGGACAAAGAAAGAAGAGAAAAAAAGAGAGAAAAGAGAAGAGAAAAGAGAGGAGAAGAAGACAATGCACAACAAGAAGATGCGAGACCTGGAAGCGGAACTGTGAAACACAAAAGCGGAAGTGGTCAGCAGAGAAGGTAGGGAAACATTGGGAGGGCATGAGAGAAAGTCTAAGAATGTGTGAGCGAGTGAGAATAAATGTGGGCGTCAGACAACTAATTTCAATTCAGAGTTTTAAATGCCCCTGATTTTAGTCTGAAACGAATGGGCAGGAAAATGTAAAATTGGTCTGAATATTTTTTTTGCTCATTTGCACCCGTCTACATCCCTTCCACCCTTCATATGATGTACCTTGGTGTTGCTAGAAAGCATAGCAGTACTCTTACAGTTATAATACACTATCTAAACTACAGTAGAAATACATACCTAATACCAGATAATAATTTAGTAAGTTGGTTTATCTGGTTACGGGTTTGGTATTGGGTACTTTTTCTACTAATTTGTTTGTTCTACCATTGGCAATAACACTAAGTATTGGTATGATCCAGACATTATTATTATTATTATTATTGTTTTATATAGCCCTGACATGTTCTGCAGCCCTGTACAATGGGCAAACAGGAGACGTAGCGTATAATTTGACTTCCAGAAGCAAGAGGTAAGGAGGACCCAGGCATTAAGAGAAACGTTTAGTGGTAATATGTTGAGAATATTGCACAATGCAATAAAATACAATTAGCTCTATGAGTGGCACATAAGCAAGACATGCACTGCTCAGTGATTTTGGTATTGAAAAGCTTAAACAAATAAGCAAACAGAAATAAAAAGTAAAGACGTTAGCTGTTTGCTTTTTTATATTATTTGCAAATTAATTTCGGCAGTAATAATGAACATGATCACTGTGTGCAAATGTACCGGCATCTTTGCCTGCTTTTCAGTACTGAGCCTCATTTCCAAGGGTCAATTTTGAGTGCAGTAGAAATCAGTAAAAGGCTCCATATCTCGAGCTCTGTAATTTGACCCCCATAATTATTCCATTTTGGTCTCTGTCTCTCATTACATTCATGTTAAATTCAGTACCAAAATGCTCTAACATAGATTTCTAATGGGAATTTTTTATCCATTATTTGTGAAAAGAGTTCAAACATAGGTATTTTAATTTTAAGGTTGTTGAATAAGGCTTAGGCAGCCAAGCTGCACAGTGTTGATACTGTGCACTTAGAATGACAATATTTGAAAAGTCCTTGCGCTATTTGTGACATCATCCTATGTTGCCATTTGCAAATTAATACTTGTCTATTATAAAAGATCATTTCCATTTATTTCTACATTGTAACAAGATAATGTGAGGATCTGGTAATTAAAAGCCCCTTTACCCTTGGTTCTATACAGTTCTTATGTTTTATATTTAGAACTTGTCTATATAATATATTTTATATATTTTATAACCTGTGTCAGTCACAAGTATAATTTATATTATGTTTTGAATTGAATTTTAATTTGTAAATTAAAATTATTCCCAAAATTAAAATTCATGATAGAAGCTTAACAACAAGCATTAAAAATACCATCTGGTCGTTTTTTTTTTTCTTTATTTTTTTTTATGCATCTATTTCCTAGGTCAAATCAGACAACATTCTCTCTGCCGTTCCCATAACCCACAGTGCATGTAATGTGATCTTCACTCTCTGATCCAGTCATCACAACATTTTTGCTAAGAACTTGTCCAAAACAGGACATTGTTTGTATCCTTAGGTCATTTTCCATGTTCACCGATTGTCACAGGACAAGTTGCAGTTTGAGGATCCCCCTAACAAAGCACTGAGACAAAAAAAACCACAGCACGAACCAATATCATGCAAATCCTCTATTCATTATGTCTTGCCTGATTGCTACAAAAGATATCCTGACAACAGTACAACTATACATAGGCGTGAAATTTATATTTGGGACTATGGAGGTATTAAAATTTGAAAGCAAATTAGCACGCTAATTACAAAGCCCCTGGCATTTGATTAGATATTTCCACTAAATTTGCTGCAGGAGACAGGCATAGCTGTAATGTGCCACAAGGTAAATTATAAATGGCATTTACCTTGAAATGAAAGGCAAGATCTTCAAAATGAAATACATGCTTGTGCACTTTAATATTTTGTTAACACCTTATTTGCATTATTCCATTTTATTTAACCAGATCAAGTCTACCCTTTTAATGTGATGTTGCCTCCCACTGCTTTGACATAAATTACAATAAATCACATGATAAAATCATCTTGCAACTGACCTTCCTTTCACGATCCTTGATATTTAAATGTAAAGGTGTTGATGGGTCTGGGATCTTTTCTGAGTCAGTTCTGGGCAAATATTATCTGACATATGTCTTGTTATTTTCTCTGTGACCCTGGCAGTGATTGACAGATCACCTTAAAAGGATTTACTACTGCGATAAAGGTTGTTCTTCATTTTCACAAAAATGCAGAATAGATACACAGGTCTCTTTACATTCATATCAGTAAACTGACATTTAAGGCTCACTGTACTGTTAAGATTTTGCCATTTTCATCTCTTTATGCACATCAATGTCTTAACTAATTACGATATTAATCTGAGCTACAGAAAATTGTCAGCTGTTTAATGTCACCCAAAAGTCTCACGTCACCCGTTAATGAAAGCTTTCTCTATCTGCTTGTGTACAAAGTGTTAGTAGGACACATGTCCCCCCCCACCACCACCACCACCACCACAGCAGCTCTATCCTTACCTCTTTGGTGTCGCTGCTGTAAGTCTTTTGTTCTGTGACTTTTAACAGGTTCTGTTTCCAAATACAGCAAATTAGTCAGATATATACCATTTAAACATAGAAAGTAGTAATGCGTACCAGTCTGGATTAAAAAAAAAGACATTTGGATAGAAGAAATTGGGGAGATGTACTAAGGGAAGACATGTTAAAGTCATTGCGAAAAAATCCTTGCAGCACCCCCTGGTGTTTTTTTGGATGGTTCAGTACCAGAGGTTTCATATTCATAAGATCCGTGGAATACTATCAAAAATAGAGATGCATCAGATGTTGGCGTGGTCTATTGTCCCAAAAAAACATCTACTATGGTATTTCAAGTATAGAAAAAATATCGAAACACATTCATAGCTCTGTGTGCCATACATACCAATTAATGATCCATATAAGAGCAACAACACGCTGGAAATTATTAATGAAGTCTTCATTACGGTAAATATATCTAGTGGTCCAGTCTATCTGGAATGCAAACAAAAAAAATATTTCTAAAATGGGATTCTGTGCACTTCCAAATATATCCGTTCAGTCCTAATAATATTACATGCCATTTGGTTTTTAGACGCCCACAATGTGAGGTAGCACAGTTTAGAGCAGGTAGTTGTCAATGTTTGCTAACCAACAAGTTTCACGCCTATCGACCAGAACCTCTATTAATGTGTCGAACGTACCCTCTCCTCAGATTTGTGAGTTCTTTTCATGTTGTAATTTAAAATTGATCTTTAGGAAATTGTGTGCTTCCGTTACATTTTAAAAAAAAAGGCCAGAAGAGGAAGAACCTGATTATAAGATCGTTAACCAAGCAAATCTTCTTTACACTGTATACAGGGCCGTTCCTCTTCGAAATAGCAGTCCAAGCAAGAAGCCCCTTTGTTACCTCATGCAAGACGTTATGTCTTTCTTAAACATTTAGAATGCCAATGTAGGTAGAGATCTCTCATGCCTTCCACTTGTTGTGGAGGCTTTGATTAGACCTCTGGTTCCAGGTTAACTTTTATAGCGACAGGCCTTGGACCAGGCACCCCAAGCGGCTGCCTGACATGCCTGGCACTATGACTGTCTTTGGTGATATATTACGGTATATTAATAATATGTTAATTCTTGCTTTATAAGCTACCAAGTACGTACAATGAGTTTAGTCTTTAGTTTAGGATGGTTGTCCAGCTGAACTGCTACAGTAAGGGAATTTAAAACATGTATGGGACAGGCATATGGCTATCCTAAATCTACTTCAGACAATCGTAGATATTCTTTAACATCAAATAATGTGTAAAAACTAGTATTATTTTCTTAAACACGTTTGCATTTAATGTACCTAGTTCTGTGGCATTAGCTATATTGGCACTATTCAGTGATGTGAGAAAAAATATCTTGAAAGTTTTAAAGCTTTCATATTATATGCCAGCATTAACACCTTTTAATCCTAATAAACTCTTGCTCCTATATTTCGAGAACTTGACAATGCTTAGTAGATTTTGCTTCCATCAATAATAAGCTAATATTTGCTCTTTGCAATACACATGAATGAGTTTAATGATGTCCTTGCTGCAAATGTATGTGTAATTAGCTACTTAATAATCATTTAAATAAACGAGGCCCATGCTGTCCATAGTTTAATTGAACCATTATCGTTTTGACAATAATTGTCTTTCTCCTGGTATTAAGGGGCGAGATAGCCCTGAAAAGCAGATCTTTTTTTCTCTCCAGGCTAAATACCATATTTATTTGTTCCTACAACTTACGTTTTTTTTTATTTTTATATTGGGTTGAATAGTGTTGCTTGGCAACCTGTAAGCTCAGAGAGTTGAAGAATGTGCACATTGAAGGTTTTGGCTGGCATTCGAACCTTTATCCCTTCCAAGTGATCATGTTACAATTCATGTAGAATAGGAGGAGGTAATGTCTCTGTTTCTTACAAGGAATCTGTCACTAGAAATGCATTTATTCAGTGGAAGAACAAGAGGGAGTACTGAGGTGCAACTAGGGTTGCCAGATTGTCCATCGAAAACTGGAAGCCTATAAATTGTACATATCTACAGGACAGTTTTTTGACAACTGCCACCCAGCAGTATGTAAAACCACTAAATGCCAATCATGCCCATTTTCTCAGGGATCAGTAAAGCAAACTATGTTTTGAATTCAGCTGTGATCCATCCAAACAACTGGAACAGTAGCCCACTGGTGTGCAGGCTGGTGGGGCAGACCAGGATAAGAGAAAGGCCCAAGGGGAGCTGTAGGAAATTTAACATATTGGGGAAAGGAGCAGTTTTATAAAAAAGAAAATCACAGTGTTTCTTTGCCTTGATTATTACAGTGTACGGACAACAAATGTTTTGATAGCTGAAATGTTTATTCAGCTATTCATTCAGAAATAAGTTTTGGTTTTAAGGAGGTGCTGTGTTTCATTTCCTTTAATTCATTATATATTTTAATGAGTCAATCCCAGTGAGCATCTGCTGTAACATAAGCTTGGCTGGCCTGTATTGTTAAATTAGTGAAATTTCTTTAAAATCCCCTTTTCTGTTGAATTATGCATTATAGATGGCCATCTCCGTGGCTGCTCTTGGCTCTTGCACCCTTCCATTCCCTTTCCCTAGTAAATCAACTTTCTTCACTTCACTTAACATTATTAAGCGTCAACCCCAGTGAGTTGCTGCTGCAAGAATAGCTTAAGATGGCCCAATGTTATACATAGTTCACTCAGTGAGATTCAACAAGGGGGGTGGAAAAACTGGGGGGCACACTGCCCTCTTATACAGGGTCAGTCAGTTAGTGATGTGGAAAATAGTGATAAAGGTATGCAGTTCTGATATGCTACAAGTGTTTTTGCTTTCATTCCATTCCATTCCAAAAGACCTTTCATTTTGCTCTAAGGAGAACCAATAGGGAGAGGACGTCATCAGAAGCGCCGCCTATTTGCCCTAAATTCAACTCCGATTGGAGGATCAGAAAGAGGCCACTTTGATGGAAGCTTCCACTGGTTTATGTCCGCAGAGATGCAGATGACGATAGCAGATTGAAGAAAGAAGTGAGATATGGAACAAAAAGATGTGGAAATGGTTGGCAGAGATGGTAGGGAAACATTTAGAGAATGTGGGCCCGAGCACCGAATTTTGTTCCTGAATTAAAAATGCCCCTGAATTTTCAGACAACTCAAATGCCAATCATTTTTTTGTAGGTGAGTTAACTTCTTTTGTTTAGACTTAAAACGAATGCTGACCCAAAGTCATAGGTGCCTACATGTCTATAATATACTGAAGATATAACTCAGTTTGCTTCGCTAATTCAATGATTGCATCTTTTCTGTATGTAAATAATTAAAAACTTAGCTTACTCAATTCCCAACATTCCTTAAAAATGATTGAAGATTCAATGAACACTGCATCCTTTAAAGATGCTATACCTTGAAAGTTACGAAAATATTTTAGCAATTCCACCAAGTTACCTCCTACATACCAGCATCACTGAGTATATAAATATATATATATATATATATATATATATATATATATATATATATATATATATATATATATATATATATATATATATATATATATATAAAACAAATATATACAAAGAAACAAATATAAATATAAAATCTGACACATATATCAAAGCATTTTAGGTATACAGTTAACATTGGTGCTTCAAAACCGCTTAAGAAACAACTCATCTTACTTACCTAACATGGCATCAAGAAGTATAATATAGAGAGAGAGAGCTCAGACCCTATAGAGGTTGCGCAATAGCACTAATAATATATAGGAATGACAGCTGACAGGTGGCTGCCAGTGCAGTGACAAATTATTACTGGCCCTAGGAGGAAATGCATGTACTATGGTTCACATGAGTTTCAGACTTGTATGCGTAATATTAGTGACTCTGGAGCAGGTCCTTGGGATCTGACATCGGAGCAGACGTTTGCTGTCGGAGGTACAGCTAACTTGTGTGGTGCTAGCGAAGTAGCTAAGTCCAGGACTCTCCATGGATCAGGACCATGGAGGGTAATATTGTGGCTACTTTGCAGGGGAGGTTAGCTACCCAGCGCATATCATGATTGTTAAGGTATAATTCAGTTTGTTCAGGCTACCACTTTGGTGATAAAGGAATATGGTTGTATTTGTTAAATATATAATAAAATTGTTGCAGTGTTTTTTGCAATGCTTTTATTATAGATGGATTAAAGACATTTTGACACTGCACAGTCATAAAATATCCATGATTCAATATAGCTTTAGTAAATACGTTTGAGTTCTTCGGCAGGTGGAAAAACAAGCTCACAGTAGTTTCTTTTCCATGGTCATAAGTTATGTTTTCTGGTATCTTTTCAAGATCTCAAGTAACTTGTACAGAACTCAGCTTTTATGACCAATCGTAATACACATCATGTGTATACAGTGATGCCATATCATAAATCCTACTGCCGAAAAGTGGGTCAATCAATAGCACAACGTTAATCTGTAAATACCCTTAAATGCAATTTTTTGTCTTTAATAAACCTGCTCCTATTTTGCTACAGTTATGAAGCATTTTTGGGACATAAGCTGTCGGACATTTAAATCAGAGGTGGTTGAGCTGGTTATGGTTGGGCATGAGGTGAGCCTAAAATGTACCAGATCTAAGACTCGGAAAATTATTTACCATCTTGACCAAGGGTGTCCCGCATCTAGGAGAACATATCATTTGAGATGGTATGATTTTAAGGCATGAGCCTATGTTTTTTTCCAGTCTTTTCTGCTTCAGGGAAACATAATCAGGGCAAGTGAGGGAAAAAGATTATCTGTTTTATTTTTACAATCTGCATCTTATATACAGAAGGTTCTCCTTTTGAATTATCAGATTCAATGACTCATATTATTTTCAATGAATAGCGTCTCAGTGTTTCGGGCACTTGATCACACGATCCTGCAAAACCATTTTGTAATATAATAGAAAAAAAGTAAAGTAGAGCTAATTCAGCCCCATATTTATGGTATTTCATTGCTATAGCATAGTTGTTTCATTAACACAAAAAAGCCTTGAATGATATTTTTAAAGCTCGAACGTTAAAATGATGAGAAAAAAACATTTTGCAAGAATACTACCTATTATTTCTTGTTACATAAGCCCTTGGAAGTATGATTTTGTAGATTACAAGAATATATTAAGGAGGAATCATATGACATGTGTGCTGCTGTTGCGATGGTTATGGTCAATGTGTTGTACAGATAATGTAAAAGGCTGGATGATTACATCCAGAAAAATATATATTAACTCTTTCATGGTACTTGGCAAACATGCTACGTCAATAAAAAATTTTATATTGTGCAGAAAAAGACTAAGAAAGAACACAGCAGAATTAATAAATTATACAATACAAAAATTATAAAGGCATATGGATGGATAGTTCAAGTAATTTGAGGTACTAAACTCTAAGTTCTACCGAATACTAAAATATATTTTGGTGTACCTAGGTTGTTCTGTCCGGTATCAGAGAGGCAGTGAAGCATTCAGAAGTGTCTGTTCACTAATGAGTCTAATGCATAATTCCATGTATGTGGAGAGTGAATCATTTTAATCCCGCATTATACAGGGCCAGCTAAGCTCTTCCTGCAGCAAACGTTAATTGGGGTTGGGCCTTCACAACATGTAGTGAATTAAATGAGTTGAAACACAACCTTTATAACCCTCCTGCACACTCTAGAAACCCTAGAAACATGTGGCCCTAGTTGTCTGGTGGGGAATCGGTAATATCCGTGCATATATCTCTACCAATGGAGAAACCTATTCAGCTTACCACTAGTATTCATGCTGCCAGAAGCTTATGCAGACAGCCATCTTGTACCCATATACCGGCCGTTGGGTACATGTGAGTGTAGCAGCAGATGGGTCCTCTGGGGCATTTATGGTTACCCCTGTTGTGACCCCTGTTTGGCACAACATGATTGCCTTCACTGAAAATCTTGGAAATGGCTAAAAGACAAGGACCAAGCAGAGGCGATTAATAAATGATAATAACGATGCAACATAACTTTTTAAGGTGTGCATGACTCCTTAGTGACCTTTTCATATTTATAATATTTTAGATTTACAATTACTCCTTAATGAAATCAGAACTTTCACTGAATAAACTTGGACAAATAAATTAGATTTCTAAGATCTAATTGCATGTCTTATGCTATAGTCTGTTGGAAAGGAGGACTTTCATTGTAGATAAGTGCTAATCACATTACTTATATTACATAAAGAGCAGAGTTTATAAATTCAAGGTCATCATCCTTGGAGACAGACTAAGCCATAAAGGATTCAAACTCTCCTTTTTCTTACTTTGTTCCTATTTCTGCTAAAATGTGGATATTTTACAATATATGAGTCTTTACCTTGCTGTGGGTTTGCTCTATGTTATTGTTAGATTAACTTGAATTTTACCTTTCCTGAGGCTTCCTTGCAGGTTCTGTGTGTGTACCAGTGTGACCTACTGAAATAAAACACATCAATCAAAACCGAAACACAAAAAGAGGTCTAGAGTACTATGAATTTTAGAAGGGGCAGAAGAATTAATGTCGGTGAGGCTAGAAGCAATTCTACTGATTATGTCAGACAGCTGTCAGATGAGTACATGAATACCTCAAGGGGTAGATGGGCATTCAATATAAGAACGCCGGAAGGCTTCTCAAGCAAGAAAAAAAACAAAAACAAAGCAAAAGGGTTAACATAATAAAGAGTGTCTGGATACTCTTACACTCCTTGCAGAATAACTATAATGAAACAAAATAGAATTTTTCAAGTATATTTTCCTTTTCAGAAAGTATTATGAAATAATAAATATATAAAATAAAAAAATAAAAATTCCTTCTCAGCCCTACGGGTGGTATTTCTCTACCTCAGGTCCTCTATGAGAGGCTTGGGATTTTGAGGGTTCTGTGCAGTATTTTAGCTGTTTCTGGCATTGCACTTTTCTGGACAGAGTGTTCTGATGTTGTTTCTGGAACATGTTGAAGCTATCTACCATCGTAGGAGTCACAGCCTCGAGTGCTTCTATGACCACTGGGACCACTTTGGCCTTCACTCTCCACATCTTCTCTAGTCCTTCTATATATATGACTTTTTTTAGAAATTTACAAATAATTGTAAAAAGTAATTTTAGCGTCTAACTGTGCTGTATTTTATGGTTCTGTACCAGAGCCCCAGGATATATTTAGGACATGTGACAATGATAATTTGGTTTTCCTTCTTATATTTGATTATGTTTCTATTTTTGACTGTGATGTGTTTAGCATAGCTTATGGAAACCACTGGATCTATCTTAGCTGCAATCTATGATCCATGTAGCTTACTTTTACGTTAATAAGTTCAACGTTCAATGTACAAATATAAAGGCATTTTTTAATATAAGGAAAATTCCATACTAAACTCCGTTCCAGTTCATCCGAAAGGTGTTGAGGACAAAGTTCTGTGCGCCCGGTCAAGTTCTTCCACGCCATACTCATCCAACCAAGTCTTTCTGGACCTTGCTTTGTCCACTGGGGCACGCTGATGCCGGAATAAAAAAGGGCCTTCCCTAAACTGTTCCCACAAATTTGGAAGCACAGTGTTGTCCAAAATGTCTTAGTATGTCCTCTTCAGCATACAAAGACAATCTGTGTTTCTCTACAAGACGCATTATGATCTTTGAAGGCAAATATATTGCAATGAATTGTTGTAGAAATACCGTATGTTTGGGCTCATTGAAGCACCTGCAAAATAATTTTAGAATTCTACATCTTCTTTGTAACATCCTGATATATTGATATCATTTAATGCCCTTTAAATATTTATAAACAAACTCAAATTATCCTTTGTTGACAAAATCCGCATTTCAAATCCCATTGCAGGAAGCCTCTTTCATCTTCACAATTAAAAGTGGGATGTGGATTACCGGTAATCTCAGAATATAGCCTGTATTACCGACACCACTTTTGGGAAGCACATTTCTCCACATTCCTTAATGCATTTTGGAGAAGAGATTTAAGATTTAGCAAGGTTTAATAGCAGAAGATCTTGAATGCAAAGAAAGGATTAGGCCCTCATGCAATACTAATGTAAACCAGCCAGACTGAATTAATATACAACTTCAGAAACAATGTATTTCTGTTTTCTAGTTAATTCTTTTCTGGAAAATCTGAATACAGCTTTATATATTATTTAGCACATTGCAATCCCACAAAAAGAGTGAGAAAACATTTAAGAATAGCGTGTCTCTTTCTCCCTCATTAAACTTATTTTGATTAAAGGTTATCCCAGGGGTGGCAACAGAGAGGGGCAATACTTGTAGAGTGTCAGTTTTATTACATCCAATGCTAGAGATATAAAACTATTCCAAGGTTACTTGATGACCACGTACAGTACAGTAAACAATTATCACTAAAATATACCATTAGGGTTTCCTTGAACATTAGCACGTAAAAACCAACATTATAAAATATTTAAAACCTTAAAAACAATGCATTAATTGTGTGCTTGTTTAGACAATAAATAAATGCCATGACATTGAATGTTTATCTGAAAAAAGTTGTTGACAAAGGGTCAGAAAGTCATATTTTTTTATCTTTCGTGGGGGTTTTTTTTCACAGAGACATAACATTTGCCTGGATTTTTTATATATATATAACAAACAATCCTTTGCCTTGTACACTACATGAAATACTTGCAAAGCATTTCTTGGCAGCGAATAGTTTAAAAGCTGTGTGCAAATGGTTTCTCTCACTCTCTGCCTCTGGTATAGACATGTGCATTGGTCTTTTCATGTTATTATTTTTATCTATACTTTTATTTATTTATTTTGTTCCTAGCTCACTCATTAGGGCATCAGCCTTGCATTGAACTTGTCTAAAATACTACTATTTATTCCCTGTAATAGGACCACATTATATATCCTATAATGCTAGGTCATGTGAAAATGTTTTTATTTGCTTATGTTTTTACCACATTTAGCTTTTTTCTGTCCATGAATTTAAAAACAATGTTTTTTTTTTCAATGAACCATACACTTCTTAACCAATATCTAACTCAATCTTCCTTTTACACCAAAACTACGCTACCAACAAGTTGCCCATATACTGTTTCATTTGGCCATCTACATAATTTTGCATTTCCTATAGAATGTGGGTTAAAAAGAAAGGCCGTTTCTCTACCTGAAGCTTGTCTGAGTTCATAATATCTAATTAAATACCTTATGAATTAAGATAATGCTGCATAAATTATTGGGTGTAAATCAAAATAATATAATATTAGTCACGTACGACGATTTCAAAAGTCATAGCCAAAACCATATTAGGCAACTTTTGATTCACATCATGTTTTTGCATTTTTTATTTTTTCATAGTGATTGTCTAGTGCATGGCCCTATTATGTCTAATTTCTCAATGCTATTCAAATGCTGTGGTTTAGTACATGCCACACTATGCAACGCTTCAATATAACACTAAATAGTTATTAGAACGGAGTCAGACTACTTTGAGTCATTGCAGTAATAATTATTTACTGCTCTGAGCATGCACCGCCATAAAACTTATTATTTACGCCCAAGTAAATTTTAGCCTTTTCCACTACTCTGTTTCTAGATTGAAATAGCATACATTACATTAATAAGTGGTATAATTATCTGATCAAATAGGATGGAGACATTATGAACTTGTCTAAATGGAGATGTTAACCATAATATAAAATGTTTAGATGTTTGGGAGTATATTATAAATAATTGTTAATTCCGTAAATCTTGCTAAATCTCTTGGGATCTAGTCATGAATACAACTTTGCCAAGTCTGATTAAAATTGACAGACACATTGTTATGTCATTTTCAGCTATTCTCTGTGTGTCCGTTGAGATGTTTCTGTGGACATCGCTTTGACCTTTTCTAGGAAAAGTAATAATGTTTCACTCTATCCTGTGCTTCTTTTAGCTCCTGGTCATCAATGAACCCTCTGATGCGAGAATGATCTTTTCTCCTCTCTCTCTTGCTCACCTATGCATGATATGCCCTTTCCAAACTATCTTACCAAGATGTTTGATCCTGTCAAACCATTTCCATCTTTTTAATAATGTGTGAGCCATCGACACTGCTAAATAACAGTTTTGTTCAAAAGTTAAGCTTTTAAAATATATTGTATAGATAAGGTTAGACACAAACCAAAAAGGACCTCTTAAAACAAACCCAGAGAAAAGGGATAGGGATTTTAAAAAGTATACCTTCAGGGAGTTGTTTATAAATGATGTAATTCTCTTTTAATGACAGTTTA
Organism: Spea bombifrons; assembly: GCF_027358695.1. Taxonomy (NCBI): domain Eukaryota; kingdom Metazoa; phylum Chordata; class Amphibia; order Anura; family Pelobatidae; genus Spea; species Spea bombifrons. Next base: position 35,257,557 of record NC_071092.1, on the reverse strand, counting down.
TAGTAAAAGATTCAGTTAACTATAACGTGAAAAGCACCATGGAATGTCACTTGAGTTACAGGCTTAATTTGAAACCCCTCATCCTTACTCAGCCAACCTGCTCTGAGCTGCAACTTGACTTTTCACAAAACGTTGAGTGTTTTCCTGCCACTATCGAGTAGTGTTTCTGTTGAGTTTTTTTTGTCGAGTCTGTTTGTTGTGCTAGTCAACATTTTGGAAATGTTTTGGTTAGAGTTCGACAGTTGGGCAATCCTATTGAGTTTAATGAATTTCTGGGTCAACTCATTTCCTCCTGAGCATTGACTCCATACCAAGAGTCAAGCAGTGCCATGGGCCTTGAACTTAGGAGAGGGAGTATGCCTGCGTTCATCTATCATTGCCACCTATCATAACATTTCTTGTGACTACCATCACCCACTGCTTCTCTTCTTGTCTTTGTTGGACCCCTTGAATGAGAGCACCACCAGTTCTCAGAGTAGCAGAGGGTGAGTGTTACATAGAGAAAGGAAGGCACAGGCTAGCAGGACAGCGCCACAGATGGCACTGAAGGTAAGGGAGGGTGTGAAAAAAGAGTAGGAGAAAAGCAATAAAGGGTTCTGCAAATTCTAAAGGTGACATCTGAAATTACATTTAATCTTCTTGCTCTTGCATGTCTCTGCACAAAATTCACAAAGATTAAAGTCACAGATACTTACTTGCACCCTTGAATAATTTGCATTTAGTGAATATGCAAGTTGTTTTGTGTTATCACTCAAGCTGAGTCGAGCCTGGCCAGTTGAATTAACTCTTAACTTGACAGACCACTCAGCTTGTTAGGGCCAAAAGCCTTACAAGCCAAAGCTTAGAAGCTTACACTTGTATGAAACCACATATTTCACACACATGGATGATGAAGGTAAAACAAGTTTGCATGGTCGATTATATATTAGGCACACTTAGCACATCCTGTAAGTCTGGGAGACCATGCACTATTAAAAGATAGGGCAAAGTTTAAAATGCCCCCCCCCATTATCTACCCTTCCTCTCCCTCCCTCCCTGCCGCCCCCCCATTATCTACCCTCCCCCCCCTTGTACTTACCTTTCAGCAATCCTGCGGTGGAGTCTCCCTGCTCAGTCTCGGTGCCGGCTTGTAATGCTGAGTGCCGGAAATGACGTCATCTTCCGGCTCTCAGCATTACAAGCCGGCACCGAGACCGAGCTAGAGGGCTCGCAACGGAGAGAGAGAGGGGCGCCGAGCGGGTACTGGCAACTTGGTAAGATAAAACCACTCGGCGCCCTCTCTCTCTCCTCCGCTTTCCAAAAAAAAGGGCTTGGGGCGCCCCTTGAAAAGTGCCGCCTGGAGCAGTTGCCCCACTCGGCTCCATTGTCGGGCCGGCCCTGAGTGTAGTCGTGATCTTTGTAATACTAGCGCAGATATGCTCCGTTCATAAAAACTCTTCTATATTTCATATACCGTAACCCCTCCCATTTTTGTAAATGTTTTATTATATCTTTTCATGTGACAACACTGAAGAAATGACACTCTGCTACAATGTAAAGTAGTGAGTATACAGCCTGTATAACTGTATAAATGTGCTGTTACCTTAAAAATAACTCAACACACAGCCATTAATGTCTAAACCTTGGCAACAAAAGTGAGTACACCCCTAAGTGGAAGCAAAGATAATAATACTTCATTCTTCATATTACTGCTTTATTTACAAGTCCTGTGGTTCACTGTATTTGGAAAATATGCCTTTGGTATCCACAAATACTAATATTCTTTATTCTTCTCTGTTCAGTGAAGTGTAAAGCGAGGTGAACAGATGAGGATGAAATCTATACATGTGCTGGTAGGTTTCTCTTTTTTTTTTGCAGAGACTAATTTAATTTTGGCTGAATGGAATGGCTTATTGTGTAACACATTTTCCAAATAAGCATGCAGTATTACTGTTCAGCGCAGTAGATTCATGGGCTGGTTGAGTGTTGCATTCTATTTTCTCTGGAATAATAGCGCTACTAAGTGCCTTTTAAGGATGTCTGTTCATGCAGGGCAATCTTGTCAAAGCCAATCCACTAAGTCTTCAGGAGATGTTTACAGAAGGAAGGAGGGGAGGATAGGCTTTAAGGATAGGAAGGGTAGGGAATCTTTTGGATTCTGCAGATTATGGTAAAATCCAGAATGTAATCATGATGATGTTAGTTATAATGCAAGGATCCTGATTAACCATTTACATTATAAAATTGCAGAATTAAAAAATAATAGCTATAAATGTAGATTATGCATGGATGAAATAACAGAAAACGTTTTTTTTTGTGTGAAACTAGTGAAACAGCCGTTTTGCATTAGCTATTTAAAAGTAAAGTTGTTTTTCCTATTTCAGTAACTGGAGATTGCTTGACAGGTGTTGCAAAGGCTGACTACTAGGTCTTGTGATTTGCATGTTGTGTTCAACTGATTAGACAAAGCCAGCAAGGAAAAAGGGTAATGAATTAGAAAAGCCATTATGTGTTACAATAGGGTTAAAACGTGATTATTTCAAATAATATGGTCCTGAAGCACTCTTCAGATCTCCATAACCCTTTCCTTTCAGTGATATAATGTTAATCTGCCTAGTTGCATCATGTCTCACAACGGGTCTCCTTCTTGAACTGCCACTGGGGGAGAATGCACTACATGTGCACTGACAGTAAAGAGTCACAGTGCAAAGTGAATGAACAGTATGACTCTTGGAAATGCTGCTTGGATTTCATTGAAATATGGATCAATTAATCATTACTAATCCCCACATAGATCGGCTACGTTGCAGAGGCAGAAGCATAGTGGGGTCACTTTAAGCAACGTTACGTGACTTCACTGTCAAGAATGGTGTGATAGAGGAGTTAGGTGTGAAGTGCTGGCTGGACTGGCCTTTTGGCATTCTGGGACTTCTTGCTTGTCCTGCAATGTGTTCTTAAACACATCACCGGCACCCATCCTCCCTCGCTAACATAATATATATAATATTTATATAATATATTAATATAATTTGATGTGTTCATACGTATGAATGTGTATGTAGATGTATGTGTGTGTCTATATGTTTATGTATATGTATTTATATGTACTGTGTGTATGCACGAGTGTGTATATATATATATATATATATATATATATATATATATGTCTGTGCATGTATGTGTATGTATGTGTGTATATTTTTATGTATGTATGTATATAAATGTGTATATGTGTGTGTATACAGTATGTATTTGTAAATCTGTATGTGTGTCTGTGTATATGTATATACAGGACTTTTTGTGACGATGCGTTGCGGTTCTCTGGTGGTCGGCAAGGTGTTAGCGTGAGTGTATGGTTGTGTTAGTGTGTGTTAGTAAATTGGTATGTTAGTGTGAGTGTCTGGATATTTACTTTGCACCATTTTCTATATATTTAACTTCTGATAAGTAGTTTTAATTGACACTGCATCTTTAGCCACAGTACAATAGTAAATAAAACATTTTGTAAGGCAAACATGTTTTTTTATTACCTCTTGTTTTTTGTGATACAATATCTTGGACAATAAAGTTACAGAAGCAGAGAGTTTTCTATAAAATATAATGGTTATGGCTATGTGAGCTATCATAATATATCATGTGAAGATGGTAAAATACATGGGTCACATCTGTAACTATAATCAGTAATGGAATCTTAACAGCTTTTATAGAAGCTGTATACTAATGGATGGCTGTAGTTGTAAATAATGGTCCCTAAGATTGTATTAGCCATATGTTCCTAGCCGGGATTATATGCATTTCCTTATGATTTCGGAGAATAGCATGTATTTAGTTCAGACATGAACTGACAAATATATTAGTGATATATAGAAGTGAAAGTTTAATGATGTCAGCATCATAAAGGCAGTGATGTTTCTAAGGTCCAGAAGAAGATAAGTTAATTGATTTAATGGATGATGTCATTAAAATAAGATTCGCAAGAGCCAGGGATGCATTAAATCATCAGTTTTAAAAATGTCACTGTTGGATTTAAAAGCTACAGTGAACACAAACCATAAACTTTGTAATGCCAGGGAAGAAAATATTAATAAGAAAAAAAAAAAAATCTTGGCTCTATATTACAGTCACAGGCATCTGGCATTTTAAGTCTCAAGATATTTTTTTTAATACAAAGGCACTGATGTTATATATACCATATTACAAAAGACAGTGTCTCTGTAATAATACACAGACTATCTGGGTGTTGCATGTCAAGAGAGGTTCTTATATGAACTGGTAAAATTGCATCAGATTGGTTGATGCCAGAGGAGGACCCTGCAGGCGACCAATAGAGTCGTTCGCACGGCCCCTTAACCCCTGATGCGAACCTATGGATTTCTGCTTCCGTCAACCCCTGCGATGCTGCATAGATAAGGTAGGCTAGATGGGGAAGGGACCAGGGAGATTAGTAGACGAAGACGAACACGAAGAGTCTTCATTTTGTGCGTCTTCATCTTTCTTGGGGACGAACAACGAAAGCGTGTTCATTGTCTTGTTTGCCCGAATACGAATGCACAAGTCTAATTTGAACCCCCTATATGCCAGTCTGCCTCCCTGATATTCCTTTTAACCCCTATATGCCAGTCTGCCTCCCTGATATTCCTTTTAACCCCCTATATGCCACTCTGCCTCCCCGATATTCCTTTTAACCCCATATATACCACTCTGCCTCCCTGATATTCCTTTTAACCCCCTATATGACACTCTGACTCCCTGACATTCCTTTTAATCCCCTATATGACACTCTGCCTCCTTGATATTCTTTTTAACCCTATATGCTACTCTGCGTCCAGAAAGCCCTTTAAAGCCCCCCTTATGCCACTTTTACCCTACCCCGACTTACCAGTGCTCCAGATTCCTTGGTGTCTAGTGGGGCAGCCATTGGAGGTGGAGCGGTGGAGACAACCAGAGCTGCTGCCGGCACTTCCTCCGGGGCTTCTTTGAATGAGCACCGGAAGGTCATGTGATGCCGATGCTCTGTCATAGAAGCCCCTGTAGAAGTGGAGGTTGCAGGTGCCCACTGACTGCCGGAGAGGAGGATCCAGGTACCCTGCAGCGCTACGGGGGATCTGGATCTTAGTCTTGTAGTCAGACCTCTATTTGAGGTCTGATTAGAAGACGACCTTGAATATAAGACGATGGTTATTTTTCAGAGTATTTGCTCTGAAAAAAACCTTGTCTTATAATCGAGCAAATATGGTAATTCCTAAACTCCTCCTCCAATTCAGATGTGAATACCCAGACTGCAGCTCATATTCACTATTTAACTGTAACATGAACTCATTTTGGTAAACAGCCGAAAAACAAAACTTGTGTCAGTGTCTGAATATTTCCAGACCTAACTGTATATACTGTGCCTGACGGTGGTATACAACAACTCTCATCACCAACAATAAAACTTCTATCATTATATAGTGATCCAGACACTGAGGGTGGTACGTTATCTGATCTCATCATCATATAGCAGCATAACTCCCATCACTGTGTTAGAGATTGATGATGATACACCACTATATAATGAGCCAGGCACTGATGGTCGTACAGCATATCTCCCAATATCACATCAATATATTAATATCAGTTTTTAATTATATGAGCTGGGCCAGTAGTGCACGATTTCCTAGTTTGTACACTAAGCAGCTGTAGGTAACGTGTGTCCAATAATTATACATTATGAAGGACCAATTAAAATATATAAAAGGACCAGCTAGACCATAAATGCAAAAGAAGCTCTGAAAGGTTGGCCCATCATAATGCTCACTTAAGAATATGAACATTGATTTTTCACAGATCAACAAATTCAATGTTTATGGTGTAAATAAAGTTAAAATTAAAAAAACCCATCAAATTACCAATGTGCCTAGAGGGATACCAACCGTACCCCACTGACAAAACCAATAGAGGCTTAAGTGTATGTCTAGGGTTATTGGTTCCCTCGTGCAGAGGATATTTGCCTCTGCACGAGTATCTGGACTGCCCATTTGGGTAGGATCAGATTCACATGTAGATGGACATTTTTTCTCTGTAATGGCACGAGAGAGCTAAAATTTGAGATGCTCTCAAGCAGGGGCGCACTGTAGGGTAGGCTATGTACAGTATGGGTGCAACAGCTGAACAATGACCTAATTTATGTTCAGCATTTTGTTCTTACTTGTGGTGGTAGGGCCTAGGGACGGGGCACTATCTATATATATATTTCATTTTTGGAAGGGGGACTTTGTTTCACCTACTGGAGGGTAATGCCTCATCGCTTACGCTGAGCACTGCTATACATGATCGGTCAGCAGGAAACCACCCGATTTCCCTTGTAGCAGCAGGAAGCTGTACCTGCCACTGCAGCCAAAACAGGACATAGTGGTCTGTAGTCACTGTCAAATCAGTTTGTGAGATATGTTTTCTTAATTTTTATGAAACAAATGCAAAAGTGTGCTGTACTAAAATATGTATACTGTAAATATATGTATATGTTAATATTTCATACAATGCCAAACAATCCCAATTTTTAAAGACATTCACAGTTTTGAGGCAGTGTCCTTCTTTCCCAGGTAGCTGCTGGAAATTGCTGGTGTAGTCAGCATAAATCTATTAATACTGCTATGATTTCAAGATGGTCTTATACCATGCAGTTTATGGTCTAATTTAAACATCTATGGAAGCATAATCCTTGATGTACAGTGACATCTGCAGTCTCTTACCCCCAACTAAAGAGTCATTTAATTGACAATATGTATTGGTTTATGCATAAAATTCAAATAGTTCTCTGAACCATGTATTCACTGATAATAAAACAACCTGACATATTCCAATAAGGATACATTTTCATAATTCAGCTCTTGTACTAGATGCTGTTATGAGTAAGAAACCTGGAATTATAAATGAGACCACCAGCTGACCTAGGCAAATATAAGGCTCGAGGAAGCAATGTACAATCAAAAGATCTCTTATTTATCCTTTGTCTTTTATACCACAGAGAACATTCTTTATCTTATATAAAATTCAGGTAGAGATGGTAAATTTTTCATAAAAGGCTGTAGGGATTGGAGTTTAAGTTCCACCAAAGAAACAAAGTATAGCAAAACAGAATTCATGAATTCTAGATCAATTTCTGGATTACGTTATTTTCTTTCATTTACAATGTTGATGTAGGTTTTAATAATAATAATAAAAAAAACTGTTGGGGGAACTTATTTTCTATTCCATGTCAAGCCATAATATTGCACAGTTACTGCTTTACTAGACATGTGCAAATAGGCCAAAAACGATTCATTTGTTTTTGGCCCATTCGATTTCGATTCAGACGGAAATCGGGGGTAATTTTAATTCAGGAACGAAATTCATTGCCCAGTACCCACATTTACTCCCATTAACTCTCTGACCCTGTCCTACTATTGCTGCCCCCACTGTGAGTGAGAAGAACTTGAGCCAGGATTTGCAAAGCTATTGGTTTTAAAAGAAATGAGAAGGGGCACCAGTGAGATTTTTTGGCTTTAGGTTTTTTATATAATTGGAGACTTAACCTGACTGCTTGAAAATCTTCTTTTATAACCCAATAAATGAATTAGATGCTTTACAAAGTCAGTTTCTACATAAATGTTTCTTATAGGTTGAATAGGTAATTTAAAATAAAAATGTTAGAAAAATAAATTGAAAACATGCTCTTACCATTACCAACATGCTTATACATTAACATAATTACTGGACAAGCTTATGTTTCAAACCTACGGTAAATTACTTACTAAAGATCTATATAGAGCTATCTGTCTTGATCTTGCATTCTGTGTAAGAGTTAATGGTTCTCATTGTTTTTAAAATTACATTTGAACCGGATATTGCTGTTACATGAGATGTTTCAAGCAAATACTATTTCCCTCACTTATAAAATACATTATATTGCTCTGAACATTAAGCCAAGTCATTAGCAAAACAACATAAGATAACCTTTCTCTGGCTTGGAGTAAAAGCAAGATAGTATTCTTTAAAAGAGTCATAGATATAACAATTTCAGAAATCTCTCTTTTGTTAAAATGTCCAAGTGAATTTTGTGCTGTTATTGTTATATCAATCACTTTGAAGCACAATAAACGGGTGGGTAAAGCGAGGTCAGCAGTCAATGATTCAGATAACACTTAAGCTTAATTTAATGAACTCCCTAGGGAAATTCTGCATTATTTCTCAATCTATAATATATGGAATTGCATGTTAACAGGGTTCATTTGTACCATAAACTATATCATATTATTAAAACAAAAGGTATGTATTGTTGTGCTCAATATACTAAAAAACATACATCTAATGATGTTTACAATAATATAGTGAACAATGCATATTTTAAAAGCCCACTTTTAATTGTACACAATGGGGACATCCATTGTGATGTCTGTTCTCAGGATCCCCAAGATTTTGTCTATGAGCTATTCCTATATTTTTGTTAGGCAACTCATCCTCTTTGGTAACTGGTTTTAAGAGTAGGGAGAAAGGAAAGGAAAATATTTTATTACAGGAGACAAACATATAAGCTAGATTTTGACAGCTAGAACTCATTTCCCCTGAATCTATCTCAGAAAAAATTGATAGAAAAAAAACAAACTGTAGCAAGTTTTAATAAATTAATGCAATCATACTAAAAGCTGTATAGGTGACAGCACTATAATAATAATAATGAATGATGCAGAACACTGGTATCGCTGTCATAACTATCACTTGAATGATCCACAATCATCTCATTTAAAATATGGCTGTGAGTCATGGGTGTTATCTGTTAGCGACAGCAACCCAACCTTTTGTTCAACCTAAAAATGCATGTTTCTGATTCATAAACATTATATATATATATATATATATATATATATATATATATATATATATATATTATAATGATGAGGAGTTAGATGGTATGAATTGCACATGCAGGAATGGTAGAAATTTATATAATGGTTTCCCCGATTGACTTTTTTTTTTGGGGGGGGGAGTAATTTGCTTCAAATTGTAATTTGTAAAGATAAAGTAGTAAACATACGTTTTGCCCCTTTCTAATCTTAAAAAATGACAAAGTATTATTAAGGGGCAAAATACCATCTAAAATGAAAGCAAAAATACCCATAACTGGAGTAGTGCATAGAACTTCAGAAATTATAATTGATGGTTAATTATTTAAGTAAACAAGAAGAATGGTTGACAGTGTGACAGCTGCAGTTCAACGTTAATATTTGTGAAGTAATGCACTTGGCATGCGAAAAAACAAAGGCAAAATATAGCATTGGGAGTATGATTCTGTCAGCAATCACAGAAGAGAGGGATTTGGGAGTAATTAGGTATGAGAACTTAAGGATAAGCAGGCAATACAACAAAGCATCTGGAAAAAGCAAACAGTGTGCTGGGTCATATAACTAGAGGCAGACAAAAATGTTCTGCCGCTTTTACAGATGTCTGGCCAGGCCTCACCTGGAGTATTGTGCACAGTTGAGGAGACAACATCTCCAGAAGGATATTGGCATTCAGAGGAGATTTTAGAGGAGGGCCTCTAAAATGATGAATTGTTTTCATGATAAAAAATAAAGACAAAGAGATCTCAATATGTAGAGCTTGTTGGAGATGAAAGAGAGGAGAATTTAACAGGTTCCAGGGGAACGTTTATTCAAATGAAGGAGACATTAGAACAAGGGCTCCTAACACGAAACTAGAGGATCATAAACTCTCTGCATCATAAACTGTGTCCTTTTTTTTTTTTTTTTTTTTGTGTGCAGCCGTGACACGGAGGAGAGAGGAGCTCCAAGCAGTCACTCAGGAATTTGTTTCCAGCAAGTGAAACTGCTCGGAGCGAGGCCTCCATCTTGGTTGCGGTACCGGCATTTCATGCTGAACGCCAGAATATGAAATCATTGTTGACCTTATTTGCATGCGCCTACCCAGAATCCCCTGTGGTTGTGGCAGCACCATGAGATTTCTGAGAGAAAAACAAGCCTTCTGGCTTGTCTGGTGTCTGTAGATTAGTGTTTAATAATACTTCTACTACCCCCTTAATTTTAAGTGAAAGGGTTTTCCATCACCTTTACCCACCATAACTTATGTAATGGTATTTCTCGTACTACCCCATGCCTCAAGTATTAAATAAGTATCACAATCTCATGCTGATGACTCCCATTAAGAAATTAACAACAACAACCGTGAGTGGTGATCTGGCTATTGCACCTCTTGCCTGAGTTTTGTTTAGAGGTTGTTTTGTACAGCAAGCAATTACTTTGAAGGGATCCATGTATAAAGTGGATATAGAGGCAAAAGGTGAGCATTGTTTACCTTATTTGCATGCGCCTACCCGGAATCCCTTGTGGTTGTGGCACCACCATGAGATTTCTGAGAGCAAAAACAAGCTGTAGATGAGTGTTTACTAATGCTTCCAGTACCCCTTTATACATATATTCATATATATATATATATACATACACATATACATACATACCCACACACCAGGCCCGGACTGGCCATCGGGCACACCGGGCATTTGCCCGGTGGGCCGGGCCACGGCAGGGCCGCATTGACTTTAGGGGCTGATGGAGCTGCAGCTCCAGGCCCCTACCCTACCTACGGCCGCATTAACGCAGGGCATAAGGGGCACCTGCCCCTTAAGGCCACTGCAACTGCGACCGGGTCCGCCACTCTAAGGGGCCGGGAAGTCCCCACCAAGGCCGGCCTTACGGGTCTGCGGCCGCACAGGGTTTAAATTAAAACATCGGGGTTTTTTTTTAACTTTATTTAACATCCTCCATGTTAAATAAAGTTGGGAAAAAAAACCCCGATGTTTTAATTTAAACCCTGTGCGGCTGCAGACCCCTAAGGCTGGCCCTGGTGGGGGCTTCCTGGCCTCTTAGAGCAGGGCGCCACACTCCAGGGGGCGCGACGGGGGGCGGTCCGCACCGGGTGCCGCTCATCAGGGGCTGCCAACTTGCGGCACCCGGCACTCCTCCAGAGACGGACAGTAATGTCCGCCGCTGGAGGAGCAGGCTCGCAAGGGAGCGGTATCGGAGGTCTTTAACAGACCTCCGGTTCCCTTGAGTGATTTTAAGCCGGGTTCAACCCGTCTTAAAATCACTCAAGGGAGCCGGAGGTCTGTTAAAGACCTCCGATACCGGTCCCTTGTGATCCGCGCGGCAACAGCTGCTGTGCGCCGGAGTTTGCTGTCAGATCCCGGCGCACAACACTGAAGCCGCGCCCACCGACACGGTGACCCGGAAGAAGACAGAGAAGACAGAAGAACTGAAGAAGAGGAGCGAAGAGGAGGAAAAGGAGCTGTAAGGAGAAAAGAGGAAAGGTAGGAAAGCATACAGTGAGAGTGGATTGGTATATATGTGTGGATTGGTGTATATATATATGTGTGGATTGGTGTATATATATGTGTGGATTGGTGTATATATATGTGTGGATTGGTGTATATATATGTGTGGATTGGTGTATATGTGTGGATTGGTGTATATGTGAGGATTGATATATATATGTGTGGATTGGTATATATGTGAGGATTGATATATATGTGTGGATTGGTGTATATATGTGTGGATTGGTGTATATATGTGTGGATTGGTGTATATGTGTGGATTAGTATATGTGTGTGGATTGGTGTATACGTGTGGATTGGTGTATACGTGTGGATTGGTGTATACGTGTGGATTGGTGTATACGTGTGGATTGGTATATACGTGTGGATTGGTATATATGTGTGGATTGGTGTATATATGTGTGGATTGGTGTATATATGTGTGGATTGGTGTATATATGTGTGTGGATTGGTGTATATGTGTGGATTGGTGTATATGTGTGGATTGGTGTATATGTGTGGTTTGGTATATATGTGTGGTTTGGTATATATGTGTGGATTAGTATAAATGTGTTGATTAGTATATATGTGTGGATTGGTGTATATGTGTGGATTAGTGTATATACGTGTGGATTGGTGTATGTGTGGATTGGTATATGTGTGGATTGGTAAGTGTGTGAGAGTGATGGGTGTTATGCTGTACCATTTCCAATGTCTTTTTCATGATCTAATTATGCTCTAAAAGTACATCATAACTCCCATCACTCTATACTGTTCCATACAGTGGCAGAGCTGGGAGGCAGAGGCCTTGCACCCCCACCACAGGACTCCTGAAAGGTAAGTGAACTTTAAAGAGGGAGAGGGTAGATAGTTAGGAGGGGGTAGTTGCGGCGGGCTTAAGGGGCTCTGCGTTAATGCGGCCATATAGGACCAGTCAGTCCAGTCCTGACTGGACCTATTTTAAGGTGGGGGCCTGGAGCTGCAGCTCCATCAGCCCCTAAGTCAATCCTGCCCTGGCACAGGCGCGGTCGCAGTTGCTGCTTGCTCCGGCAACAAGGTAAGTAGGGTGAGGGAGGGGGGTGCAGTGAGAAGGGGCAGAGGGGGGTTAGATAGTGAGAAAGGGGGAGAGGGGATAGATAGAGGCGGTACATATTGAGATGTGGGGAAGGGGGTTACATAGTGAAAAGGGGGAACATAGTGAGAAGGGGCAGATAAGATGAAGAGAGGGGGTAGTGTGAATGCGTATGAGAATGAATGAATAAATGTGTGGATGAACTGTGTGAATGCGTATGACAATGAATTCATGTGAGGATGAATTGCTTGAATGATTTGTGAGACTGCATTAATGAATGTGTTAATGATTTGTGTGAATGATTAAATGCAAAGATGGTACGGGTGGGCTTTAACAATAAATAAATAAATAAATATGGGCTGCTCAGGCTTAAATGCCCGGGCCTATTTTTTGTCCCAGTCCGGGCCTGCCACACACATTATATATATATGTATGCACATGTGGCCTTTTATAATTGTCCCCCTACTTTGGTCCCTGTTCCCCCATGTGCCCTTAAATATGAAAGCTGGAGATGCCACTGAGAGTGTGGAAGACAAGAGAAACAATCTCTCAGCAGAAGTGGTAAATGTTATTACAGTGAAAGAATTTTAAAATACATGGGATAAGCATAAAGCTGTTCTGAATCTCAAGACGAGACCAAGGACTGATTATGGTCTGAGTTTTTACATCAGAAAAAATAGACAGATCAGATGGGCTGAGTGGTTCTTATATGCTGTCAAAGTTTGTATGTTTCTAAAAGATCATAGGTCCGTACATATAACTGTAGCATTTACATATTACAATCAAGCACATGCTTCCACTGCAATAATGTGTCTTGGTGCATGACACCTATTGCAAGCAGTTTCCTACTAAAACACAAACCGCTTGCTTAAGGGGACAGTTCAACTGTTCTTTCTGTCCATATATGTGTCATAGAATAGAAACGTTATTAAAGTTATAGCATACAACGTAAAAGGTTTTGTGTTTCTATACAATTGTTATAGAAACCCAGGGGATTATTTCAGCATTCTTTGCTGCAGATATATATTCCAGCACAATATAACGTATTATTCTTTCAAGCATTTTCTCTACTATTAATGTTATAATCACTGGTCTGTAATTCCCAGGATACATTTTTGATCCATTTCCTAATGGAACTAAGTTGGCACTCCTCCAGATCTTTGGCATTGAGCCAGAGTAAATGGGGTCCCTAAAGAATACAATTAGAAATGTGATAATTACTACACTAAGCTCATAAAAAACCCTTGTTTGAAAGCCATCTGGTTCAGGTACTTAATGTTTTCACTGTGTCTTCTAGCATGGGTCAGGTATTAGATAAAGGTAAGATTGTTGTTTAATTTACTTTAAATGATCTACCACTGGTTCTTTCTTAATATATAGTGAAATGAATAATTCAACATTGTCATTTCTTTACCTCAGATGACCATTTATACATTTACTTCATTTTTTGCGGTTTGAATTTATTTAACCAGTCTGATATGCTAATGGTGAGGTCTCTTATGTAATGGTACAAGAAAGTAAAAAAAATGGTGATGCTCTTTCCAAATAGGTAACTTCTTATAGAGCAAGCTGTCCGTTCTTGGTCTGAGATGAGGCTCCCATGTTGTCTTTCTCGCCTTAGGTTATCTAGAGTATGCCCAGATGTTTGTCCTTAGATCACTGCACCTAGAGGGATATCAGCCATACCATACTGACAAGGTCTATGAGAGGCTGAAACATACATCTGTGGTTGGTGTTATTCCTTGTGGAGGGGAGGTTTGTCATGCATCTTGGTTCAGGATTGCCCTGATTGGTGGGACCAGTCTGGTATGCTAATTATGCGGTATCCTCCCATGTAGGGACCTTCCCATTTTTCAGGCCTGTCCATTCTCAGTCTGAAATGACGATTCCGTGTTGTTTTCCTCACCTTAAGTTATTTAGGGTGTGCCCAGATGTTTGTCATTTTTCACATATTTTATTTTATACCAACGGTATCACACTATCATATACATTTTCTTTTTTTTCCCTATATACACATGCGCCCCGATTGCTGTTTTGATTGTTATAGCACAGACAGCTCTTTCTATTCCCCCAATTAGTAAAGCATAAAAAAATTCATAAATGCAAAGTCTCTACAACCTATTCAGTATACAGTAAAATATGACAGTAGATCAGTAGGAAAAAACAACAACAACAAAAAACAAACAAACAGTGTAACTATTACAATTTGTATGCTTTTACATATAACTTTCAATAAAAAAATTTAGACAAAATACTGTATATAACCATGCATTCAAAGAGTTACAATAAAAAAAAAAAATGCCGGGATTATTATTCAGCATAAAATCCGTAACCTAATTTCCAGTGAACAGTTTCTAAATTTTGTCATAAAATGCAAAGTAGGATACTCTCTCCGGGGTGCCAATATCTGTAATTATATCAAAGCAAAAAGCAATTTCCATTGTTTGGCAAGCTATGAAATTTTCAGTCTGTAGAAATCACTTTTCCTATGCTATCATTTCAGTTTTATTTAAAGCTATTCATATCTGCCCTGGAAAGACACAAAATATTAGTCTAATGGTTACATATATACCAGTATTCCCATAGAATAGAATGTGACAATACTGAATCCTAAAAACTGCCCCGCTAAAAATTATTTGAAAATGGAAAGAATTGTCAACTTTGAAAGTATAAAGTATATTACATGCCAGATTGTTTCAGTGTGACAATATAGAATGGATTGGAGAAAATCTATACTGTGAACCTGAAACTTAATGTATGAAGGCTGCTTTGTATTCTAAGAGTCAAATAGTATTTCTTTGTAACAAGATAATCATTTTTTTATTTTATCATAATGCTGGTTTTAAAAAAAAACATGTAAGGGATCAATAATATGATGCATTAAATTGATTGGCATCCCTGTAACCAAAATCTATGTATTCAATGTATGTGGCAGGTCATTTTAATGAAGCAATATTATTCTGTATGCGTTCTGATATTTATAGCTTTATCTTTTGGTAGTTATTGGGCCAATATACAATAATGTGAATTTCAAATTCAAATAATTTAGTATATGCCTTATATGGAATATGTACATTCAGTTCTAATTATACTTTAACTGATATTTTTGTGTCTCTATAATGTGCAAAACAAAAATACAAAAAACATAATGCACAACAAAACATAGAATGTGTAATGATTATTTTTATAGTTTTGTTGTGCCTATATCCATGTGCAACTTTACATAATAAATATTCTTGGGACAACATTGGGATTACCTACAGATCTACTGTAAATGCATTACATAGATGAAATGGCCATTTCCCCAATGGCATATGATTAGTAAACTTGAATACTGTGTTCCTATGACGGTTTCCATGCTAAGATTTAATAAATCTAAACATGAATTGATAAAAGCAGTAATTGACCTAATATTATGTTAGAAATACTTACAATTACTAATCACTACAAACACAAGTAAAGGACAGAATAAATGCAAAGTCCAGGCCTGCCCACATTGTAATATTGAGAAACACAGCACTATTGAAGAACGTAGATTTTATGAAAAAAAAACTGAAAAATGATTATTCACTATATTTTTTTTGTAAATATATTGTGCAATTGTTAAAAATATTGAAATGGATATAGTTGAAAAAAAGGACGAGTATGTGCTAAGGAAAGAAATGTTGTTTGGGAAGTCTTAATATACCAAATCTAATGTAGTGTTCAAGTGTCTGTGATTTCTCAGTAAGGTTACTTAAATTACAATAAACAGATATGAAATGAGAGAGATATTATACTGTACAGAATTGGTTCCTGTAACCTCATAATAATGTTTTTTCTCCTCCAGTCATAAGTCTGGTTTCTTTCTGTCCTTGTACAAGATTATAGTTCCAATGAAATTGTCTTACTCATCTCTTGCTTGTAGATTCACTTGAGTGCGTTTCTTGAACAATCAGACTGTTTCACGTATAGGAACTCACTGGTAATTGTCTCTGATATTACAGAAACTGTTCTGCTTTTTCAATTTCTGTTTTTATGCATCAAAATCAATGCAGCGAGGAGAGAATCATTCGTCGTATCTATTCTGAATAACGGCAAAATTGACACATTTTTAGGCTGAAGTATTGAAAAGGTTTGTATTGATTTGGGGAAAATAAGGCTCTTTTGAATGCTGTGTTATGGAAACAAAGTATGGTTTGCCAAGTAAGCACTTCATCATTCCTCATTTGTATGCAGTCTGATAAAGCATGGAACAGCTGTTTCCTTAAACAGAATAAAAGATGTACATAAAAAGCAGGGGAAGTGAGAATAGACTGTTTCATTACTTTTCAACTTTAAATTCTAGAGTAAATGCACTGACATTGACTTTGTGATTTGCTACAAACAGAAAGTAATAATCAAGGCTTTTGAAGCTATAGCACATAAATTGGCCAGGAAGCATTTATTTAGAATACATGGAGAGCCGAGTCCTATAACCCCCGGCTTCATTCACGCATAATTGATGCTGAAAAACATATACCAAACCCAACATCTTACAGAGAAATAACTGTACCCAAAACACAATACATAATAGAAGGAAATATATACACTGAATAAGCATTTATTAAACATTTGGAGTAATTATTTACCGGAGCAAATACAATTTAGGAGAGGTATGAATGTAAGAAACTCAAAAGCGCAGAGATTTCCTTGACTTGAAATGATAAATGAAGAGCTACTACCAACTTTATCCTTTATTAAAGGTAACGAGGGTTTCTGATTTTGTATGTTCTGTGCTGACATAGCTGAGGGGGTTTTTTAATAAGTTTTTGGTATTTGTATGCAAAAATGAACTAAAAATTAAAAAATCTTGTTCATGCCAACTCGTAGATCAAACGATATTTATGATACTTGTGGGCCCATATGTTTCATTTGATAATTGACATGTTTGATGATATTTAAAAAGAAAATATTAAAAAATAAAAAGGTGGGTTCATGGATTAAATGTTGATAGAGCGCAACCCAAGTCAGTGGCGCATTCTTAATGTTGTATAGATTCTGTGGAATCAATGCAGATATTTTTTTTTTAAAACGAGATACTAGGTATAATTACTAATATTCAAAATCATGCTTTCATTGTTTACTCTTCATCGGAACAGTAAATGATCAATATACAAAGCTCACCACCGGACACAGCCCACCTGAACCCGATGACACAGGAGGCTCCATATGGGAAAGAAGATAAATTAATAGCAATACAAAGGATCAAGCAGAACAAGAACAAGTAACTTATACTTCACCCATAAGCAATATAAGTGGCTTCCATATAAGAGTGCAGCTTTAAACGGTATCCCTTCATCATATATCCAGCAAAAACATGAGTGAAGATATTAGGGCACCTCCCACGGACAGTATATGCAAATGATGTAATCTTAGTCCATATGAATCAAATTTAAATGCTTTATTTCATCCTCATAAAATCAGCAACATACTATGACTAATGTCTCACATGTTTCACCAACAGGCTTAATCTATAGAGCCTATAAAAAAATCACTACTTGCATACACTTGCATGTTGAACTATAGACTTGAATGAGAAGAATTCTCTGGAATTTTTCTCCTCATATATATATATGTTTGGGCTTGTACTGAATGGCTATTGAAATTTACATTTGGCAGTCTTTATTAGTGTTGCTGGGGAAAGGACTACATGTTATGTATACAGACTCCAATGGGCCCTATAGAGTTTAATGATGTCCATAGACTTGAATGGGAAGTATTCAAGTCAACAGAGGGTGCAATGCAGACACATTCTTCTGTAGCCTTTTTCCGTTGAAGATTAATTACTTTGGGGTGGCATTATATTTTTCCTTTCATCTAACTTTTTTCTTTTACATTTCTTTTCTCGGATGGCCACTTTTCTTGGACTGCATACTGAGGGCCAATTGTTGTGTGATCATTGCCATATGGGCCCTGAAAAGGTTTTCTTTCTATATGGTAATGCTTCATATGGTTTTCTCCAAAAATATTTACTGGTATAATGTCCAATAAAATGTAAGTAAAAAAAAAGTCAGTGAAATGAAAAATGTACAATTCTTGCTATTTTTAGATTGTATACACACAGTTTTTTATGTGTTATCATGTGTCATTACTGACTAATGCAATATAGAAATTAAATTGGAATTATTTCACTCAAAATGGTAGATGAACAAGTTACTCATGGCTCAGTGGCTACTAAAAGCACCTATGCTTGATATAATGGTTTTAAGCAAATCAGATATAGTAATACGCTTTATTTAACTCTAAAAAATGTAAATCAGAAAACCTCAAACATAATTTGCAGATTAGTTTTTGGAAGGATTATGGTAGTTTAAAATATGGAAAACTAAATTGAGGGGTACTATATGCAAAAAGAGATTATAATATGAGAGGCACACAAAAATAGGTCTGTTCAATACAGAATTGAGTTTTACTCAATTGCAATTCAGCTAATTAAATGGGAAACACACTATGTCCAACTAGACAGCACTTGACTATGTTCAACAGCAGCTCTTAGTGAATAGATAAGTTGCTGTCTGAGATGTTTCGTTGAGTTGTTTTGACTTACCCCTGTAACTCAACTGATGACTCAAGCCATAGTGAATAGACTTGCCTTAGTTATTTAGTGGCTACACAGAAAGCGTTTATCTGATGTACTGGTTTCGTAATCATCTAAGTTATATTTTTCTAACTTTTCTACTAGTTAATTTAATTTAATCATCATGCCATAAACCAGCCAGCTTGGCGATGCTTGGTATTTCAAATGTTTTTTTAAGCACTGAATAACCTCCCTAATACCTTATTTAATTTAGTGTGACCAGCTGCACTGCTCTCCCTAAGCTAACCTAATGAGGTACCCACACGAGAATACACTAACAACTGACAATTATTGTCATTGCTTTTTCTGAGATCATGTAATTGACTTTCCTGATATCCTACTGGGTGCCATGACATTCAAGTTGGTGTGAGAATCATCTGGACTGTGTAAATTGTTTTGTGCCTAAGAATGCTCTACACTAGTACTAGTATGTATTTACTATAAATTATTTACTCATCTGCAGTAAGAAATACAACTCAAAATAGATTGGAAGTTCAATATTAAAATCATGTCTCAGATCATTCAGCATTGGTTTGAAGCAAATTGAATAAATAAACATATATCAGATAAGGAGGCGGATTATACCACTAAATCAGCGTTTGTAAACTTTAGGCATCAATTAAAAGTTAATGTCTTTGATTCTAACAACCTACGTTACATGTCTTCTTAAAGCCACAGAAATATGGCTCATATTGATTTTCTAAAATTCTCTGTAGTTTCTGCAGAATGTATTTTTTATTTTCCCAAAGCAAAATGCTTCTGTGTTTGGAAAGGATAGTAAATTCTATTTTCCTACCTCTAAAGGGTGCCTGTATACAATCATGTATACCAATGGATCTTTTTTTTAAAAAAACATCACTAGTTGTCATTTGTTTTCCCAGGGAAATGCACACAAATTCCATATCAGCAAATATTTCAGCAGAGTATTACCTCTAAAAACAACCAGTCCTAATTGCGTCAGAAATTCATAATGTATGAATGTACAAATCAACATACAACACTGTGGAAAAACCTTGACATACACTTCACTTATACTCCTACTATATTGAATTAGTCGAAACTAGACTTGTGCATGTGGGTTTATTCAAATTTTAACTCAATTTGTCAATTCATTAATTGTTAATAAATGTTAATTGTTAATCGTTAATAAAAATGACCGAAAATCGTTAACAAAAATGAAGCAAAGAGCTCATAATTTGTGCATGCATTTTCTTTTGTTGCTCTCAAACTTTCATTCAGTCCCTCACACTCTCATTCTCTCACACTCTCATTCACTCTCTCTTACACTTACTAACAATGTCTCCCTACTTTCTCTGCCGACTGGTTCTGTGTCCCTGTCTCCTTTTTCAGAGATCTACTTTCTCTCTTGCCTCTTCTTGTTCTTCTGTCTTCTTTCTTCATTCACTTCTCCCTAGTATCAGCTCCATTATGCAGGTTCTTCCACAAAACTCCAAAAAGGACAGAATATTGCAGATGGATTTGCGTAGAAAGAGAAGTGTTTCTGTACCTCTTTTTCTCCACAAATCCATCACGGGCCTTTTGGAGCACTTCTGCAAAATGGCAGAGCCACAGTGCATACCACGGGGACAGCCTCCAATTCCTCCAATCATGGGAGAGGGTTTTCTGCAGCTTTATCGTCACTTCACTGCTTTTTATATGGTTTGGGGTGTAAGTATAAAGCATCAGACCCAGTCAGGTTTTCAGGAACATTTGCAATCTAGGAAACAACACAATATTTTTCAGCTTTTTCAGATGCCCTAGAGTCTTAATTGTTTGCCTCTTTACTTTTCCTCTGTGATGACTAGTAACTATTTTTTGTTGCTGTTTAGGAAGTGAATTGCCTGTCAATATTTGAAGCAAACATTGTTTAGAAAAAACAGTTTCCTCGTATCACTGCTATGCTTCCTTGTGTCAATATTTATAGCACGGTTTTTAAGCCCCAAGTGTGGAAACTTCTTAACTGTAGGCACTTTCTAACCTGGTAATAAATATTCAAAATTCATTGTATTTTAATTTCCCATCAAAAGACTCGCACGTCTCTAATGGGGAGGGAGACATGCATGAAATCAAAACAAAGAGTAAAGGGACTTCTTGATTTCTTGACTGCATAATGTCGATTTTACATTATTAGCAACAGTAAATTTTCAAGGAGCAATACAAGCTGTACACGCTGTATAATTGTTATTCATAATTAACATTAAAGAACCTTTGCAAGATGGTATACACCAGAGCACTGTTAGAATGTTTGTTGACTGTAATTGATCAAAGAAACCACATATTGTATAATCAATCCTAGATTAAAATATGTACATATGTTAATCAGTTCATCTGCTCAATTGTGTTTTTTTTGTTTTTTTTTGTAATATGTATCTGATTTACAGCATCTAAATTACTAAATTAACTAATTAGATGTCAAATGCCTTGGCAAATAAATAAAATCAGATCACAATTAATTCATTGTGATAAATGTTGCATCATTTGGTAATTGGTTGATATTTTTTTAAAAAAACTGATTTTTTTAGGGGGCAACATATCGCCATATGCACTGCAAGTTAAGGAGCGCATTGCCTTTTCAATAATGGTTCGAGGAACATCAGGTTAGCCAACAACAAAAAAAGTGGCCAGATGTAATCCACAGTTTGATAAGTAGGAGGAAAATACATTATATAAATTATTTAGTCATCTGTAAATGGAATTACTTCGTGGCTCAATTGTGTTTCATTTTGTTTACTATTTAACTAAATGACTGATCCACCATAAATTAGCTTCTAGATTACATCATTTACAACATAGTCTATCCTGGTAAATGTAGACAAGTGTTTATCCGAAATCATAACTTTCATCTTTTTTTGCGTTATGGAATTGGTTAATATTTTGAAATATTGTATAATTTTATCCTGCATTCTGCATTTTTGTTCTTGTCTATGGAGTGTACTTCAGTGCCACGCTAAAATCTCCTAACAGTAATTGAATTAAAATTCCTGATTCTGATTATTGAAAATATCTGTTTCCAACTTAATCATTTGAAAAACTTTCTACGTCCTCTGTTTTAGACAAATGAAGCATGGCAGGAAGTAATTACTGAATCTTAATCAATTCTCATTCTTTTAAGTGACTGTGATAATTTAATTAGGCCATTAAAGAAATGCCTTGACTATGCAGTCATAGCTGCAATGGTGAATGATACAATTCTGAAATGGTTTAGGACATGACTAGGCAGCGTTTTTGATATGAAGATGAAAATGTATCAAGAGTTAATTCCCCATTGGATTCTCCATTTAAGATACAGTGATGAGTGAGTGATGTTATATGTTAAATTTGAAGAAAAGGTTCATTTTTATGTTCTTATGTAGCAAAAAGATGCTGTTATCTCTAGGTCTTGTGTGAATAGCATCTTGAACAAGTGTTTCTGTCAATTTCTTCTACATTGATATCTAGATCTGGAGATAATACGGGGTGCCACTCGTCGGGGGGGGGCAGTAGGCTGGGGGCCGGCCGAGCAGATGTTTATCCGGCCCTCTGGCCGCCTAATGTGTGCCCACAGCTTACCGCTCAGACACTGTAGAAGGACGCTCTATTTTCCTGTCCCGGTTCCTTTTTCTGTGGAAGAGTGTGCCCCATACAGAATGGGTGCCAAATATTCTAGGTACGCCCTGATCCATGCTCTCGATTTAACCATGACTATAACAAAATGAAACTTTGGATATGTGATGTTCAAAAGTCAGACTGAAACATTTCTATTCAGCCACAATAAGTAGATGTGCGTGATTATATGTAATAATTGAAAGGTATTATTTATGTTTCTGTGCACTGTTATTCTCTCTCTCTTTCTCTATAAAGAAATATCTACACTTTTTCAAAATATAATTGCCCATTATGTAGTAGAAGGTGACTATAGGAATAATGTATTCACTGTTATAATAAATAAAGCATATCAATGTTCTAACAAGCAAAATAAATACTAATTTCCAATCATTAAAAATACAAATTCAACCAAGAAAAACATTTAAAGCAGAATCATGGTAATTTCCAAATGACAAAAGCAATACTTTAATTTATTACCTAACGTATAATGGTACAGATATGGACAAGTACACCATACTAATCATTTGTTTTAAAAATGGTAATGTAGGAGTAGGAACATGCAATGCAGTAGAAAACCTCATATATGCATTAATGAAAAAAGTGGAAATTTGCCAAAATGATTTTTTAATCAAAACGACATGGTCTATCATTTCAGAAAAAGGATTACCAAAGATAATTGACTCTAAGAGTAACAGTTTATTGGCACACAATTACAAATAAGGAACCGTTAGAAAATATAACCTATTAGTTGCTATGGAGATTGCTTTAGATCTAGCACTTTCCCTGCAGTTATTCCTTGATAATTATTGTCCCCATGGACCATGTTTATGAAGATCAATTTTCCTAATCTTCCAACCAATCAGCATGAAAGCCCCATTGCTTCCTATAGTGATTTTACTATGTTTAATGTTGCCTTAGATATTCTGGATACAATTCCCCATTTCTTGCGCAGTTAAAGTAATGAATATAATAATTCCATGAAATAAGTGTTTTTCAAATTCTTAAAATATAAAACACAATATACCTAACCTAAGGTGAAACGCGTTGTGAATTTAGGACGGGATTGAACTTTTACGTTTTAACCATAATATTGATGGTTATGCGGGACTGTGAACACAACATTTTATGTAAGAATGTTGAATTGTTTTATATTGATTTAAACATACTGTATTACCTTTTCATTGCTGGTTCATCTCTTATCTTATAGGAGCTACTGTTTAGGAGGAAGCAACAGCCGTGACCAAAGGGTCCAGGAGCAACACAAACGAGCAGTAAGCATGTGTTTTAGTTAACATCTGAATTTCCTTATATACAGATATTGTTGATACTTTTTTGTACCATGGGATTCTTTGTATTTCGTTTTATTACATATAAATATATATCAATAAACTGCATTGGATACTTCCCTGGTGTGATTATAACGTGTGATCTGGTAGCTCTCCCTACCACTCTGCTGTATAATAGTCTTAAAATGCCAGGGCCACTTAGACATCCCCAGTCCGGCTCTGAATATACATATGCACTCTTAAAGCCTTAATGTACACACACACGAATCCATCAGTTAACCTTATCCTCGAGTAGAACGTAACAAATAAATCTGCTACATAAGGCAACACTTTATTTGCCACATTTACATTACATTTACATTGTTTCCAGGGATTAATGACATTGATATTGTATTTTGTGTTGAGAACCTTTAAAATGATTGCATATGTACACAAACTGTTTTCTTTTTCCTTCTTCTTCTTAATTTGGACAAGCTTCAGTGATAATCCAAATGGGACATTATACTCATATCTTCAGACCTAAGTGCTATTAAATCCAAATGTAATCTAATGCATTATTTAACAGTTGCTATATTTTTTCCATCACTAACAGCCCTGTGGTAAAAAAGAATAAGTCAATGGGCAAGCTAATTGCAATAAGCAGAAGTGGTGTTTAATGCACTGCACACTTTCAATTGAAAAGTAGTTCTAATTAGTGTTGGTAACTGATGTGACAGCAGTTTATAGAAGACCAACATAGTTCCTCATTTATCAAGTAGGTCTGAAGCTCCTGGCAGGTTTCTGATCATCTCCCTTGCTGCAGGTCCTGAAAGCACCTTCAAAAAGCTTTTTTTCTCATTGATCTTTAGTCAGATGCTGACTGAAAGGAAGACAGCTTTGCCAGAAATAAGATAGATAGATAAATGTTTGACCAGCATGAGAAATGTCACCTATTTAATGAAAACAGGATGCCTACTCTTAACCTAGCCACAGAAAAAGTATGGGCAGGTATAGGCAAAATGAATACCAAGCCGATTGCGAAATAATTTGATCTCTTTGTATTTCCTTACCACCACTATGTAAAAATAAATATTTTCATAATGCACAGAGGCTTTAAACCTTTTTACAGTAAGATGCACTCTTTTTTTTTTTTTTTTTGCTCTAATGTATTTTTAAAAATATTGATTGTATTATAGCCTAAAACCATGAAAGCGGAATGACTAAGTGATAATGTCAAGCAGAAAGAAACTGTCTTCAAAATGAAATGGCTAGAAACTTCAAATGACTTCTAATGCAGCTTTAACTCTCATATCTCACTCTTTATTTACCTGGCAAACATTAATAGCCAGTAGCTAACTCTGCACCCTGTTTAAAAGTTTTTGTTCATAGAGCACCTCAGCAAACTAGAAATCACATGATATATATATATATATATATATATATATATATAAAATACTGATTGAGCATTTGCTAAAATATTTCATTTTCTAACTCAAGATAAACATATTTGTATATATGTTTATATAAACAAATTTGTATATAAATGACTTTATGTTATAATAGAATTAGGAACCTTTTGTACACCTAATATTGAGACACCCCAGCGATCATATGCACTTTAATGTATACAATAGCTGAGAGTTTAGCATCTGCTCTATAAGGTAAGTACAACTTTTAATAATAATAATAAGAAAGTGGATTTTTTTGTTTAGGGGGCTCCCTGGAATATTATTTATAGAGTGTCCCTTTAAATAATTGCATTTTTTTCATATTATTTTAAAACTTTGGGGGTGTGTAAGGAATGCAATGGGATGTCTTTAGTTAATTGATCTTTTTTACTACTACTACTACTAACATTACTACTACTACTTCTAATAATACTAATAGTTATTATTTTGGAAATTATTATAATCATCATTATTACTATTTTAAACTTTAACCCCTATCAGCTTCAATTTTCAATATTTTTTGAAAATAAATTGGTACCCCTTATACTCTTGTGGAGGGTACAAGGCCGTTACCCATGCCTCTAGCAAACTTAACGTAACTCCGTGGAGGGGTATGAACCCCATCCCATACCTCTCCCACTCCCCTCATCATTCTTTTTTTGAATTTTTTTAGCCTTTTTAAAAATTATTTAGTGATAAACAGTGGGGATTAGTGACTCAGAAGTAACTCTAGGATTAAGTAATCTGCAAGACACTTGCTTTTTCCAACTCACATCCACTATCCTACAGTTTGTAAGCAAGTTAAATATGATTCAACTGCATCATCTGTGTATCCATGCTGAACATCCTTCAGAGGCGGAACACCATGAGAGGTTATGTGCCGGCACTCCGTAGACAGTACATGGTGTGAGGTAGGTCCTTGAGAAGGCAAGGCTGAGGAGAGCAACCCTCATAAGTGCATCATTGCTTATACATTGTTTCAACACAAAAAGCCGAAGACCAGATGTCAAGACCATAGCAAATACAAACACAATGTAAAATATTAGGGCTCTAATTACAGAAAAGAACACTATTGTTACAGCGGCAAAAGTTAAAAAAAACAAAAAGATCATGTTAAGTGACTGGACTCTAAAGAGATCTAGCTCTTTAACAGCAATGGTGTACTGAAAAATCTCACAAATAATACGCACAGTATGTGTTATAACCAAGATTTTACTTTTCTCATTTCTGACATGTGGAAAACCTTTGAGGATTAAACTTTATTTCACGCTTCCATAAAATTCACGTTATCAATCATTAATAAGGGCATAAAGATGGTCCCATTGCTGGTAAAAATAATATGCTCATTGCTTAGCGTTATAGCAACAGGCTCATGGACAACAGTAATACTAATGCAGTATGTTTTATTGTGATAGAACATGGATACCATGTCCAGATTCAAAATTAAAATGATTTTTCTGTTAAGAATTTAAGAAAATCTCATAATTAGAATTCTGAAAATGTTTATATAAATGTATATGATCAAACTGTTTTCAAGTGCAAGTGTCTTTAATCTATATACAGCTGTCTGTTCAATGCCGCTCATACTTTTATTTTGTTTTCCCAGTTCTTGTTTAATGTATAGAGTATGTCTGCAAACTAAGAAAGTATCCCATTAACCCAGAAAAAAAGATTTGATTTTTTTTTTCCCTTATGTGTCTAAAATAATGAATTTATTTTAATTTGGATCTTCAAAGATAGGTTGCTCTGAGTGTTACTTTCACAAGAGTTAGGTTATTATGTGGCTTCTGTAAAATAACTTATCATCATCCGTCGAGAAACACTTCAGTAGTAAGCCGGTCTCATCGTACTTGTCATTAGCCTTTGTCGGTTAGAAAAGTATAATTCTCATTAATGTACAGAGCGAAGCCATTAAACAAGGAACTTTCACCTAACAACACAACATCACTCTACTTAATGAACCAAAAAATCAAAAGCTTTTTGGACAGGGTTTGACCAATGACAATGTACAATGAAAAACATCCACTGACAAAGCTAACAAACCAGTTATGAAGGAAACATTGCTCTTTTTTTTATTTTCGGGTCTTTATTTTTGCTTTATTCGTTTGAGTTTACTTTTTGCATATAAGAGTTCTCTTGTTTCACAGCTGTCTATGATAATTGTCATCTTTCTATTGTAGCTCCCCCCACGAGCTTGAATAATTATAACTTCATTTATTACCGAAATTGCCCTTTCATCTTTTGATCCACTAATTGACTTTTACCCCCTGATTCTTTTTTTTTGCCTCCTCCACATGCAACTGTATTCTTTCATGATTTAACATCCCAACCTCTCATACTGATCTCTACAACAATACATCTATGCATTCCATTATAGATGTACAGTAGACTATTAATCAGTCCCTTGCTGGGTAATTATTTATGAAGAATAGAAGGATTTCATTATATTTTTTTTTTTCATGTCCACACATCTGAATGTGGTTTTTTTCAACTACTGTACTTTTGTATGAGGACAAAGCTATCCAAGTCGTATTTGCTAAAACAATCAAATAATTATTTTAAAAATTTAAGATGTATATATTTTTGTATTTTATATATGCAAGTCCTTGAATTGATTTTTAACGGTAAAATAAAATACACGTAAAAGGTCTACTCTGGGATGTGCGAATGTTAGTGTATATCAGTATGTATGAGAAAAGCCACACATCTGTGGGGGCCTGTCACCTTCTAGCCCAGGCAGCAGGAAAAGCCAAGTGGTCCCATTAGCCCCTTGACACCCCTGGTAACTAACATATGCACTGATATTTACACAAACACTCTCAAACTTACACAAACTTCCATAGTAACACACACATATACACAAATGTTAACACTTACTCTATGATGCTAACATACACACACACTTACACTAGCACACACTTACACATACTCACTATCACACTAACACACACTTAACTTTTTACACCCACAGAGCACTGATCTCAACATAATCGAGTCTTTCTGAGATTACATGAAGAGGGGAGAGAACTGTGGTTAATTATAGAAA
Organism: Spea bombifrons; assembly: GCF_027358695.1. Classification (NCBI taxonomy): domain Eukaryota; kingdom Metazoa; phylum Chordata; class Amphibia; order Anura; family Pelobatidae; genus Spea; species Spea bombifrons. The sequence continues at coordinate 35,229,220 of NC_071092.1, read as the reverse complement.
ATATTTGGAACAACATTAAAACCACAAATGTATGCAAAATGTTTGTAACTATATGATGATGATGTGCAGGTTTTATATATATATATATATATATATATATATATATATATATATATATATATATACACACACGCACACAAGTAAATGATGTATTTTAGTTTATGTCCTTATCAAGATCAAGACACATTTGTACCACTAGATTAGCTTAATTGAACCTAATTACTTTAATCTCAATTGGCTGCCTGGAGGTTTGCTGTGATCTGCTTAGACAAGTGGTGGCTTTAAATAACGTTCATTGTGAGGAACTTCAGAATTGCATGAACTAAATGTGTACATGTGGATCAGCATAGGGTACCTGACTATGTGCCTTTGGAGTTGAACCGCTTGTTAGTGAATAACAATTGTGTGTAAACTTTGTTTTCTTCAAAGGTCTGTATTTTAGAGAGCTCATTGAATCGAGCCAGTTTATTCATATTCCAGGACCCAGAGCCACCATGGGGGGGGGTCACAATCAGCATTTGGGTATGGCACACGGGGGCCCAACATCCCTAATCTGTCACAGATATGGCCCACTATCTAGGACTGACCCTTCATGGCCAGCTACCCATGTCTGAGCCCTTGGGGCCTGGTGGCTCCTTTCCAGACATTAAAACAACAATACTGTTGTAGTCATTTTATGTGAACTTTAGACAAAGGATGTTATATTGCATGCAATGGAAGGAGCATGGGGTTGGGTTGGGCATCGGTTGGTTTTGTCTTTAGATTTCTGATGGCAGCACTGCTAGAACAAGAGTGTGGACCCCCTCAAAAGAAATTAATAAGAAAATGAATAAATATCTTAACCAGAAGAACAATAAATGATTCCTCAACATACTAACTTATTGCACACACTTTGATACAAATGCATTTGTCTGAAGCTCACAGTAAAGGACTACAAAGATAGTGAAATTGTGTGCTGGTTGAAAACGGTGGGTCTTTTTATTGAGTTATATGTTTATACTCTGCTAATCACTATGCTATAATCAGTTTGAGTGCTTAACCCTTTAAAAATAATGGGACAGAATAAAAATGCCATAGAATATAAGATTGAATGTACTGGTACTTTTGATACTGTCACAGTCCACAGAGCCTGGTGTCAATAGTAGGAGTCCAGTATGCAGAAACAAAGTTAACCCCTTAATGACAAAGCCCGTACATGTACGGGCTCCAAATGCATTGTTTTCAATGGGTTTAGGGACCGCCCATTGTCCTTAAGGGGTTAAATGTAAGCGATATCTGCAGTCTAGGACAAGAACCTACCGGTACGTGGGACAAGGTCCACAGTGCAGGTGACTTCTACGAGATAAGCTCTTCTAAGTAGCGTGTCTTCATTTAGAGGACACAGCTAGCTTCGTGTAGGGGCATGGTTAGTCCCAGTTAGACTTTAGTTTGTGGGAAAAGACTGGGAGTAGACATGGAATAAGTGGTACTTAGGCAGGGAGTGGATTTAACCTAAATCCCATGCACAGAGATTGAAAACCCCAGAAACTCTTCTGAAAGTTGAGCCATAATTATAAAAGATATTTAGCTGGAATTAATACAAAGTTGAATTCAATACACTAAGGGTAATGGAATACCTATTCCCCCATTGCAGTTCATAAAATAATGGACATTCAGGTTTTCTTTAGCATTAAATCCATCCTATTGTTGTATAAAGTACTAATTGTGATTAGGCATTTGTTGTCAGTTATTTTTATATTTAATATATTTTATACATGTCATTTTTTTCATATATATATTCTGTTTTTCCCTGTTTTTTTTCCCCCATCTAAACACAAGGAATAAAATATTGGCATCAGTTGTAGATTTAATAGCTAATGACAAAATGAATAAAAATGCACTTTAAAGTAGACTTAATGGAAATTTACTTTGCTATTATACCCATTTATTGTATGCTGAGTCAGGAAAATTCTGCCACACACTTTATCATCCTGTGGGATTACAACGAGACAGTTCTTTAAGTAACTTCCAATAGGAATTGCACCAGCAAGGGGAAATGAAGGTTCTTCAGTTATCGTTGCTGCTGCTTAATAATAACTTGGATATACAGTATATACTTGGGTTTGGTTTGTCAGTGTTATATACAATGTATTATTTTTTTATGCAATACATTTCTATATTTGTATTTTTGTTTTAATCACTGTAACAATGTTTAACAATAATTATTTATGAAATATTCTCCATGTTATGGAAGCACTACTAACACAATTTATCTAATGCATTTATAAAACAAGCCCTCATCCTTGTTTAATCATATATGGACTTCACATTAAATGACTAAAAATCAAGAATTTTACTGTTCTCTTTGAAACATTCACAATATTTTAACTTAACATTTAATCAATCTCAGAAAACTATTAAGATATCATTGCTTTTTTTTTGCTGTTTTCGTTATGTTTTTGCAACAAACACCCCACACATGAAGGATATTTTCTTTTTAGAAAAAACCCACAATTTGTATAAAGCATTAAAATGTGATATATTAGCATCACCAGGAAATATGTGATAAAGCATAATAAATAATATGAGTACAAAAAATATATATATTACAAATTATTAGTGAGAATTTTACTTATTTTTTTTTAGCTTTTTTAAAGTAATTTTAAAATTTCTAAAGAAATGACATCCAAAATACATAGTAATCTCATTGCTATATATGTGATAGAACTCAAAGGTTAGGTGTTACGCTCAGGACAGGCTTTCACCAAGTCCATCAGCATTTTCTGGTGTATATTAAAAAGATTTTAATGAAAAATAAAATTAATGGAACACTAATAAGAAGCTATTATCCACCAGCTGGATCTATAGATCTGTAATGTCTGGCGGTATAAGTTAAGGTAGGCGAGAAATCCTTAATTTTACTATTAAATACGTTTCAGAGTTATCAGTGTTATGGTCACTATTTGCCAAGATTTTTGAGATAAGCTCCCCATTGTTGGTTATTACCAGATCCAGACAAGCATCCATTCTGGTTGGGGTCTGTATTAATTGTGACATTTATTTGGTATTTAATGATTAATCAAATGACATAGTAACCGTTTCACTATCTTTAAATGATATTACAATTATCTATAAACCATTGCCTCAAAATTGACAATGTGCAAAATCAGCAAAAGAAATGAGCATCCATAAGACATACTGGTACAAGATAAGAAGATGGCCCTTCTTTTGCAAGCTTGCAGTCTATCAAGAAGATGAAGACAACAATGAGGGATTGTGTGGGCAAGGATGATTTAATTAAAGAAATGATTGGCTGAATGGCCTCAAATGTTTTTTTAAGGTGGGTGAAACAAATGGTTTCTTTGAAGGATGCAGGTTGTGGGGTATTCGTTTAGAGTTTCTAGGAAGCGTTTTTCTAATTTCAGCATACCAGCCATAGCACCCAGTGTGCAGGCTATTCCAAGGGTTTATGATCCTCTTTATGCAAAGAGTTATATTGCCTATAATACAAAGTATGTCTGTGTCAACTCTAATTATGATATTGTAAGTTTTGTCAACCCCTTAATGGCAATTAATGTGCCAGGCATGTTGTGGGGTAAATGAGATTGGAAAACAATCAATGATCATTTTTTTCACTCAGAGGGCGTTGTTGCAAAGCCTTGAGGCATTCAGCAACAACAAATACATATGTAGGGTTGCTGTGTAATCACTCACTGGATTGATTACATTGGCCCTATTGAAACATTAGAGCTTGTGGTCAATATGTGTCCAGTAAGATCTCCTGAATACAGTAATACCACAAATGTATGGATTTCTCAGGTTGTTATGGGCTAAAAAGCCACATTTGGGAAGTGTGCATTTTTCAAATTGGAATTTTGACATGTGGTCATCCTGCCTCCATGTGTTTTTTGGGACATCTTTGAAGCCGGCCAATTAAACTTACCCCAGCAAACAGGGGAGGGCTGGCAGCCTAAGGCCTGGGGGGCAAGTCTAGTCAACTGGCCCATTGCACCATCAAAGCGGCTGCGAGCGACATTGAAAGTGGCCGTCGTGCGGCAGTCACTCCACCAGCGCCTAATGAAATTAAAGTGGCCGGCGTGCACACACCGCATGCCTCAGCTCTTCATCACACCCCTTTTAAGACGTGGGAAGAGGAGCTGAGGCATGGCCGTTGGGTCTGACAGCCGCATGATGCAGGGGCGTACCTAGAGTATTTGGCACCTGTGGCAGACCCTGTATGTGGCACCCCCCCCCCACACACACACACACACTTTAAAACTGCATAGTTTCTATGGTTAGGCAAACATTGACAGGGGTACAGCAAAATTGTTATCATTATATACTTAGGGATTACGCAGCACCACCGTCAATGTGTGCCTATACATTGAGCCAGACACTGACAACCCCTATCACTATATACTAAGCCAAACATTGATGTGGTGTAGGCTTACCACGTCAGTGACTGGCATAGTATATAGTAGGGATGCACCGAAATGAAAATTCTGGACTGAAACTAAAAATTCAGTTGGCCAAAACTGAAAAAAAAAAAAAAAAAAAAACCTTTAAAATACTTTATTAAAAGTAACACCAAAATTAGACAAAAAAATTCAACAACAATATTAACATATATATATATATATATATATATATATATATATATATATATATATATATATATATATATATAAAGTCCAAAAATAATTACCGGCACTCCAGGGACTTTGCAAATGACCACACAAACAACTTCGGTTTTTAAGTCTTAAAAACTTAAAAACCGAAGTTGTTTGTGTGGTCATTTGCAAAGTCCCTGGAGTGCCGGTAATTATTTTTGGACTTTATATTATTTACTGCTGCAGTTATTTGGCACCGGGCAGAAATTTGGCATTTGGAGTGCAATTGTTAATTTTGGACTTTATATATATATATATATATATATATATATATATATATATATATATATATATATATATATATATATATATATATACACATATATATAACAACAATCACAATCCTATCATGCCCAGGTTCTAGCATGTGCTGGCTGACTTAGCATGATAGGAGTGTGATTGCTGTTTGCAATTATATATATATATATATATCTATATATATATATATATATATATATATATATACATATATATATATATAGATATATATATATATATATAGATATATATATATTAATACTGTCATTGAATTATTCTGTCCAATAAAAGTGTTAACAAACCGAAGTTGGACCAAAAAATAATTTATAACAGCAATCACACTCCTATCATGCCTAGGCAGCCACTACATGCTGGAATCTGGGCATGAAAGGAATGTGATTACGGACTCCCTATGCCAAGCTATCCCCAACACTTACACATCCATGCTATCTGAAACCCTCATTCACAAACATTCAGCATAACACCCATCACTCTCACACACTTACATTCAGCATAACACCCATCACTCTCACACACTTACATTAGGCATAACACCCATCACTCTCGCACACTTACATTCAGCATAACACCCATCACTCTCACACACTTAGATTCAGCATAACACCCATCACTCTCACACACTTACATTCAGCATAACACCCATCACTCTCACACACTTACATTCAGCATTACACCCATCACTCTCACACACTTACATTCAGCATAACACCCATCACTCTCACACACTTACATTCAGCATAACACCCATCACTCTCACACACTTACTAATCCACTCTCTCCTACCTTTTCTTCTTTCACTCTCACTTTTCCTCCTCTTCTTCTTCTTCTTCTTCTTCCTGTCCTGTGCACTGAGCGCGGAAGACGGTGGGCGTGGCTTTAGTGTTGTGCGCCGGAATTTGACATCAAGTCCCGGCGCACAGCCACAGTTGCTGCGCGCATCGTTTCTGAAGGCGTGCCGGTATGGTGGCACCCCTCAGATGAGCGGCAGCCGGGGCGGACCGCCCCCCCCCCAGGTACGCATGACGGCCGCATTTAATCCTGCTTGCGGCCGCTTAGTTTTTAACTTTGCGGCCGCTGCGGCATTGAATGCTCGTCTGCCGGTCGTCCGTCTGGCCCACCGGCCCGGATTTAGGGCGGCCTGGGGGGCAATTGCCCCCCTGCCCCCCGGCCCAGCCCGCCCCTGCCAGCAAATCATATATTTTTAAAAACGAGACACTCCAAGGTATTTCAAATGCTGGTATTTTAATCTTTTTCCATACACACGTTTCCACCAACTTTTGTCAAAATTTGCCATAGTATTTTTGTTGTATGTATGAATGAATTTACAGCTCCTGGTATATGTTACTGTCAAATGTCACCCCAATATGTGTTCCGCAGCATATCCTGAGTACAGCGATACACAAAAACTGCAATTTATTTAGTAAGTTTTCTGTAGGGGAACTTATCAAATGCCTTACGGAAATCTAAATATGCTATATCAACAGCTTTTCCCTAATCTATTATTTTAGATACCCAGTCAAAAAATACATTTTGGAAATGGAAATGAAACAGCTTATACACTGATCAGCCATAACATTATGACCACCTCTCTTGTAGGTCTGGTACCAAGACATTAGCAGCAGATCCTTTAAGTCCTTGGAGGTCACAGGAGATAGTGGTTGCGCATAGAGGAGAAGAAAGTCACAATAATATAATATGTGGCTGGCACCGTGTGGTAAGGAGTTAAGGAATGGATACTCACATTTTTGGGGGACTTAAGCAATTAGTCCCACAAAACTTGCATGGGCGATACAATCCTCGCCTGGGGATATCTTTAGCAGCAATCCTGTGTAGTTCTTTTTTTTGGTTCTCAGGATAAGGTGCACATAAAAAGTTAAACAGAAATAGGCATAGTGCTTTCTGTATAATAAAATGAATAAAACAAATAAAAACAGTTCACTATATACTCACAATATGGTGAGCAATAAATGGATTGCTCACACCTTCTGGCATAGGTGGAATGATCCCCACCGAGGATATAAACTTGCGTGTTTAAAACAATAAAAGGATACCAGGAGCAGAAAAGAATGGTTTTTAAAAAAACTTATTTATTTTCAGCTTTCTGGTTAAAAACCATTAAAAAGTCAATAAAAATAGCACAAACGCGTTTCACCTACTAAATAGACTTCCTCAGAGTGTCTTCCTGTAAGTTGTGAGGTGGGGCCTCCATGGATGCATCCTGGTGCCATGTGTTCTCCAGGTAAATGATGCACACGCACCCGGCCATCCCCGTTATGTGAAAGAAAATGTGCTTCATCAGACCAGGCCACCTTCTTCCTTTGCTCCATGGTCCAGTTCTTATGCTCACATGGCCATTGCAGGCACTTTCAGCAGCGGACAGAGGTCAGCATGGGCACACTGAATGTGTGTTCTGGCACCTTTATATCAGAACCAGCATTAACTTTTTCAGCAATTTGAGCTACAGTAGCTCATCTGTTGGATTTGACCATAGGGGCAGACTTCACCCCCACGTGCATCAGTGAGCACGGTTCACTGATTTCCCTTCCTTGGACAACCTTTGATAGGTACTGACCAATGCAGACCAGGAACACCCCACAAGAGCTGCATTTTGGAGGTGCTCTGACCCAGTCGATTAGCCATTTTTTGGCTCTTGTCAAAATCACTCAGATCCTTACATTTTTCCTGCTTCTAACACATCAACTTTGAGGACGAAATGTTCACTTGTGAGGTGTGCTAATACTCAGGGCAGGAGCACCTGCCAACCGTGGGAGGTGAGAGTAGTTTGCCACAATCCCTGTAGGAGGTTATTGTGACAGATGGCAAATACCCCTCAACACAAAAGGGAAGTTCCAGTGTTATAATAGTCTGCAAAGTTCCCAGTATGACGCCAATGTATCCTCCTGTGGCATTCATATATATTTCTTTCATGGCCAAATTATCGCCAAGTAATTTATTGGCTCACTCAGGGCTTCAGTGACCAAATTCTTGGGTTCCTGTATAAAGGAAATGCTTTGAGGCCCACTGATAACTTCAGTATAGTGACTACTAGATGATAATAAAAATAATGATTAAACAACATTCAGTTCCAAAAACGGTATATTAACTTCACTGACGTTAGTTATACTCAATTCATATGGCCTTGTAATAAATTTAGCTGATCGGTAAAGCATCTCACAAAATATCCTACCATTAATCTGCATTAATAACTGTAGGACGCTCCAAACTGAGCTTGGCTCTCCTCTTACTAAAAATACCTAATTTTCTTCATGTTAACATTTGTGTATTCATATTTATAGTGAATATTTTTAGACTCGCAATTTGCTGTCATTTTATATAATTTATAAGTGTAAATTAAGTTTTCTATGCCCATCAAGCATGTAATACAAACTCACCCCATTGGCATAATCAATAGTTGTCATTTACGTAATCGCTTCCTCTGCCGTCTTCAAGTGAACAATGATGTTATGTTGTGCGTCTGTGTATCAGTGAAGAAAAAGCTGTGCATGATTGAATAACTGTCCTAATTATACCAGGGTGATAATGTCTATTTTTCACTTGTGTTTGGTTTGTCCGTCTAATTTAAAGCTGTGCACATTTGTGGAGCGTTGAATAAATAGGCCATTCCTGCTGTCTTTCATCAATAATGTACTGTTCTATTACCGAGCAAACTAATAGAGTGTAACAAATTCTAACTAAACTGATATCAGCTTCACATAGAAATACAAAGACCAAATACTATCTAGTGTCTTCAGCAAACACTTTGTTACATACAATTAAAATTAGTAGTCTTTTTATGTACTAAAATCTTCCTGTTCATTTATAAAATGTGGGATCAGATTTATAAAGGTGGATACAAATTGTATTTTTCCTTTTTGGGAAGTTCCATAAAAATGTACAGTTTCCACTTAAAAATGGGACAGGATTATATTAAATGTAGCTTCAAGCAGTTAAGTTGTATTTATCACGAAATGTTTAGCAGTTGCTGGTTGACAATTAGGTATTAGGCTGGAAAGAAATCGTTTAAATGCAACTTTTCAGAAAGGGGAGTAGGCATATTATATCAGTATTATATAAATTCTTTAAATATGACACATGTGTTATGACCCTAAGAGAAAGTGTATAACTAGAACCTATCCCTTTCTATATATAGTAATATGTAAGATAATATTAAACAATTTAAGCAAAAACCAAATAACGAATAAGGAAAGTAGTTTGGAGGAGCAGTCGTTCCAGAAAAACATACAGACTGTCACATTAACCCCTTAATGACAAAGCCCGTACATGTACAGGCTCAAAATACATTGTTTTCAATGGGTTTAGGGGCCGCCCATTGTCCTTAAGGGGTTAAGGAGAATCTTCAGGATATCCCTACAGACATTGTTGGAAGAGTTTGGCGTGGAAGAACTTGACTTGCCCACACAGAGCCCTGACCTCAACCCCATCGAACACCTTCGGGATGAGCTGGAAAGGACATTGTGAAAGCCTTCGCAGATAAGTGGAAACTGTCATAGTTAAGCGGGTACCAACTACATATTAACAGCTATATATTTAGAATGCAATGTCATAAAATCCCCTGTCATAAAAATAAAACCCACAATCACAGTGTGACTAGCCAACCTAGTGTAATGTGTACAGTTCTGTTGATAAAGCGGGTTATTGACACATTGGAAAGAACAGATTAAGGCTACAAAAACCGTAAGTGGTGTGCAGGATAAAGACGTCTCAGGAAAGACTCAGTGATCTTAATAGGTATAGGTTCAAGGAAAGTAGAGAGTGGGGAGATGTAATAGAAACATTTCAATTTTAGATGAATCTCATATTTGCAACCCACAAGCAACCTTGGGTTGATGAATCCACAAGTTGCTTGCTTTTTTAAATTCTACTTGTTTCTTTGAATGTTGAGTTAACAATGGTAAATAAGGCCTGAGTCCTTGATATTTTTTCCATATCCAACATAAAGCATAAAAATGATTTTTTACAACTTATCAGTTGCTCTTAAACACGTTCTCATTCTCAAAAAAAAAAAAACATAGTAGTTTTGGTGGTTGAATTTAATTGTCCCATAAGCTGTGTATGTGATAGTTTGGTTTAGCAGCATTCTGTTTGCAAATTAGTAAATATATTTACTTTAATCTGAAATTACTTATTAATACATGACAATGGTAGGGTGTAACATAAGAAACACCTTCTAAGATGCAACCATAATCAAACAAGTGGGGCTTGGGCAAGCTTTCCCTGGAGGACCCACTGTGCCCCTCAGGTCAACAAGAGAGCACCATTCTTGCTTGCAATGTTAGAAGGTCTATGTGCTACCTGATGACATCATATCTGGGCACTTTGCAACACCAGGTGGTGCGTAGACCTTGAGGAAGGAAGCATTAATAAAAATGTCTATGCTGGCCGATGCACAGACCTCTTCCTCCGAATTAACTGTCAGCTGTCAGCTGGGCCCCCACGACAATCCTTAGCCCAGAATGGTTGCCTATTTTGCCCTGTGTTAAAGGTGGCCTTGTCTCAATTCAGAGACTGTGAAAGTTGATGCACAATTTTCATTTCAGATGACGATTTACCTAAATGATTTCGCTTCATAGGCAGTTTGCTAAGATTTTCTGTGCTTGTTCCCTTTTAATTTAAATTAACGAGAGTGATTACATTTCAAGAAATATGTGTTCTTCCGTGGTTGGAATACAACTGCATCTTGCCAAATACCTGCAAGTGTTGTGAGTTATTCATGAAATGGCAAACCAATGACCAGTTTGGGATGTGTTATCAATGTGTAACAATAGTACTAGAGTAAAAGATTTTCAGGGTTATGTTTGTAACGATACTTATCCACAGGGCTGCTTCACTTCTAAATTGTGTTGATTCAAAGTACCTCACTATAATTCACAAAAGCGGCCTGCAGGCTTTGCCTCAACGAGTCTGCGTTTGTATTTCTAGATCTGTTGGTTTCTCTGCATGTTACTTCCAAGATGTGTCTACTTTTGACAGGTTGTTATTTTTACCAAATGCTATTAAAAAACTCCTTTTCCTCCTGCTGCTTCTGCTTCAAACTGTTTACTTCATTTATGCTATATTTATGTAACATGATCATAGACTCAAGTGAGATGTATGTGAGCAAAACACGTTAATTAATATGCATGAATTATTATCTATGGTGAATACAAAAGACAATTAAAATACAAGAAATTGAGAGAATGCATCCCCAATTAATTAAATGCAATATATCTCATTCAGTATAGCTCACAAACTATTTAAAGTGCATACATTAATTTTAAATGCAATTCTAAGATTATTTACTTTTTCTTGGGAATGTTCAGATCATACTGTGCACACTGCTAACAAATAGTATATCCTATGGTGCTTCTTTATATTTCTTATTTGTTAGCTTTCTTCAAAGGATTAAACCAGTTATTACAGCTACAGTAACTGAGATTTTCAAAATTACATTTTCTGCACCATCCAAATTTTAAGGTAAAACCATAAGGACAAAAGGCATTAATCAATGCCAGGGTCACCTGTGAACGTAATGATGGGAGAGTTGACATTGTCTCAATGTAAATTAAGGATTCAACACATAGTTCACTGTGGCTTTTCCAGAACTCAAGGGCATTGGGCAACTGACTCCATTGACTAAACTGAAAGATAGCTGCATATAACATGTATCTAAACATAGAGTAATATCCAAATCAGATTATTTTATTCTCCCAGTACTCAAAAACTGTGTGTCACATCTTCTCTTCCCTTTTCTAAATGTATTTTATGTCTATGAAATGTTTACTTTTCTCTGAACTTGAATAATGCAAATGTGCACGTTTTTAGGAATAAGGTGATTTTGTTCCTCAATCCAGCACACAACAATTCTTCCAGTTTCCCAAAATTAGAGAATAAATTAAAACCTATTGGATTCTTTAGCTAGTTGGACTTCTTTGCTGCCTTTGTATGTTGCTCACTACCACAGGCATCTTTTACTCCTTGGCTGTCATGCGCCACTTCCCTCTTAGATTGTATACCCCCTACTGTACAGCAGAATCTTTCATCCAAATATAAAGTAAAGAAATAATAGCTAACAAAAATGAAATAGTACAAAAATGTTAATATAATATGGCATGCATATATGCAATAATTACTATTCCAAAGAGCATTCGCTGTTGGATTGATAATAGTTGGGTTTTTTCTCATATAAATTGATCCTAAAACTAGCCCATGGTTTAAAACCAAAACTCTACAATAACTCATAAACTAGACATGTTTCTTTCTGAGATCATCTACATTAAAAAGAGTCATCTTCAATTACAATGACATACAATCAAACTGAATCAGGTTGGTCAACCTTCTTTATGTTCTAGGTCCTTGCCTATATTCTATTTGTTAATTGTTCTATTTAAGAATATTTGTTTTGCATTTTATCAGAAAAACAATAGACATTTACAATTTAGAATATGTAAAACAAACAAATTAAAGGTTGATGCATAATTACATTATTTAAAATATACAGTATCTCACAAAAGTGAGTACACCCTTCACATTTTTGTAAATGTTTTATTATATCTTTTCATGTGACAACAGTGAAGAAATGACACTCTGTTACAGTGTAAAGTAGTGAGTGTACAGCCTGTATAACAGCATAAATTTGCTGTCCCCTCAAAATAGCTCAACACACAGCCATTAATGTCTAAACCTTGGCAACAAGAGTGAGTACACCCCTAAGTGGAAATGTCCAAATTGGGCCCAAAGTGTCAATATTTTTTGTGGCCACCATTATTTTCCAGCACTGCCTTAACCCTCTTGGGCATGGAGTTCACCAGAGCTTCACAGGTGGCCACTGGAGTTCTCTTCCACTCCTCCATGACAACATCACAGAGCTGGTGGATGTTAGAGACCTTGCTCTCCCCCACCTTCTGTTTGAGGATGCCCCACAGATGCTCAATAGGATTTAGGTCTGGAGACATGCTTGGCCAGTTCATCACCTTTACCCTCAGCTTCTTTAGCAAGCAGTGGTCATCTTGGAGGTGTGTTTGGGGTCAATATCATGTTGGACTGCTGCACTGCGGCCCAGTCTCCAAAGGGAGGGAATCATGCTCTGTACATGTTGGCATTCATGGTTCCCTCAATGAACTGTAGCTCCCCAGTGCTGGCAGCACTCATGCAGGCCCAGACCATGACACTCCCACCACCATGCTTGACTGTAGGGGAAGGGGGAAGGGCTTTATTGCTTCTTGGCCTTTTGGTTAAGATCAAGTCTAATATCCTATGGGAAGGGGGGAAAAGCTTGATCCTCTGGCCTTAAGGCTGAGGTAGCATGGAGCCTGAGGTGTACACTTGAGCCCCAGAGAAATTCTGGGTCACCTTCACAACCTTGCGCTTATTGTTGTGAAATGTGCGAGTGATGAGGAACACTGTAGGCCAATGCTACAGATGAAGCACCTTTCACTGCAAGGCCCTTATGACCATGTGTGTCAATAATTTTTTCTTTTTCAGTCTCACGGAAGTGGCTGGATGTGTATTTGTTTTCACATATTGCACTTTGCTGTTGGTGCACTTGTGCCTATCAATTAGGATGGATCACGGACTTTTGATCACGCTTTTGGTTTTGACGTTTTCGAGCACTGCGCTGTAGTGAGGACTGGTTTCCAGTTGTTTGTTGAGAGAGGTGGGCGAAGTCGTGCGGCTGCCCACCTTTTACCTTACAGTGGTTCTCCCCTTCGGAGGGAATCATCAAGATCCGACCCTCCTGCAGGCCTTCTGGCCGGGGTGGGGAGGAAAGGCTCTGGCATACCCCATGGGGAGTTGCCGAGCAACAGTTTATCGACAAATCTGAGCTTCGCTGCGATCTCTCACAGGATTCACGGAGCACACTCAATGAGAAGCACGACACCTCGGGCTACTGCATCTCTTCCCGAGTTTTTTCTAAAGTCTTGTGCAGCGGGCAATTACTTTTAAGGGATCTATGTATAAAGTGGATATAGAGGCAAAAGGTGGTTATTATTGACCTTAGTTGCATGCAGCTATCCAGAATCTTTTGTGGTCGTGGCAGCACCATAAGATTTTTGAGAAAAACAAGCCTTCTGACTTGTCTGGTGTCTGTAGATGAGTGTGTAATAATGCTTCTACTACCCCCTTAATTTTAAGTGGGTTTTCTATCACCTTTTCCCACCATAACTTATATAATGGTATTACTTTACATTGTAGCAGAGTGTAATTTCTTCAGTGTTGTCACATGAAAAGATATAATAAAATATTTATAAAAATGTGAGTGGTATACTTACTTTTGTGAGATACTGTAGTAAAACAACTCATTATTATATGGATGTATTGAAAATGTAAATTAATGAAATATTTTTATCACCTTTGCTTTTGTTTTATATTTTGTATTATTGTTCTAACAAACATTCAAGAGTAAATTTTCCTACTCTGAACTACATAGAAAAAGTGTGTTTGGCTATAATAAACACTTTAGGAATTTTTAATAGACTGATGTGAATTGTTGTTCTAATTGCCACAAGCCAATCTTTGCATTCTTCTTTGTTGCTATGTTCTGGTCCATTGAGATTTTCTTACGATCAAGAAGACTATCAAATTACTGAAAAAGGTTAGTTTGGTAAGATTGCAGTATAGCAATTACAGATTCGACCAGTGAGTATTTTATCTATGAATAACATTGCCAGCTCAAGTAACTATGAAATAACAACCTCAATTATATTGGGTGTGAGAAATGCTAGAAGTACACACTGTTTGCTGCCTCTTATCCCCGAGGCTCAGCTTGTAATGTCGCTGGTATCCATGTGTAACAAATAGTGTTGTTCACTGAACTGGAAGATAATAAATAGATCTGAGGTTATGATTTATAGAAGGGTGATTCAAACTTCTTTGCCCAATAGGAAGGAAGACATAGATACAAATTCTGCAATCCCGATTATTGCAACTGCTTTGCAAGTCAGTTTCTCTAGAGCAGAACCTTGCTTTAATATTACTTTGATTAAAGGAGAGATTCATTTTATTGAAAACATATTTAATCATGACGTGATTTTTAATAATTCAGAAAGGACCCTTTAACCATTACAATATGATAATGAATTAGCTGAAATCTAAAGAAGATGTATACTCACTAATATTACCATGTTATTGTAGACATCATTAGTAGCTACTCTGTCCTTAAGCGGGAACTTCACAATCAGTTGGAATATAGTTATGAGTCGCTCTGGTCCAGTTATAACACAACCCCCTGCGAATTAACTTGAAAGCCATTCAATTGATTCTTCTTTTGAAGAAACCAGATATTTTTATAATCTCCTTAGAATTCTGATAAAGCAGCTTCTGCATTAGAAGTTACAAACTGCTTTCTCTGGGTGACGAACAATGTCTTCCTGCAAGCAGGCATTAACTCGCTGCTACTAAGGTGAATGACTCAGTTTTGACTTAGATTAATAGATGCAGGGGCATCTCAAAGGGGGAGCCCAGGAGGAAGGAAGGTGTGGGACTGAGAGGACTGGAGAGAAGAGGAAAGGCCATGTAGGATAGAGTAACCTTGGGGGCAGGGGGTCATACAGAACAAGAAGAGCTGGCAAAAGAAAAGACCATGCAGGACAGAGAGATCTTTGTAGAGCAAGAAAGACACAGTGAGAGGAGAAAGGACCATGCAGTTCAAACAGGATTGATGAGCAATGATCTGTAGAAGGCCACATTGGGGTTAAAAAGCAACCAGGAGATAGGGTGAAGAAAGAAAGAAAGAAAGAAAGAAAGAAAGAAAGAAAGAAAGAAAGAAAGAAAGAAAGAAAGAAAGAAAGAAAGAAAGAAAGAAAGAAGGATATAAGACAATGCATTAAAAGTAAGAGGTTGTAGTTAAGGCTTAAAACAAGGTATAAGGTTTGTCTAGTCTATTATAACCAGCCAGGTCATAAGATAACTATGCCGAGTAATATTTGATGAAGGAATATGCTTTAAAACCTGCTGTCCCACTTACCAGCTGAATTGAGCACTTTTATAATTAAGCGCAACATTCATGTCATTTGAAGTACTGGAAAATGTTTCCCCTGAAAAAAGTTTGTTAATCATGTCAAATGTTTTGAAGGAATACCTGACATGGGACACAAAAAAACTGAAAAAGCTTCTTGAAGTTTGTTTTTTTATCTGATTAAATCTTGAGAGCTGTTAGTGTTTTGCCTAAATGTAATCGACACCTATAAAGTAGATAAGTTAAGTTCTCGAAATCTTACAATTTACCGTTTTATACATTAAATAAACCAGAATAATGCTGTTTATAGATTAAAATAAGCAATGTATTAGAATGTGTATACCATTTGGAAGTTTTCTTAAACATTCCATTTCCTCTACCCTTGTGTTAAGCTGTTGATTGTTATGGATTGTTCCAGGAAATTGGGGTGAGAATAAGGGAGAGACCTTTAGGACAGGACAGATGAGGTGGCTACTGTTACCTAGAGGCTGCCTCCTAACAGCTTGTCTGTGAGAAACATTTAGTGTCAGCATTCAGTATACAGTATTACTCTACAAATGGTTTTACGATTTGTGTCTATGTGCATTAACGGCATACAAAAAGAATATGAGATGCTCAGTATGAACAGGTAGCTGCTTTATAGCATGCCTTACAGCGTATCACTCCATGGGAGCATCTAAAATTTTAGCTCTTGTGCTGTTAAAGAGGAAATATCTCCATCTATGTGTCACTCTGACCTCACCCAAAAGTACAGTCCTGAACCGAAACAAGAGGCACATTATATGAACGTGAGCGTACCAACAAAACAAACCATATGATTTAGGCCTTCATTGGTCTCATCATGGAGGTACATTTGGTATACCTCTGGTGCCATTACAGAGGAAAGCATCTTCAGTTACATATCAGCCTTATCCCACCCAAAAGGGCAGTCCAGAAGCAAACAAAATGCAAATTTCCTTTGCACAAAGTGACCAACAACCCTAAGTTTCAGCCTTCATTGGTCTCATAAGTAGGTTATGGCTGGTATCTCTCTAAGCCCAAGAGAGCAAGGAGGTCCACATCTGGACTCATGTTTACACTTGGGGTGAACACCAAGATATCCCTTTGTCTAGAGAGATACCAACTATGCTCCACTGATGAAGCCAATGAAACGGATATCTGTGGTTGTTGGTTCCCTTGTGCAGAAAAATAAATTTGTTCCAGTTCTGGACTACCCTTTTGGCATGGATACATAGTAAGGACGCCTATAGAGTAGCTGTCTGTTTTGGTGAGCATCTTGTATTCTTACTGTATAGTATGTTCATTAACCCACTGACATTCTATCTTTTCTGTTTTTTTTTTAAATAAGATCTTTCTTGCAAGCTGCTTTGTGTATATGTTTGTGTGTGGGAGGGTATGTTAGTTTAAGTGTGTGTATGTGTTAGTATGTTCCCCTATACCAAGACCAGGCTATGGATCCACCATTGAGCCGTCACGTATATTTTATTAAAAAACAGATATGAAAGCTGTTTTTTGTCATGGAATTGGCAGAATGTTTGAAGACCTCCTCTGCCCTCTTGTGCCAGAGTATGAAGCAGAATTCACTAATGAACCCTGCAGTGAAGGTGGAAATTATTGGATGATTTAGAAGACTGAGTCAGATTACAGACTCAGTTTGATGCCTGTCAGTGATCACAACCAGCAGAGAATATTTAATTGCTTTATCCTGGCTGCAATCACTAGATAATGATCACAGCCCTTTAAACTGGCAATTAAAATTAGACTTTTCTAATGCATAGCCATATGCTCTGTAGTATAGGATATGTGATAGCACATGCTTTTTGTCATTATTTTATACTTTAAAATTTGAGGGAAAAAAAAAATAATCTGTTTTTTTGAGCATGAAAATCGAGTGCAGGTTGGCTTAGCCATTCCCCTCCACCGCAAATTGTTTCTGACATTCTCAGTGCTATTTTGATATATGATCTTTAAAGGAAAATGAGTGTTATTTAGCCTGGGTAAGAGGGAGATGCTTAATAATAACAGATGTCATTTGTTATCTAGTTTGCAACTGAAGCATTTTTAGAACAGATTCATAGCATGATCCATGCACAGCAAAGCATGAAAATACAACAATTATTAAACATTCTAAAAGCTAGTGGATCATCTATAAGAATAGTAATGCAACATTTTACCTTGACATTTCATCGTGAACTTTTTATTCCCTGTGGTATCAAAAAGGAGCACACAAAAAAACAAAAGAGTAAACCTGTTTATTAATAACATCGAAATTATGTTTTATCGGCAAACAAAAAACGTATTGTCTTGTAATAAATAAGAAAATAATTCCCTCCCCCCATGAGCCTCTCATGGTTCAGGAAACCTATATTTTGAAGCTCCCAGGTAGTTAATGGATACTTTAGGTGATTTGCATAATGATAACCATGTTATTTAGAAAACATGTATGTTTATCTTTGGGCTCTGATGCCATATCTTTACATAGATTTTATTACATTTGCTTATGAAATAAGTAATATGTAAGCATATAATAGCAACACCATGTTGTTTTTTTACTGAAGTGCTAGTTAATTCTAACTATATATTTATAATGGTTAACATAAAGCACAGAAACATGCATGGCAAATCTGACTCAGCTTTGGCCTATAAGCTCTTGTTATAGTGCTCCCATGTTTGCGAGGGTAGGGGGCTGCGCTTTTGTGTAGGACTGGCTCTGTGAAGCTGGATATTTTGAATTATGTTTCGTGTCAAGTAGAAGCATTTCCTGAAAATATAACAAAGAAAGCTAGCATGACCCTGAGCCCAATGCCCAGCTTATCAAAAGGAGAGGATAGTAGCTAGAGCCAACTAAATGCTTTCTTCTCTTTGTAAATGGGTCTCCACATGTTTCCAGTATTTGATGAGTTGAGTATGACTCAGCTCAGGAGTAGATCAATGATTCAGGTCCAGGGTTTGGATTATGTACCGCTACATGGATCTTGGCCCCACTTAGTAACACCTAAAATTACAGCTAACTTGTATTTGATCATAAACCTATCACTAAGTATCACAAACACTAGGTCCACCAATCGTCCTTAATCACCTGAGCAAGGCTAAAACATTTCTAGTAGTGATGAGATGATAATAATGAATATATTTTTCACATTTGCCATTCATAATGACCTAATATAATATTCACATGTAGTTTGTTTCAGAGAAAGATTCCATTTTTACAAAACCTAAACAGTGATAGGTGCAATGCAAAATTGCAATCATATTCTTGATGATCAGTATGAAATAGAAATATATCCCACATAAGAAGGAATATAAAGTAAACATAAGGCAGGTTTTTTTGTTTCTATTTGTAAAGAGGGCAGAAGCATGCACTGGAATCACTAATTCTAATTATTGCTTTAAGTAGGAGTTTTTGGCAGAAGGTCAAGAAATAATAAGAGAATGTGTGAATCTGCAGAACACAGCAGCAACAAGCTTAATCATTTGAATAAAGCCATTTTCCCCCCAGTCTCTCTGGGTGATGTTCAATGTTCTGGATGGATCTAACACAATCAGTCTGTTCTCTGGTGTATATCTGTTTCCTGCTGACTCAGACTCCAATGCTTCTTTTGCCATTTTTTAACCCCTTAATGACAAAGCCCGTACATGTACGGGCTCAAAATGCATTGTTTTCAATGGGTTTAGGGACCGCCCATTGTCCTTAAGGGGTTAAGCTAAAGCATTCATGTTAGAACAGCATCTGTTTCAGGTAAATATGCCACATTAGAGAACAGGGTACTGTTAATCGTTGTCAGAATTTCTGCTAAGAAAAAACAAGATCCGGTAAGATAAGTATGTCACAAGCAAACTTTCTTTTAACTAACATTATGTGAAAATACGTATAAAACTATGCGTTTAGCCTCGTAAACACATTTTGCCATTTAGGTACATCAGGTGTCATAAACAAAACAAAAATGTTTAATTTGTTTTGTTTAGTTTAGTTTAGTGACTAAAATATGTTTTTTTATGTTTATTACCTTTGTGCATTTTGGCATATTTAAAGACATTGATGACTCGCTAAATGAGAGTACATCATGTCCACCTTAGATTGTATCGCTACATAACCTAAATAAACGAAATAATTTAGCTTATTGGGCATTTTTTCCGTTCACTGTGAGAATCAGGGAACCAGTCACCCCGAGGTATTCCATGGGATATAACAGAGGCGAAACCAGGGATTTGACATATAGAAAGACACATGGTAGAACCAGTAACCCCCCACTCCCATGCGAAAATTAGCAGATAACATAACACAAGACAGGAGAATGGATATAATGGCAGAGATAAATCCATGACAAGTAATTGGACAGTAATCCTCTCAAAGACAGCAATAGGAAATGCGAATTAGAAACAGTGATACTTTGCATCTCAGTTAATGAATCGGGACCACTATCTCTGTTTTATTTCATATTTTCTCCATTGCAGGGTGTGGTAGGGTTACTATTCAATAGCTTATAACTGGGTCATGGTCCACATTGAATCCAGTCAAACTTGTCTTATTAAATCACGCCATTACTCTGATGCGATCAGTGATTAGCTGAAAGTAAATGAGACCTGCTTCAAGAAATGTGAAGATGCAGCATCCTGGGAAATAACCCAGAAGATAATTAACTGCAGGTAATAAACATTTCTATCGCGGGGGGGGGCATATAGATATGTATACTTTAATAAGTTTTACATTTACAGTAAAATAAAATAGATCAGGTATTATCCTGGACAGTGGATCTGTCGTGGATTTTTTTAAAACTATAAAACAATGATCAGCCATAACAATATGATCACTGACAGATAAAGTGAATAACACTGATAATCTTCTTATCATGGCACCTGTCAGTGGGTGGAATATATTAAGCAGCAAGTGACCATTTTGTCCTGAAAATGTGCTAGAAGCAGGAAAAATGGGCAAGCGTAAGGATCTGAGCGCCTTTGACAAGGGCCAAATTGTCATGGCTAGATGACTGGGTCAGAGCATCTTCAAAACTGCAGCTCTTGTTGGGTGTTCCCCCTCTGCAGTGGTCAGTACCTATCAAAAGTGGTCCAAGGAAGGAAAAGTGGTGAACCGGGGATTTTGTGTGGTCAAATTCAACAAACAAGCTAATATAGCTCAAAGTGCCGAGAAATTTAATGCTGGTTCTGATAACTTGACCATGGAGCAATGGAAGAACTTGTCTTGGTCTCGTCTGATGAATCACATTTCTTTTTACAACATGTGGATGGCCAGGTGCTTGTGTGTCGCTTACCTGGAGAACACATGGGACCAGGATGCACTATGGGAAGAAGGCAAGCTGGCAGAGGCAGTGTGATGCTTTGGGCAATGTTCTGCTGGAAAACCTAGTAGGAGCTCAGAATGCTTGATGTTTATGAGTGCACAACAATATTATAAACACACAGCAGAAACATTTGCATGAATTAAATTGTGTTAATTAAATACCTTATTAATTTTCTAAATGACTTACGTAATTACATAATCAACTATCCATTATCAGCACTCCCCATCTCAATAAAAAGTTATATTAGTCTTGTGGAATATCTGGAATATTTTGAGATTGCTTCCTTATTGACTTTATCTGCCGATTCAATATATATTTTTTCTCTATATTTTTTCAACAGTCTACTCTACCCCTATACACAGTCTCACCACTAAGGCTACTATAGAGTGAATGATATTGTAACAATTTAAATCATCTGTTCAAAGGAATAGAAACAAAAGCGCACAAATGTATACTTTGGTTAATTTAAGTAAAACTAATATACTGTATATCTTGTGAGTATAACAAGCGTTTAATTGTACTATAGTGACGCTGAAAAACACAAATGGTAAAAGAAAATAGGCAATTCTCATATAATAAATCTTGCCACACAAAATTATATTCAAACTGAGCTTATACAAGATTCAAAAAAGCTAGAGCATAACATTCATTTTAACTAAACCTCGCTATAAGGTTTATGTACACATTATATGATCATTAGCAGAAAATGTATAGCTATGGAAAGAACAATACAGTATCTATGATCCGTCTTGGGATTATAAAAAGCTTTCTTTTACAAACGAAAAACAGCTAAATAATGCAGAGGCATGTTAGAAAAGTTGGGCATGGATAAATATTTGGTATTGTAACAGATTCACGCCTTGAGCACTACTGGGGCATCATTATCCAAGTGTCACTGTTTTCATAACAATTTGGAAGTATTCTTCACGTTGTTAGAAGTGTATAAATTCTGCAGTCTATCAAACAATCGCTCTAGAGTTTATGAAATGTTTAGTAAGGGATTTGCTGATCCAAAATATAATTGACGTTATTTTTTTTCATAAAAGATTCTTGTGCACAAGAAAAGTACGGAAATGCATGGGATAAAATTTTATTTTAAATACGTGTATTCATGTGTGATTAAACTCCCTTAGGTTGTATTATATGCTGATTGGGTGTCATGTTGAACACATGGAAAACACAACGGGATTTATCTGTGGAAAGTAGTTCTAGTTTTTATTATTCAAGTAATAAAAATGAAGTAAACATCAGCTAAAAGTAAGACTTTGTTTGGAGGCAATTGCTTCCTTTTTTTGTGTTATTTCACATTGAAACCCCGGCTTCTCGAGAACAGGGCGCACAAACACATATTCCCTCTTTTGCTCCCTAGTCTCTAGGACTTTATGGACTTCTTAGCCACAATACAATTGATAGCCTGTCGTCACACTGCTTTTTCATACAACTATCATGTGTTTGCACCCAAGGTTTATCTTTGGCAATCTGAAAACATATAAACTGAAGACGCATAGTAAGTGACACTGCGTGTCCCACGAATGTTCTTCTCATCCTTCGTGAGCATGATGATCATCCTCATCATCAGATACCAAGCATGCTTTGGCAGTTTCTGCTCTCTGTGTTTTTATTGTTGATGAGTCTTATAAAATTTTATCCAGATACCAACATACCTGAGAAATTGTGGGCTCCGGCTACCCGTGTTAGAACACCACAACTCGGAGGATGTGAGTGTTGACACGGAGAACCAGAGAAGCAGTGCTTCTCCTGGAGTTCTCCGGGCCAACCCGGAAAGTTCCCAGGTATGGATATCAATCAATAAATGGTCATGGACCCACAATTTTGACTGATAAGCTGTGCAGTGTGCACCAGCACTCCTATGTACATATCAGCAATAACAACCACCAAAATGTATACTGCAATAACTGTTCATTAAAGCACATGATTATTAAAATGTCAGCCAGAATTATAAATGACAGTCAACTAAGGACACATGGCACCTCATGTATGTTCAAAGGAGAAGGACAAACAACTACATACAGGTAACTTAAGGACTGGAAGATCTTGTAATTCAAACTCATTGATTTATAGAATACTGAATTTGGTACATTGTCAGTAATGATAATGCTCAAACTTTAGCCCTGTCTTTTTGTCTCCACAGTCCAATGTTTTATTTGCTGTGGCTAATCCATATCAACAATGTACTTCCAGAAAGAAAAATCAAGAAAGCATGTATGGGTTCACAAGGGGATGGAAATGTTTGCTCATTCTAAGCAGGAACGTTACATTGGTTGCTATGGTGATTGTATCAAGCATCACGTATGGGCTTGCAGGAGGCCAATATTTTCCAGGGATCCTATAGCATATAGAATGAGAACCTGGGGCCTACTATCTCCAACCACAACTAAGTAATGTGTATATTATCGCTAAAATAATCTTTACTTCCCATTCTCTGGATCTACATGATTATTCTTCCCCACTATTTTATCTCTAACTCATTATTAAGTCACTTATTTTTCTTGATTGTTTCAGGTAGTTATTGTAAAGGTAAGGTAAAAATTAAGAAAAGCTTTCAAGGAGAGTAAATTGATTAAATGTTATAAGTAGTTTTAAATAATTAATTAATTTACACTTATTAAAGGCTGTGACTATGACAGTTACACTTGATTATTGTGTTTTGAATGCCATATTGCAAATGTTCTGGTATTGCCCCTTTCAAGCTAAAATCTATATACTGAATGGTTTCCCTGGTTTCCATTGTCATGGTTACATTACGTTAAAATGCCTATAATGCATTATGCGTTTTTGCTTACTCATCATAACCTCGTCTTTGGATTCTGCACATTCCTTATTCCCCTGCACATTCCATATTGTAGCTACCACTTAATACTAGCATGTAGTCAATGTTTGAAGGATTTTTTTTACCAGTTGAAATAGCGCATTGAATGAGAGTACATCGATTTCCTATGGAGAAACATATTATAACAAAGCAGTCTTGGAAATACATCAAAATGGAAAACCATTTAGGTTCTAACTACAGGTCTCAACTTGTTCCTTTGTAAGTATAGGTCTCAGCAACTTCAAATGTGCACCACAGCAGGAAATGCATTGTATAATGATGAAAGATGTTCTTTAATGACCTCTTTAAGAGCAAAAACACATCTGGAGTTTACACTTGGACTATCTTTTGAAATTCTAAAATGTTTGGTGTTATATGTGCTACATGCTGTTTAAATGATATACATCATGAAACATTATTTTGGACCTACTTTACTGTGTTCAATGGAAGTACGAGCTGCTTGGTACTAAAGACATTTCAACATTATCTCTAAAATACTGAGGCAGAAAATCAGCCCGTTTTGTATTACAGGAATAAATGGTATTTAACAATGTAAAACAGTGGTATAATTATTATATGTCTTCTTTCTTTGTTGAGCTGTATATTTTGGTATGGCTGTTGTGGGGCTCTTAGGTGTAGGTGGAACCTGATCATGCATATGTGATTATAGTTGCTTTAATTAGTTTATAAGTGGTGATTAAATGCCAACAGTTGCATCTCTGCCCTGATATCTGGTAGAGACTAAAGCACATAGATTAATATTCATAAATCAGCTTTGATTATAATAGTAAGAACCAATTAGAGTGTATGTCCTTCTTTTCCGGATATTTTGTAATAGATTATCTAACATTTTAGATGTTCTAATCAATAAAGGGTGTGTGGCTAGAGGCAGGGAGGGGCAGGACTAAAGATGGGTGGGTAGTGCTTGAGATTGAAGGGGAGTGGCCAGGGCCAGACTACCCATTTTACCCCATGGTAATAATTGCAGATTATGGTCATTTGGCCAAGTGGGTGCCTGGTAATTCTCTGGGTTTTGCTCAGAGACTCTGGGAGAAGTTCGATACCCGAATCCTCTGAGTATCGGAAGCGGGTCCTGACACGCACACTCCCTGGCCACTTCCACTTTAAATTGGTAGCAGTCCCGCAACGTCGTCGGGGATGCAGACTGATGTCAATGGGTTGTCCTGCAAGGGTAGGCTCCAGGAAGCCAGGGAACCCAAGTTCCCAGGTATGGCAGTGGGGATCCTTGGCAGAACAGTGCCCAAAACTCAGGACTATCCAGTTAAAAATGAGACACGATTTTTGTTAAAAAGGTTTCCTATATCATTACTTTAAAACGAAAAATTATTTTTAGGTGTCCTATGATTTCGTTTCAGTGCTCAGGGAGTCAATATCGTTGTGTTGTGAAAATGTAGAATATCATATCAAAGATATCCGCAAAATATCACAAATCAATATCATGTTTTATTAATGATGTAGGCTTTTAGAAAGATTTTGAAATAAGTCTACTTTCAGAAAAGACTGTAGATATGCACTTATCCCTAGAAATAGGCTGCAAAGCCTCGCAGGAGGACTATAACGGGGAGGGGGGGGATATAATAAATAAATTGCTTTTATGTCATGGTAATTTATTTCTGTAATCACAAGGGTAAATTTTCGATTACACATAATGATGTTTTGTTTTTTTGTTGTTGTTTTTAATTTTAGATTTTCTAGAGGTCTGAAATGTAGCAGATTAGCAATTGTGGGGGGGGAGGGGTAAATAAATATACCTCTACGAAAGACTGGCCGTATAAATGATTTAGCTGCTCATAAAACAATGTAATCATAACCTGGCCGCGCATTAGTAATAACTAACATGATCTCACATCTTTAGTTCAGCTAATTGAATTCCATCATTGTGATATGCCGTTCCTGTAAATATGTTCTGCTGGTAAGTAGCTGCTCAGTTAAAGGGGAAGTTACAAAGATAATGATTTTAAATATTATACCGTATTTGCTCGATTATAAGACGACCCCGATTATAAGACGACCCCCCAAAATCAAAATATTAATTTAGGAAAAAAACAAAAAGCCTGAATATAAGACTACCCTATAGGGAAAAAGTTTTACCAGTAAATATTAATTAATGTAAATTATTTTCATGTTTAATAAAAGCTATGATTGAGAAAAATATATTTTTTAAATTTCCTTTTATTTGCCAACCTGCCCCCCCCAGTTATGCCACTCTGCCCCCAGAAATGCTTTATACCCCCCTATTTGCCACTCTGCCCCATGATATGCCTTATACCCCTGTATGCCACTCTGGCATATAGGGGGTTAAAAGGCATATCATGGGGCTGAGTGGCATATAGGGGGGTATAAAGCATTTCTGGAGGTACATAGGCATATCATGGGGCTGAGTGGCATATAGGGGGTTAAAATGCATTTCTGGAGGTCCAGAAATGCATTTTAACCCCCTATATGCCACTCAGCCCCATGATATGCCTTTTAACCCAGCATGTACTGGCTGCCTTGGCTTGATAGGAGTGTGATTGCTGTTAGCAGTTTGATATATATATATATATCAAACTGCTAACAGCAATCACACTCCTATCAAGCCAAGGCAGCCAGTACATGCTGGAACCTGGGGATGATAGCAGTGGGATTACAGCCTCCATATGCCATGCTACAACCCCCACCCCCCTTACACATCCATGCTATCACACACACACTCACACTCATTCACAAACATTTAAATACTCATTCATTCCCTTAATCACACACACTTCACACATACTCCCCCACCCCCTCACCTGAACTGCAGATCTCCCACTCGCAGACTTCTGCAGGGGACCGGCTGTAGCAACTTCTCTGGCCCCGCCCTCAGAGGAGGGAGGGGGGAGATAGAGTTCTGTGAGGACGCTGCAAGCTTCCTGCCCTGCTTCTAACAGAAGAGACGCTGCTCGCGACCGGTAAGCAGCATGACGCCAGCATTTTTTTGGGGTCTGATTAGAAGACGACCCCGATTATAAGACGAGGGGTATTTTTCAGAGCATTTGCTCTGGAAAAAACCTCGTCTTATAATCGAGCAAATACGGTATATTGAAGACAGATGCGCCACATGTGCTGTTTAGGTGAATGAACTTTTAAAGACATCACAGTTT
This sequence comes from Spea bombifrons, assembly GCF_027358695.1. NCBI lineage: Eukaryota > Metazoa > Chordata > Amphibia > Anura > Pelobatidae > Spea > Spea bombifrons. The sequence goes on along the minus strand of NC_071092.1, from coordinate 35,202,062 downwards.
TTTCTTAATGCACTCGCCTGTACTTTGGTTGTGGTTTGTTTTTTTGTCTATGTTTCAGTGTTCCAGTGTTTTTCTCTCTTCTGTCTCACTGGGGGTTTCTGTGTGTGTGTGTGTGTTATATGAGATTTTTTCTAATATTTTTCTTAAATTTGACCAGTATCTATTTCTCCTATGTGACTTGATCATTCAAAGCATATTCCTCCTCTGATTTTTTATTTAAATTGCTTTACTATCATTCTATGTCTTTCTTCTCGAGCCAAAGAACATCTCTCTCAAAAGACAGAGAAATCTGTGTATTTTCAGCCAGTTTACAGCTGTGTGGATGGAGACATTCTAAATAGCATTCACAAACAGCTGCCCAACAGCGGAGAAAAATGATAGAATACAAAAAGAAAATGTTCTGGTACTTTGGTTGAAATAGATTTAGGCCAGCAATGTACTTCACATTAATTTAGGACTACGCAATACAAAACCTTTACTGATTTCGGCTTTGTGCGTACATTTCATAAAGTTTGAAAAGTTTGAAAAGGTAATGGCCAATACTACAAATGCCTTTTAAAATACAGCTGATTAAAGGGAAACTACTACCATACTTATATATCATTTAGTTATTGACCTTTGGTTGGAAAGGAATATATATGTAATATTTATTCTAAACAGTCTCATAAATAGTAACTTTATCATTATACCCACCTACTTGGGATCCTATACTATATACAAAGGTTACCCCCTGCAACCTGGAGGCCTCTTGAGATCAGAACATGACGCTGATTGCTTCAAGCATGACGTATCATACAATTGTTTAAATACTTATGTCGCAAATGTCACCAAAAAAGTCCCCATTTAAAAAGGACTATTGCACCTTTGACATGTAATGCATGTAAGGTCTCACTCACACTGGTGGACTGGTTCTGTGTCTCGCTGGATATTTCATCCTGTGTGCCTATAGGCGAATCCAGATGACATTCTCTACTGAGCAGTCTATAATGGTTCTTTCTTACCATAAAGAAGTAATAAAACTAATGCTTATTTCACATATGAAAAACTAACTTATACGGGATATTTTCCTTCAAGTTGTCTATTTAATTATTATTTTTTATTTCCGTAGCGCAAAAACACATAGGTTACTTTTATAAGCGTTATAAGGAACTGCAAGTAGCCCAAACTCTTTTAATTTGACTTAGCAATAGGATTTATCAGGCTACAATATTTTCTCACTGGGCAGCACTTCTTACCCGCAGATGAATAAGTTGTCATCTTTTTTTTTCACGATGAAGTGTAGCTAAATTAAATCTGAGTCCTGTTAAATAGTGTGAAAGGAGCACCTGATGGCTTTCTCCACTCTGAATGTGAGATGCACTTCCCTTTCTAAACTTGCAATGTCAGGCAATTTTTTTGTGACATCTGGTAATAAGAAGGTATCTGCATTAAATCCTGCCTGATGTCATTTAAGCATATTCCTATCTTTAACTGAAAATAAATCACACCTAAAGATGTCCGGGAAAATTACTATGTTCCCATGTAGAGGTGGTGAAATCGCTGAAGAAAAAAAACTAAATAAAATTGTCAGATGCAGCTTCAGTGTTTTTAAAATTATTTTCCTATAACAATAAAACTTTTCTGAACAGGGTTTAACAAAGTTGTTAAATATGATATTTAAATATCTTCATGAAAAAATGTCATGTTTTTTCCCGATATTAATGCCAATTTCACAAACGTTATATATAATTGATGGGTAGGGTAGGCAGATAGTACAGCAAGCAAAAAATGCTAGCTAGCTGTAAATACCAAAATGTATTCTTAAGTTATACAAAAACAATTTTTTAAATCGCATACTACTTCATCTCAGTTTATTCCACTCCTCATATGTCCGCCCACCTGATATGTTTTGTGCTTAAAATGCACAAAATGATTTCAAACATTCATCTTAATGTTACATATTCTTCTAGAAAATATCATTTTATTAAGATGTACTTGTTGCTTTCTGAAATGATATATTTTGCATTTTACCTAATAACATAAAGAACTGCCTACTTGTACTGATGTTTACTATGCTCTAAAGAGTTTACTCATCTTGTTAAGGTTTAACTCAACTAATGTGACTCAACTTGCATGTGTTCATGTCACAACTCACTAAGCAACTATTCATTATATTCTGTATATTCAGTGGCATAACTTCAGGTGTCGCAGCAGTCGCAGCTGCGGTGGGACCCATGTCTCTAAGGGGGTCCAGTGTGACCCCTGCGGCCCCTTGTACCTGTCTCCTTGTACCGGTTCAAAATTGTTTAGAAAGGTCCAGGTCAGAAGGGCCCTTTCTAAAATAATTTCAACAGGCATGGGAGACAGGAACGTATCGGTGTCACTTTAGGTCACATGATCCTGCAGTGAAACCAAGGCTGCTCACGAAGTGTGCAAGCAACCAAAGGGAAAGCTGATGGAGAAGCGAGAGTTAAACGGGTGGGAAGGGGGGTGTATGTATATGTGTTTGTATGTATGTATCTATGTATGTATGTGAGCAAGGATGTGTAACTGTGTGTGTGTGTGTGTATGTAACCATGGATGTGTACTTTTGTGTATGTGAGCATGGATGTATAATTCTGTGTGTGAGAGCATGCATGTGTAATTCTGTGTGTGAGGGCATGAATGTGTAATTCTGTGTGTGAGGGCATGAATGTGTAATTCTGTGTGTGTCGGCATGAATGTGTAATTCTGTGTGTGTCCAGGTCAGACATATATCTAAAACAAGGTTTTATTAACCCAGCCATTTTCTCATCAGTGTGTGCTTTGGTGCATCTATTAATGTGCTTTGCCTCCTTAAGCTTAGCTTTATATTTGCTCTCATCTTCCTCATTTTGAGTCTGTTTATTTTTCTTAAAAGCTAGCTTCTTCTCCGTCGGTATATTTGCCACATCTGCGAGTACCACAGTGGTTTCTTCTTTCTTTTATTCTTGCTAACAAGTTTAATACAATGTTCTGCTGCTTTTAGCAGGATATCTCTTAAATAGCCCCTCCTGAACGCCATCAAAAGATGTTACTGCAATAAAAAAATACCACTATGCCTAATTGGCCATTGTGCAGTTACACATTTTCTAGTTATCCTGCACTTAGTAATGTCTTTTTTTCCTTTTTGTCTCTTCTTTACACCTTCCTCTTGCAGTCATTTTTCCTTCTATTCTTTTCTCAATCACTGACAATTTATTTTGCTCTATCTCCTTTTTGCACCTCATTTTGACATCTTTTTCTTACCCTTTTCTATCTTCTTTCCCTTTTTTCCCTTTATCTTGCTTGCCTGCCTCAATTATGGGTTACGCAATTGGGGTTATGCCCATGATGTGAATTTAGTGCCCCCAATTAGCAGTGGTTTTATCAAATGACCAACCAATAAATGTCCCTGCACACTGGACAATTTCATTGGTTGTTATGGTAGTGAGATCACTTTTAAAACTTTCCGCCAGATTTATTTTTTATACATAGCCCTTATTGTATTTTCATCCATTTTTATAACAAGCTGCATGGCTGTCTACATTAAAGGTGCCCTTTCCCTTTTTGTTCAGTAAACCCTTGCTATTCTCTCTTGCTTATTTGTATTTTATTCTGTGCGTGGGGAGTGGCCTCTGTCATTAATGAGGCCTGGAGGGAGAGCAGTCTTAACTTTCTGTGAATGAGCAGACATTTCTTTTTATTTTTTGTTCAAGCTGTTTTGAACAGCTCATTAAATATCTCTGTGCTGCATATTGTTTTGTGGCAGCACAGGAATGAGCCAGACAACTTTTTGTATAATACATATATTTCTCTCCCTACTTAAGTGTTTGCTTGCATTATTTTGTCAGATGTTTTATACAGTATCAGCAATAAGAAAAGTATTACCATACCCCCATGGTGTGAAGAAAAAAAAAACACTTTTCATTGCATTAGAAGAATATTGTTGTTAAAATAGGACACGTAAAAAGTATATGTTGTTTGGATATATGTATACTGTATATTAGACTCACATGAACCAAGAACCATTTGGATGCATTTTGTCATTCTGTTTTTGGTTCATTCATTTTCAGACAGCAAATTTTGTCTCCTGCCCTTTTGATTCTGACAAAATCATTGTCATTGATTCTGAAAAATTCATTCTCATTCACTCACACACACTCTCTCTTACTCACATTCTGTCAAGCTCTGTGTCAATGTCTTCCTAAAACTTCTTCGTGTCTCCACTTCTCCTTCGCTCTGCATCTTGTTCTACGTTTCCTATGTCTTCTCCGATTGTCTGCTTGTTCCATAACAGAGTGGTGGCTCAAAGCTGGTTATGGGAAAGACTGTCCCCTTGGCAGCGTTGCGGGACTGCACGGGATTACCGGGACCCGCAGGTACAGTGCCTGACCGCCCGCTCCCGCCCGCAACACCAGCAAGACCACCCGCGCCCGCAAGTTTTTCGGCCTCCCAATTCAGTCCTCTAGTCTCAAGCTACTTAGCTATAAATCCATTCGTAAAATTACAACACAACTGATGAGAGAGAGAAAGATTGCCAAGTTACAATATTACACGCATGAAGAGGACAACTATGTTATGTTAGTTTTTATCCTCCTCACAAAGAGAGTCCATCCTTTTTTAATAACCCCAGGTAGAGCTGACTGGATCAGTTACCACTAGCAAAGCTACAAGTGGGTTCAGGCAGATTATCAATAATAAATGAGAAAAGAAGCATTTTTCTGTCCCCACTCACAATATGAATTCTGTTTTTGGAACAAATAGATTTGCAAAAATTAGGTTGTCTCAGGACAGTGCATGGTTTTCCAGCAGTGCAAAAAAAACTACCAATTACTGTCTGCCGTCAGTAATGCTAATGCTACTTAGTTTGCCAGACCTCATTACTGTGTTTTCTAGAGGGAGCAAATATATTTTAATTTAAACTGTATATTTCACTGCACTGAGGTTGATACACCTAAAATCATGATGTAACTAATGTAGTTATATTTGGATCAAATATATATTTCACAAGTATTCATGTGCTACAAAATCAATTTTATTATTTTAATCCTTTTTTGTATACAAAAATACCTTGTTTCATTTTGTTGGTCAACCTTCAGTAATTCATTTAGCTAGCTGAAGATTTAAGGTTGCCCATCTTTGTCATGACAGATACACAAATCTATGCAAACTACCTATCATATTAAACTAGAGTATTGCTCTAGTTATACACAACAGTATTCAAACTGGAATATATATCTATATATATAGTATATAAATATTCCAGTTTGAATATATATATTCTATATATATATATATATATATATTCTATATATACATAGAAAAGGGAGCGCACAACCTAAGAAGCATAAAAGGCATACACATTTAGATTCCCTGGTTTGCTGCTATAATAATAATGACCAATAAATACACAAAAAAACAAGAATTCAGCACAAACTCAGCGAATACCATTCAAAAAAAATATTGTGGATTCCAACATACTATAAGGCCATATATTGCTAAGGCTGCCACAAAGTACCCTGGCTATATTGCCTACCAAGTGGCTGAATTAGTGAGACCACATCTCTGTGGATAGAACTTCCGGCGAACTTCCACCCAAATGGTAGAGCTTCCGGGGGTGGGGAGAGGACGTCACCGGCAGCTCTGCAATTTTGGCAGAAGTTCACACAGGATTATCTTAGGGCAAAATGGCGGAGCTTCCAGTTACATCCTCTACCCCAAACTTCCAAGAAAGAAGAGAACAGAAAAGGGAGAGAAAAACAAGAGAAGAACATGGAGATGCAAGACATGGAAAAAGATCTGCAAGACATGGAAGCAGAGCTGCGAGACACGGAAGCGGAAGTAGTCGGCAAAGAAGGTAGGGAGGCATTGAGAGAGCGTGGGAGAGTTAATGTGTTTGAGAGTATGAGTGAAAGGAATCTGAATGCACAAGTCTTAAAACCACTATTATGCATTTAAGAGCAATCTTTTATTCATAAAAATAAGGTTTGGATTCCTACAAGTGCTCCTACGCGGTGCCTATGAACTTCAGCGGTAAGTTTTTATGATGTGCAGACAGTGCTGAGATGCAATTAGTCGAGTTAGTGGCGGACAGCCATCTGAACAAGTGAGCAAAGATCAGTAAAGAAGTAGTGGAGGGCAGCTGAACCTGAGCAACGGTATGGGGTGTGCTCCCTTCTGTTCAATATTAATAAACATGTTTTTATATACACATGTTGCTTGTTATTTACAGGGGAGATGATATATATTTTTTTACATAATGGCTATACGTTTTGCAACTTAATTTTGTAAAATAATGTCCCCCATGTGCCCCCTCTAAATATGATTGCCGGAGTTGCCACACGTGCACCCCTATATAATTGGGCTCTTGTGGCACTTTACTTCCAAAAGCATTCTGACTGTATGGTTATCATGACACATGGTAATTATTATCAGATTACATTTTATTTATAGACCAACTGAATATTTAATAGTGTTATTACAATTGGGGAGAGTGAACATTAACAATAATGTTAAAACTGACAGTAAATAAAAACTGTCAAAAACATTACCCCACATTAAAGTACACTGATAGAGAAATGGAGGAGGTCTCTGCTGTTGTGAGCCTACAATTTGTTACAACAGAGAAATAAACAGATTCAAGTTACTTTTTGGAACAGTGTTAGTGTTAGTGTTAATTATGTCCAAAAGTCACCTTGACTTTTTCATGTACAGAAATATCAATCACAAATTTGTCTTTTAAAATCATAACTATTCAGCAACATATTTTAATCCGTTCCCAAGTAAATAATTTTCTTATTTGAAGAATTGTAGGTATTTTACACAGAAGAGGAAGAATATCCACAACTATTACATTTTGACACATATTTTCATAATGAATGAACGTAACAAGCTGATTAGACATTGCAAGTGTTGAGAGAAGACATATTCACTTGTGTTGACATTTAGGGTTGAAATGTAAATTATTCACAGCTGATTAGCCTAAGACAAGTGCTTCTAAAACACTGCTCTGCGCTTTTGAAAAGCAGAATAATGAACTATGTTTTACTGTGGGGCTCGAAATGGCAATTAAGTTTTCCTTGGCTGAATACAAAACTAATATGACTTACATTTAAATTTAAATCGAATGAAACAAATTATGTTATCTTTGGTTTAAGGACCACGAAATAATTGCAAATAAGCACTTGAATATAAACCACTTTCTTTGAATAAACAAATTTTAATTACTTTAAGGGTCAGCAAAACTAGAAAGTGTTTATGAATCTACCAGCGACGTTACATATTTTACAAGCTGGAAACAATAAATATTGTCTTGTACCTATTTTTATTGCAACAATTTTGTTTCACATTTTGACAGGATTTTTCTACCTCCGTAGTCATGTAACGTGAGGTCATGTGACCCCCCTGCTAAAGTGAGGCTGTTCTCAGCAGCATACATGTAAGTGTGTGTGAGCATGGATGTGTATGTGTGTGTGTGTGTGAACATTGATGTGCATGTGCAAGTGTGTGAATGTGTATGTAAGTGTATGAGAATGTATAAGTTTGTGAGCATGGATATGTGCGTGTGTGAGCACGGATGTGTATATGTAAGGATTTGTAAAAGTTTGAGTGTGAGCATGTATGTATAAGTATGTGTGACCCTGGATGTGTATGTGTACGTGCGTGTTAGTGGGTATGTGTGCATGTACTGTATGTTGGTGTGAGTATGTAAGTCTGCAAATGTGAGACTGTTTGTAAAAATGTGTGCCACTGCATATTTAGCTTCCCGGGGGGAGGCAAGGGAAAGGTGGGGGTTGCCAAATATAATAATGAATAAGATGAGAGATAGGGCCTAGCAATGTCCCTGCTGCAATGGTGTTTTAAAGGTGTTGAGGCTGTGCATGTGTGTATGGATCATATAGCCTTCCTTTTAACAGATGTCATCAGTATTTAGATTAAATAAACCAAAGTGGCATAGATGGCTTATATGGTGCTTATAAGCTCCATGCCACCGTGCACAGGAAGAGGAGTAATATTGAGGCTCAAAATAATATATTATTACCCCCTATCCCACTGAGCAGGGGATACGAGGTGAGGTTTTTATAGTTGGATCCCATGCACCCCAAAGCCTATTCATTATTTGTACCCTACATTCTCTTATTTAAGGTGCTGGGGCTTATATTAGATCATTCTAGTTGCAGGTGAAGTCATGCAAGTTATGTTTCAAGTCACAAACAACCTGTACACTAGTAAATAAACAAATTATTTTTTTTTATTATTATCATGCAAAGCAATATTACTGAAGTTGAGTCTGGTCAGTCAAGTTAACTAGACTGAAAAACACCAGGGTAGGACGCACACGTTAATGAGGTAAGAGAACAACGTCCCCTTATTAGTCTCAATCTTCTGGATATGAATACCACAAAACCAATGAAAAAAAACAAAAAACAAAAAAACAGAGCAACACCCGTTTTGTATTACTGTATAAGTTACCTAGACTAACCACTTAATGTATTAGTGAAAAGACCCAAATGGGTTAGAAAAAAAATATTGTGTTATAGACAGGTCGATATAATTGCAGTATTCAAATCCTTATGTCATTAGAGATATGGTGGTTACCTATTGCCATCTGCATATTAAGTTGTATTAAATCGCTAATCTGATAAACACATTCTGCTAACCTGCATTATTGTCCCTTGAGTGCAATTAAACAGTTAATATCAATATGTAGCATCTTCGTAGAGCTTTTCCTAATGCTTTCCCGTCTGCATTCACACATACACCTACACACAAGTGCACAGAGTATCACTTGCTGTGGTGATGCAATCTGCCATTACAATGTGGACACCTACAAGAATTATTGGCTAATTCTATTTGCTTTAAGTAGTACATAGAGCATAAAGACCGAATTTAGAGCAGAATACACAATGTTAATGTAAAAAAGAGTTTGAACTGTCATTATAAACAGCGGGGACGATATAATATTTACCAAAGAAATCAAATGTTTCCAACATAGAATATGCACTCTTTCAATCATTCCATTGATGATTCATCTAAACATATAGTTTGAATTATTTATTTTTCTTGATTAAGAATGACATGTCAAAAGAATATGTTACAAAGGAATTTGACTATACTTTGAATTACCTTTTTTGTATTTAGTAGTAGTAGTAGTATTTATAAAAAGGTAACAGAATAGGTCAAAGTGTCATTTAAATACTATACATATACTTTGTACAGTCGATATGTGGCTGCTAGCTAGGAAAGCAGAATAGTTACACTAAAAGGGATTCTTTAAAAAAAAATGTATGTTCAGGACACAAAATACATTAAAATGGATTACAATCTTGCATGTGAGATGGCAAAGTTTCCACTAAATAATTCAGACAGATTAATGTTTTCTTCCTGTTTCTGTATTATGTGTGCCCATTGGTAAAAGCATTTTAGATTCTCTTAATGGAAAACAATGATGCAATTTTCAATTGTAATTCATATTTATTATGGCATTTTTCTAAAAAGAAATGTTCTTACAGGAAAGAGACATCAAATGATTATCTTCACAAGTTGTACCCCCCTTCTGAAGTAATGTCAACAAGCACTCGGTTAGGCCCATGTTGTTTCGTAATATGATTTTTTGGCCAGCCTTGTTAAAAAAGAATACAACATGTAAGAATGGCATCACATGCTTTGTGTAACCTCCCTTCCTGTACCTACTACGGCCGTAGCATTCCCCTGCCGCCGCACTAAAGCCTCACGTCACCGGGCCATCCCACTCCGAAAATGGCCGCCGGACCCTGAAGATGCATTCCACATCAGAGATGGCCGACCAGCAGGGGCGGGCTGGGCCATTGCCCCCCAGGCCGCCCTAAATCCGGGCCGGTGGGCCGGACGGACGACCGGCAGACGAGCATTCAATGCGGCTGCGGCCGCAAAGTTAAAAACTAAGCGGCCGCGAGCAGGATTGAATGCAGCCGTCATGCGTACCTGGCGGGGGGGGGTGGTCCGCCCCGGCTGCCGCTCATCTGAGGGGTGCCACCATGCCGGCACGCCTTCCGAAACGATGCGCGCAGCAACTGTGGCTGTGCGTCGGGACTTGATGTCAAATCCCGGCGCACAACACTGAAGCCACGCCCACCGTCTTCCGCTCTCAGTGCACAGGACAGGAAGAAGAAGAAGAAGAAGAAGAAGAAGAGGAGGAAAAGTGAGAGTGAAAGAAGAAAAGGTAGGAGAGAGTGGATTAGTAATTGTGTGAGAGTGATGGGTGTTATGCTGAATGTAAGTGTGTGAGAGTGATGGCTGTTATGCTGAATGTAAGTGTGTGAGAGTGATGGGTGTTATGCTGAATGTAAGTGTGTTAGAGTGATGGGTGTTATGCTGAATGTAAGTGTGTTAGAGTGATGGGTGTTATGCTGAATGTAAGTGTGTGAGAGTGATGGGTGTTATGCTGAATGTAAGTGTGTGAGAGTGATGGGTGTTATGCTGAATGTAAGTGTGAGAGTGATGGGTGTTATGCCTAATGTAAGTGTGTGAGAGTGATGGGTGTTATGCTGAATGTAAGTGTGTGAGAGTGATGGGTGTTATGCCTAATGTAAGTGTGTGAGAGTGATGGGTGTTATGCTGAATGTTAGTGTGTGAGAGTGATGGCTGTTATGCTGAATGTAAGTGTGTGAGAGTGATGGGTGTTATGCTGAATGTTTGTGAATGAGGGTTTCAGATAGCATGGATGTGTAAGTGTTGGGGGATAGCTTGGCATAGGGAGTCCGTAATCACATTCCTTTCATGCCCAGATTCCAGCATGTAGTGGCTGCCTAGGCATGATAGGAGTGTGATTGCTGTTATAAATAATTTTTTGGTCCAACTTCGGTATGTTAACACTTTTATTGGACAGAATAATTCAATGACAGTATTAATATATATATATATTTAATTGCAAACAGCAATCACACTCCTATCATGCTAAGTCAGCCAGCACATGCTAGAACCTGGGCATGATAGGATTGTGATTGTTGTTATATATATGTGTGTATATATATATATATATATATATATATATATTATTAATATTGTTGTTGATTTTTTTTGTCTAATTTTGGTGTTACTTTTAATAAAGTATTTTAAAGTTTTTTTTTTTTTTCAGTTTTGGCCAAGTGAATGCTGAATTTTTAGTTTCAGTCCAGAATTTTCATTTCAGTGCATCCCTACTATATACTATGCCAGTGACTAAAGTGGTAAGCCTACACCACATCAATGTTTGGCTTAGTAAATAGTAATAGGGGTTGTCAGTGTCTGGCTCAATGTATAGGCACACATTGACGGTGGTGCTGCATAAGTATATAATGATAACAATTTTGCTGTACCCCTGTCAATGTTTGCCTAACCATAGAAACTATGCAGTTTTAAAGTGTGTGTGTGTGTGAGGGGGTGTGCCACATACAGGGTCTGCCACAGGTGCCAAATACTCTAGGTACGCCCCTGCATCATGCGGCTGTCAGACCCAACGGCCATGCCTCAGCTCCTCTTCCCACGTCTTAAAAGGGGTGTGATGAAGAGCTGAGGCATGCGGTGTGTGCACGCCAGCCACTTTAATTTCATTAGGCGCTGGTGGAGTGACTGCCGCATGACGGCCACTTTCAATGTCGCTCGCAGCCGCTTTAATGGTGCAATGGGCCAGTTGACTAGACTTGCCCCCCAAGCCTTAGGCTGCCAGCCCTCCCCTGCCGACCAGCAACTGACTGCACATGTGCAACCCACGATTTAAAGGAACAGTACCTGTTTATGTTTTTCCCTGCAAGTAGCTGGAGGCGGGGTTATCTGCCTGGGCTATTTAAGGGCACTTTAGCTGTCCATGGATTGCCTGTCAAAGAGATTCTTATCTCCTACTCTGGGCTCTGTATGCGGTTCTTTGTTGTTCTGATTCTGACTTCGGCTTCGTCTCCCGTTGATCCTGATTCCTCCAATCCTAGACCCCGGCTTCGCCTCACAGTTGTCCTGCTTGCTCCGGTCCTGACTTTGGCTTCGTCTCCCGTTGATCTTGATTTCTCCAATCCTTGACCTTGGCTTTGTTTGTGGATTACTCTCCTGTGTGCTCGCCTGCTCTGGCTCGTGTCCAGGTTCTGCATTGTGGATCACCAACTACCCTGCCCGGTCCGTTACACTTTGTCAGACAGATATTTGAAATAAATATATTTCTAGAACACCATGATACAGGCCGAGATCAAAAGTTACCCTAGGGAGTGATAGTTTTTGGGTGTAATCTTTGAAAATAATCTCCTTGGAGATTCAGAGATGTAGACCAACGTAGACCAACCTAAGTGCTGAACTAGCCAATGTTCCTTAATACCTTAAAACATTCCAAAGTGAAAATACAGAGTATTGCAATAAGGCAACAGTTAAATGTTAAATAAATAAGCAGTGCTAGCTCTTAAAACATAGAATTACATTTTATTTGGTTCATCTACATAATCCTGAGAAAGAACACATACAGAACACGTGAATTTTAATGGTAAGTAAAAAAAATACTCTTTAAAGAATGGTGAATTTGGTGGACTCATATAACCTCATATACCCGAGATTTACCTTTTTATGTTAAAACAAGAAAAAAAAATATATACATTTTTAATCAGATTTTCGTTGTCCAACTATTACAGTTACCAGACTGTTTTAGAAATCAGATGCTCCATTTACTTCTCTCACAATTCCTTTCAACTGTAGCTGATTAAAATATCAATGGGGCTATAAACTCAGTATTTGAGTGTATTCAATGCCAGGGGTACCTCTGTCATGTGTCATTGAATAGCAGCCCTCCTATAAACTCCAATAGGAGAAAAATGAAATAAATACAAAGATTTAATGGCCTAGATAAAATATATTACTGCTATTCAATTACTTGTGATAGATTTAGCGCTGGCAATTAAATGCAATCCATTATCTCTCTAGTGAGGATATATTATTAGGGTAAGGGGACTATAGAAAGTAAAACCCCACTCAAATATTTGGGTAGACTACATCAGTTAACAGAGATCTACTGTTATTACAATCTTTTATACTAAGAAACGTTCTATTTAATAATATTAAATCCGATCTAACAACATCTCACATTGTTGGAGTAAAATAGCATTATAGTGTTAACTACATTTACTTTACTTTATTTTATTTTTTTTTACCCTGTAAGGTTTGATAAAATTACGATATTGGGCTTTTGTTCCTCACTGCACAGACAAGCCTCAAAATGAAGTGTGCTCTTATAAAAGTTTGAAATCATCGTTTTAAGATATGAATCAAAGAGTTAATTTCTATTAATACCAACGCAGCAAAGACCCATAGTCAATTTTATTGTTTTGCTATGTGCAGTTGGAGGCGTTGATAAAAAGATGAGATGTACAGCTGGTAACTGGGCGTCGAAAAGAAATCTTTGGAATGCTTTACAATTCTTTATGCATTTCCAAGAAGCAAGTGGCATATGCAGCCAAACCATACTAGGAGACAGAACCTAGTCCTTCTGTTTTACATGTGCTGGGAATAAAGTGGAATCTCTAGAAAACATACAAGAATTGACAGATTTCAACAAAAACGGATTTTGAAAAAAATGAATGGCTTGTGTAAAAATCCTACTCAACACCTTATACATTTTTTGCAAATAGGTCTTAAGAAGAAAATTGCCGTGAAAAAAGCAAAACATAGTATAATGCATGAAATGTACAGTTATATAAAGCATAAATATCAGTATTTATAGTATGTTTGCTTAGAATGTTTACTAAGCTGTAGCATACTGTTATATATACTTGGGTGGGGAGATGTCAGCAAATTTGAAATCAGTAGGTACTGTACCTGTTCTAGATACATATTTTTAAAAACTGGCTTCTTTTCAAAACAGTATTTGTTTAATAATCAGTTTTTGTGTGTTTCTGTGAAAAGATTTAGAGTAGGTTTTGATCTTCTCTAGCTACCATTATACAACAAAAAGAGAACATCTGTTAGCCACCTATGGTGCAAAACTATGGCCCTCCAAACACATTTAGGTCTATTCACTAAAGGTGAAGGCAAGTTGGTTGTCAACATGAGTTTGATAAGTGTGGCGAAGTATCCAACCAACACGTACCACCTAACTACACCCGCTTTGCTGTGAGATTAGGATGTAGTAAATAAATATAAAATAACAATTGGATTAACTAGACACTATCCACTGCACTTAACTGTATTGCCAAATAATTTAAATACATTGCAGGGTTTCATTTAGAGTGTTCAGGTAAAACACTACTTCATCAGGGTTCCAGGTTAGTTTTTTCAGACAGGAGTGTGTTGTTTGGTCACATCCTCTCCCCATCCGGGTCCTGCCAGCTCCTGCATACTCTCCTTCTTATTATGTCCCTTTAAAGTCTCACTGGGGCTAGCCCTGGATGTGTGTTTAGTCTCGCTCCATGATCCCTACCATACGCCAGGTAAGGATGAGTTCCAGGCAACCGAGTCTCAAAAGTTTTGAAGATATGGTCATGTTATATACTATGTGCATTGGAAGCTGGATTCCATTACTATCATTTTTATATTAGGATTCAGAGTGTTATGGCCAACGTTAGATGAACATAGGTATATTACCATACCTGGAAATTCTATGGGTTGATTGCCAAGCATCCAGGCAGCCATTGATCTCTGAATAACAGGAGTGGTGTTTGGCTCTGCTAACTCTCTGCTTGCTCCTTGCCCCCTCCCTGCCTATTGAGTGTCCATCATTTCCTACTCAAGTTGGCTTTGCCTTTTCCATCCCTTCATAGGTTGAGCGGCAAGGGGAAGATTCTGGGGAACAAATTGGTAAATTCTGAAATTTCTATATTACTTGGCATGATTGTACAGTAACTGAAATGCCACTGGTACCGAAACAGATGGAAACACTACTCTGGATCTATTTCAGTTTCAAAAAGCATTGATATATTTTAGTAGACTAGTGTCAAACTCAATGCCTGTCTCATTCATTTTTAGGAAACATTTTATTGGAAGGATGATTTTGGGTTAAGAGGTTTAGTAATGACAGTGTAGGTTTTTTAGTTTAGGTCCATGAATAATACTTGAGCTATTTCAACATCAAAAAAGGCAAGCTGATATCCTGGTAAATTTCAGTAGTCTAACATGAAACAAAAATGGTTCAAACATCTCATAGTATTCCTTGTGAGGTTCGATGAACCATTTCTTACTACTACTATCTAAGAAATAGGGTTTGCAGAAGAGGGTACTTTTTTTGTTCGATGGGGGGGGTTGATTTCTTGTTATTAGTAATTAATCCAGTCTCTGGGGCAGATCCAAAGATTTCCAATACATGCTTAGGGCTTAAACTTAAATGGAGACAGCTGGTGCTGGTGGGTGATTATCAATTCACACCCATTACACAGAAGATGTCAGCTTTTAAACAATGCGTGTAATTAGCAATTTGTTCCATGTGGACTAAGAGGTTTTCAATAGGTCCAAATAGGTTTCAGAGAATATTGAATTTTCTACACTGTTATAAAAACGAATACAATGTTACAATGTATATACACTTAAACATAATACACTCTCAAAATCAATTTAGTAGCAAGGATATCATTTCTGTTTGAGTGGTTAGCATGTTAGGCTATATCCTTAGTAACATGTCCTGTTATATTGACGCAGGCTTTTTTTGTTAATACTGTGTTGGTGGGCAATTGTAGATTTAATTAGCAGAAAACTACAATCTGAAATATGACACGCTGACAGATGACTTAATCTAAATATTTTTTTACTACGTATTTCAATCAAGGCAGAATATGTAATTATCTTGGTTTCTCTTTGAATAAAACTGTAAAAGCGCCGGGTAATTATTTTACTCTGGAAAAAAACAGAAAGAAGAATAAATAACATTTACAGCGGATGTTAACTTATGTGTTGTAAACTTTGACACAGTAGAAGTACCTACTGGTGTTTCCAGGCAGTGAATGACTACAGGATTTAAAAGCGCCTTTTAATATAGACAGGAAACATGTTATAACAAAAAAAACTATAGTAATGTCTGGACAAAAGGAATATTTTGGTAAGCAGTCTTTAATTTTGTGTTAATTAAAGAGATAATTTTCACATTAGGGAAAATTACCTTGCATTAATTACCGTGTAATGCCATTTTCCGCAGTGATTACAGAATTAGTATGCCCTGGAAATGGCTTTGATGTTGCTTCTAGAGTTGGTATAGTCGGCAAATCCAGTAGACAGGTTTTACATTTATGCTGGGTAAAAGGAAAAACTACATTTTGGAAATGTCATCATTCTAGGAAGTCTTACGCAACCTATTTTATCAAGAGGTAAGAACAGTAGTTGCCAGGACTTTATGCCGACTTTAGTCCCATTTGGAAAACTTTGCCAGTTA
Organism: Spea bombifrons; assembly: GCF_027358695.1. Lineage (NCBI taxonomy): Eukaryota > Metazoa > Chordata > Amphibia > Anura > Pelobatidae > Spea > Spea bombifrons. The sequence continues at coordinate 35,185,738 of NC_071092.1, read as the reverse complement.
AGCACTTACCCCCCCCCCCTTTAAGGGTTACATTTGGAATGTTAGGATAGAAAAAAATAATTGAAATCACTATATCAGCTCTTCGTCCTCTAATGTGTGTACCGTTTGGGGTATTCCTGTGCATTGGTACCACTGCCACGTGTGCAGATTAAGTATTTTGGGGGTTCTCTTTTGGAATCTCCATTTAATGTATCAATAAATGTATCATTGTCATTGGTGATAAGATCATTCAACAATACCCTGGTCCATGGGGTGCCCCAAAGGGTGCTTAATTTGAAACCTTTAGGGTATTTGATAGGAAAAAGAGTGACAAGAGTTAATTAACATATAACAATCTAATATTGAAGGTACAAGGGGTAATACAAAGTTTATTAAAGACTGTTCTGCAGATTGTTCTACATATAATAAAAAAACAAATTGACCCATCCATGCCTGAGATAATGTAATACCCTGGAGACTAGGTTTTTATTTGTGATTTGCTATTTATGTTTAGTGTACACATGCAAATGTTTTTATTAGGATTTTAATCTAAAAACACAATGTTAATTATCACTAGAATCTGAAATGTGGACAAAGTTGGGGACAGTAGGGAACATAGGTGCCACCAATGGCATTTTAATTTATTTTTACAATTATAACCCACTTGGAATTGGATGGATGTGAGGCACAATTTGGGGTCCATGCCTTCCATTGACTATTTTACCCCTCTGAGAAGGGGGTGGAAGTTAGGAGGGTAAACATGGGCAGTATACACCCCTTCCATGGGATGTTGAAGACAGGTCATCTTGGCCACCGGTTACAGTTACAACATGTGGACATCTATTAAGGTTAGAGGGAAAAGGGATCAGCATATATGGGTACTTGGAAAGGTTGAAGATTTATAGGTAACTATGTAAGCAAACAAATAGCATGAGAATTTCCGAAAACAGATTGTTAAATTTAAGTCACACAACACATACGCTGCATTTTGCCAGCATTCTTTAGTCCACTGCTCTATTTTAATGATCTGAGATATTCTGATTTACTTTTACCGCTCAGCGTATTTTGAAGGTGTCACTTCATATTGTCTAGTCCTTAGCCTTCAGTCAAGTAAATTAAAATATATGCTAATACAACTCTAGCAGGACTACGTGCCCTAAAGGCAAGTGCAATAATACTTTCTACATTAAGATGGGAAATCATATAAACTGTGAGCAATATTATTTTACAGATAGCTAACTGTCAGGGATTAAATCAAGAGGAAGATTCACGCTGTGACCATTTCATCATATAGGCTCCCTGTGGAAACCTGAGAAGGAAGCTGGTTATATTTTTTATCTCTCTCCTTGCCTTACCTAGAATAATCTCACATGATCGCTATGATGAGTGTGTATACTATTATAATTTCCCATTACAATCATTCACCGAGTGAAATATGCAATTCAAATATATTGGGCAATTTGCTTTTATTACTTGGGAAGTTGCTAAAAATACAAAAGCATACTATAATGTTTTTCTTTGTTTCCCCCTCTAATATACGCCTTGCAAAAATTACAATTGCTGTTTGTGCTATGCATAAGTGCTAGATTTTTATTCATTGCATACTAAAAAAGTAATTCATCTCGGTGTAGGAAATTTTACTTTACTTCATTTTATTCTGTGCAGTATAATTCTATGTGCGTCTTCTGGGACATTCAGCAGTAAACAAAATGTGGAGTTTGATTTTGTGATAATTTGTGCCACCAAGAAATCCCTCATAATGGGGCTTGAATGTTCTACAGCACCAATGTTTAAAATATCCATAGGGTAAAAAAAAAAAAAAACTAACAAAACAAGTGGAAAGCAGTGCCTATTATTTAACAGGCTAATTCTGTAGAGAAATACCATGGAAAACACGTAGATGTCAACTTAGTGATAAAGAACAAATGTCATTCCGTGTATATTTTAAAAGGTCATATCTCTAAAAAGGTGAGAAATATATAGCATTGTGTTTCACCTGTTCAGTGCCGGATAACATAGCAACGCGTGCACTTGTCATCTTTTCAAATAGTTATATGGTTATATAGCTTGCTGTAATTAGATAGGTCAATGCTTCATTATAGACTGGGTGCTGGCTGTTCCATCTGCGTTCTTGTGATATTTCCATACCTGTCAGAGCTCCCTTCCCATTGTCATCATAAACATTTAACCGACACTAGAATAGTTTCTGGCAAAATACATACATTTCTACCTGCTAATTAGAATTTTCTACAGACATAAAAATAATATTTTCTTCATTTCCATGACGATCTCCCCAGTTCTGTAAATAGAAAAGTTTTTGGTGCAGTGAATCACGCTGTAATATCGTAAGAACTAGTGATAAACTAGAAGTTCCACAATCCTCCTTCAGCCATAAACGCTAGTGGGAGTTTACATTAAGTGATGCCCTGGCTTCAACTGTTTTCAAAGTTCCTCCAGCAACACGGATATACAAGCCACAATAAGGAGCATGCTAAATAATATTTGACATACAGTATGTTTATGCTATAGACCCGTGTTACACACTGCCTAGATATTCAGAAACAGTTTCATATCTGAACATACCTCATAATTGTCAGAGGCCTAATCTGCTCTAGGCCGAATAAGCCTAGGGAAGCAGTTCCAATGAAGGCAGTGGCAAGCTCTCAAGCATGTCACTGCTCCATGAGACGGTTGGAATGATCTCCCTTGTAATCGTCCCATATATAACCAAATTACTTATGACATCATATCCTGGTGCTCAGCGTAGAGAATGGTGGCCACGGAGGAATGTGTGCAGTAATACCCAATACAATGGATTTACACTCAAATGAAATATAGAGCGTTATGACACAAGGAATGCATTCCACATTGTTAATTTTTGTTCAATATTTGAAGGTATGGTTAATAGTTTTGTAAATGAAAATATGAGATACTAAACAAGAAAAATAATGTTGACAAATGCAGTGAGGGGAAAAGATAGCTTTTATCCTAAAGCTTGCTCAAGATTTTGTTTACTTGCACAAAGTTTAACCACACTTTAAAACACCAAAGCTTTAATATTATCTCGGAAATATTTGGCAGGACTTTCCTGTTCCAGAAAATGGCCAAGAGAACTCCTATAAAAAATGCATTTGTGATATCGATTGGGCAATGCTATGTTGGTCCAGGGCTACTAACCTCTCTGTTTTCAGTATATTTTTCAGTTTTACTTGCCATTAATTGCCATTTTAATTGCCATTCGAAAGGACTGTGTTTTACATGTTCATCCACCGAATGTACACTTGAGAGAGATTAAAACATTATTTCATATTAAATATATATAAATTATCTACATCATTTTCAGATCGAAAAATTAATTCATATGAGCTGTGAATTTAGCCCCTGATGTATCTTATTCAGTATTTTCTCAGGGACCAGTTAATTCTGCAAAATTTGGTGCAATGATCTCCCAGCATTTACAAAAGATATTATATATAGAAAAAATAAGATACTAACCCCAAAACTGCACTCATTTGAATTACATTTAACATGTAATAAATAATTAATCTGTGAGCTAAATGGCCCCATGGTTGGTGATATGTTCACAATTAATTCTTAATTAGTGCATATTTACTCATCAGTCGTATCTTAATCAATTATATGAAACGCAATTAGTAATTTCATATGTATGAAGAAATGTGTTTAAGAAATCTGACCCTTGATAATAAGTAAAATGCTAAATAGTTCTAAATATATGTGAGAACATAACAATCTTTAAGCTTGACTTGTTGGTTTTATTACTTCACATTAGCATTTGCATAGTAGCACAAAGTACTTATACAGCCTGACCATCCTCTCATCACTAAAGAATCAGAAGAAAGTGGGCAATAAAGGGATATATTTCTGAGGGCTGAGAGCCAGTCCATTAGCCGACTAAAGAGTGTATATAAATAATAGAAGCCAAACATAATGGGAATTCAGAGATGACATCGTGCTCTAAAACACATCCAGATAACACTCAAAGGCACAACATGGTATGTATATTACAAAACAGCTCATTTTTAAACTAGCTGTACAAATCACTACAAGTTGAAAAGTAATGGGAAACATATAGTCAACATAAAGTGAGTTCTATTTTGAACCATTTAATATGGTTATCTGACAGATCTGCATTGCCACTATAGTCTGCTCAACTAAGATTTGGTCAAGGTTTAATGAGGTCTTTTTAGAATGTTTAACTTCAACCAAAGATGCGTGTGGTTCTGAGTGTATAGTTAATTCTAGACTTGTGCATTTGTATTCAGGCGAACATGAAAATGAACACGAAGGGTGCGTTTCTGTTGTTCAGCCCAAATACCGAAGAAATGAACATGGCGGCAGCAAAACGTACGCGAAGACGAAGACACACAACATGAAGAATCTTCGTGTTCGTCTTCGTTAATCTACTAATCTTGCTAATCTCTTCCCCATCTAGCCTACCTTATCCACGCAGCATCGCAGGGGTTAACGGGAGCAGAAATCCATAGGTTCACGCAAGGCGTTAAAGGTCCATACGAGCGACTCTATTAGTCGCCAGCAGGGGGCTCGTCTACCAGAGCAGGTGCACTTCATTGGTTGATGGCAGAGGAGGCCCCTGCCGGTGACCAATACAGTTGCTCATACAGACCTTAAAATTTCTTTTAAGGGGGTGAGGACAAAGCAATATACTCGAAGATAGAATAGATATATAGATCTGATAGATAGATAGATAGATAGATAGATAGATAGATAGATAGATAGATAGATAGATAGATAGATAGATAGATATTGTCCCATATTCTATGCAGTGACATATAAATCCATCATTGGATTAGTATTTTAAAATGCAACTAGGTTATCACATGACACTGAGTTGTATGCATTATGTTCTATGACATATTCCCTTTTATACTGTACTTTTCATTTGATTTCAAACAGAAAATACTATATGAAATTATACTTGATCATCAGTGTCATTTAACATGACGATAACTGCTTAAATTTTGAATTATTGTTGTACTAAGCACATTTCCAAATATAAACATCACTAAATGGACTCTACGAAGCCTAATTTATCATTTAGATGCTATGAACAAAGTGTTTTCCAATCTCTTTTATTTTAGCATCAAAAAATACTCTAGTAGTTTGTTTTCAAGTCTTATTGAACTTGAAAAAGTCAATTAGCAAATTCAAAGAAGTACTCCATAATGTTAAGCCTAAGAATTCAGAAAGGTAAACTGGTTTGGTCTAAGATTCACTGAAAAATGTCATGTATTAATAATTAATTGGGGCTTGCAAATTCCGACTGAGGCTAATCATTAAATAATTTGCAGATCTGTAGAATACTAGTTTACTGCAGATTGTTAAAGGGGGGTTTCGTTGCAATGTTCTTGTGAAAGGGAAGTTGTGTGATGCCAATCCCGGGTTTGTTGGTCTGTTAATATGTCTCTATAAAAAGTTATGAATCGACATACCACGCTATACATAAAGTCAATGTTGATAATAGCTTTCTGTAATCAGGGCCCCATACTCTTTTGTAAACTAATGCACTCCTTGGGATAGATTAAGCAATTTATGATAAAATAACCACAAACTACCCAAACACACCTATAGAGCAGCAGGGGCAGAGCAAGGCACAGGGCAGACAGACTGACCCCCCCATATTTTAAACCAGAACAAGAATTGACCCACCAGAGTAAGAAAAGGGCATTTAGCCACAAGGCAGGGAACATGCCAGGTCAGGTACTGTTAGACAGACACTCAGCCACAAGACTGATCCCCCATATTAGAAAAAATAAAGATTGATTCCCCAGAGTAAGAAAGGTGAGAGAGGAGCAGCACCAGTAGTAGTTATGGCACTGGGCATGGGCAGGCCGGCACTGCCACATGGAGCCACATGGAGCAGGACTGGATGTCCCAAATATAATATTTTTTTTAAAAAACGAGTAGGAGCAGTGGTAGTAGTAGGGCACCGGGCCTGGGCAGGCACTGGCAGAAGATAGGCACATGAATGCCCCATGAAGCATGTTCCCAATATTATATATTATTCATACTATAAAGCCTGGTTTTGTCACCAATATGTATTTCTCAATTAAAAAAATATATGATACGATAGAAAGATAATAAAAAAATTAAGTTGTCCACAAAATAAAGGTTTGGCTGGTAGCGTAAATGTAGTCTTAAACTACTCTTTTTCACTGTGTGCAAGCCCAGTGGAATGCCTAGTTGTGTCACCAATACTTATCAATGAGGAATAATATATGAAAAGATAGAAAGGTAATACAAAATATTTTGTGTTTTGCCCTAATTGACAAACAATGTCTGATGCAGTCCCTGTAAGCGAATTCACATTTTGTTATGTATCCATTACAGCCGCGCTAATACCGTACTCTGTGCACTACATTGTATCTCTCAGTAAGGATTGTTTTGTATTGATTTCCATGTTGCTTTAGGGTTTAGCAAGTGATTTGAATCAAAAACATTAATTTCTCAACCACCGTTATCACCAATTAAGGAATCAAGCCCTCTATCTGCCTTTCATTTCAGATGCACTATAGCAGTGGTTGCCAACCCAGTCCTCAAGGCTACAGTGCAGGCTAACTGAGCACCATGTACCGAAATAACGAATGAGTTACTTAGCACAGGATAGAATATGATAAACAGTTTCTTATAATAATGACTCATTTAAACATAGCTTTTCTTAGAATTTTTTGAGTGCATTTAAATGAAACTTAAAAAAAAACACTTTTGCTAGTTGTTACGTTGACAGTATATGATTTTTTTTCATACCTTTTTATGACATCTTTGATTTTTGCATTATATTGTTTTTTTATTAAGCACAAATTCTTTTTTTTCTATAATAAAAGAGGCAATGGTTGGCATTCTTACTAGCCGATTGTAAATAGCAAATATTTAATGTCCACATGCTCTTTTCTGTGTGATTTTCCACTAAACACAGGATTCAGTGTAAAATTTACATTTCCTCTGAAGCGTTTACAGATTTTTGTGTGCGGACGTCTGTACCAAACCCCAAAAGACACTCATATTATCCATTGTTAGTTTACTGCAAATTCCATGCCAATATTGCAATGCCTTAAGGGGAGTCTGTCTGATCAAATGCTTTGCCAGTATCCGGGGCTTAATACCAAAATATCTTTATTTCAAAAACATTTATGATAACCGGCCTGAACTCATTTTAAAAATCATTACTTGATCATAAGATTTTGATATTTATTTCTACCCCTTTCTATCTACTGTGAGTATGTATGTAGTATCAGGGTAATTATAACGACACTGCGTACTTTAGAATGCACCAGTTTCATACATTCTAATAACTCGTTTCATTCCAAATGCATTTGATTTTAGAATTCATGGGCTTTGATGCAGGGTTGGGAAATATTAGGTACTTTCTTTACAGGTAAACATGTTGAAGGATAATGGAGTTTTCCTGAAATCTACTCTACTCTAAAGAGAATTTAACCTTCTAAGTGACAGTCATGCGTGTAATTCATTGCAATGTATTGCAAACTGAATTGCCTGGCAAACATTTAATATATATCAAAGTTGCTTATCACATTTGAATTTTAGGGTTGAGAAAACCACTTTGATATTCACAGTTTGTCAGGGTCCTGCAGGAAGGATTCGCCGCAGCGACTCACCGGAGTACCCGCTGCCCGCGGGTACGGGTTCCATCGCCGTGACATCCATCTTCTGTTCTTCCTCCGGCGTGTGTAGCTAGGGGCGAGCGCGCGCCCTCTAGCTTAACTTTATTGTTCCCATTCTGGGAACACTGTGTGCACGCTCGGAGACTGTCCCGCCCCTAGGGGTGGGGCGTAGCCGAGCGGCAGGTTTAAAACCAAGCACTGAGCTTTGCTCAGTGCTCAGTTATTGTGCTTCCTATACGTACCTTCTGAGTGCTCTCTCCTGCTGATTGACCCTTCGTATACCAGACCCGGCTTGCCTTGACTCCTCTACTTACCTATCCTTCGTGTACCAGACCCGGCTTGCCTTGATTCCTCTATTGATTTACCCTTCGTGTACCAGACCCGGCTTGCCTTGATTCCTCTATTGATTGACCCTTCGTGTACCAGACCCGGCTGGCCTACGTTTATCCTTGCGGTTCCTCCTTGGCCTTGGCGTCTAAACGGCTGCTTCACCCGTGTACCAATTTTTGGCTTCTCCTTGACTTCGTTTTTGGAACTTATTATCTATTCCGTGCCTGTTTCTCCTGCATACTGGTCTCCGCTCCATTACTGTCGTTGCAGTCCAGTAACCCTGATACAGTTCAATGCAATGTAGTCATGTTTGCACATAACAACGTGATCACCATCATGTCCTTTATCTAAATGTAAACGTCTAGGTTAATTTGGAAAATGACTTCCATTGGCATGAATTGAACATTATACCTTGTCATTTTTTAACAAAAAATCCTTTAATTATAGCACATATCAAACAAAAATACATGATCAATAAAACATAATGTTTACATATGTTGGTAAGTAGGGCAGGTCACGTACAAAGCAACTTGCGTACACTGCGTACTCCAATTTTAGGTTAAACTCAGATACAAGCAATGTACAATTACATTTCGCAACACAGTGCATTGCTTAACATAATAGCAACAGACCTGAACAAATGGGTGTGGGATGAAGTGGGGTAAACCGGGGGGTTGAAGAGGTGAGTGGGCCAGGAGGGGAGTGGGACTAGTCTGCCTCCTCTAGACAATGATAACATGGTCAAATGCAAGAGGCAATTGAATGCATCAGTGACCTGTTCCATTTAATGTATAGAATACAATAGAAGTAAGTAAATATCCTCAAACCTATGGAGCTATATAGAACAAATATGTGATTTTTTCAAAGTAAAGCAGTTATTAAAACTACTCTCGTATGTGTTACATAAGGTAATTCTGTTTAAGTGTTAATGCTAGCAAGAGACATAATATTGCGTTTACTCAACATTACTGTACTTCGTGTAGCTTTTAATGTTTCTACTTTCTTGTTCAGTCAACAAGTCAACATGATCAGACATAGATTTCATAAAAGGTTGTGGTGTGTGTGTGTAGTAGAGCCCACCACAAAACTGCATATCAGGGGCGATAAATTCAGATAATAAAATAAAAAAAAAAGAATTGTTGGAATTTTAGTATCTATCATTGATTTTATACTGTACCCTTCCCTCACCAAACACACACAAAATAGACCTTTGAACGCCTAACCCTATAGTACACAACCAGATGTGCATCAATTTTATGGATTGCGCTACAAAGTTCATTGACACGCAGACTTATTGACTAGTAGCTGTTCCACGGAGACTAATTAACTTACAAGTGTTGAATATAATCTGTTTGTCCTCTTTTTGGTGGATATACCACTTTGCTTCAGTAAAGTAAATGACCAAAGCCTCTACTTTAAAAGATTCCACATAGCCATGAGGCTTGACATAAAACAGATGTGCCCACTAGAGACTAATAAGGAGCAAGGCTGCTTTATTTCTCAGAAGGTAGTTTTTCAATACTGCAGAGACTTGCAGCATTGAAGAATTTGAAAAGGTTCAGTCAGCAACATTTCTAATACACAGTCAACGAAGTTCATAGTGATTTTAAACGTTTAGGGGGCATATCATGCTGGAGAAGTAGGCAAGACAGCAAATAATAAAACACTTTATCTAAAATGCTTATAATACTACTTTATAAATAATAATAAACCAAACACAAATTATCTTTAATGGGAAATTCTTCCCAAAAATCTTGCTTAATTATGTTTGAAGAAACTGGACAATTTTGACAACCACCATTTGACAAACATAAATAGCTACACACAAAAAAAAAAAACTTCTTGTAAGACAAAATCATTCCAGGGTCATCTCTTTTGCTTAGGGGACCTTGAGTAAACAACGAGGAGCTCTATGATAGAGTTTTTATTGCAAAACAAGGTTAATTCAAATGTCCTTTTAAACAGCCTTTTAAACAAAATGTTTACAAAGTAAATTAAAGTAAAATAGAAAATAACTGATTTTCCTTAATAGTATTTAAGCCAGCTTACTTTTAGTCAAGATGAGTGATCCCACCAGACAAATTATTAATTTATGACCATTTGTTTTCGAACATAACATTTTGTTTACCCTTTCAGTTTCATTCATTCATTCATACCCTCATTCATGTTTTCTGAAACTTTAACTTACTCTCTTTCTTTGATATGTCTCCATTCCTTTGCCACACACCACTTCAGTGTCCCTGCTCTGCTTCTTGTCTTGCCTCTTCTTAACCAGGCCTCCCGGAGTATTTCCGCAAAAGGGCAGAGGCACCCCACACACCCTCTTACCTTGATAAGAGTAATTCAGTAGGTTAAGCTGTCCTGTTGTGTGGGCTGTGGCTTCTTTTTGCAGAAGTGGAACTGATGCCAGGGAGAAGTAGATGAAGAAAGAAGAAGAAGCAGAGCTGCAGAAAACAAGACAGGGACATGAAAGTATTTGGTGGAGAAGGTAGGGGGGCATTGAGAATGAGCGTGAGACAGTGTGAGAGAGAGTATAAATCATAATATCCTTATTTTCAGACATTCATGCAAATGAACAACATTGGCAAATTCTTTAATATGCACAAGTTTATATATATATATATATATATATATATATATATATATATATATATATATATATATATATCTACAACAATCATCCATTACATTATGACCACTGACAGGTGAAGTGATTGTCAGTGGGTGGGATATATTAGACAGCATGTGAACATTTCATCCTCAAAGTTGATGCGTTAAAAGCAGGAAAAATGGGCAAGCGTAATGATCTGAGCGACTTTAGACAAGGGCCAAATTGTGATGGCAGTTAGTTGAGTATGGGGGTATGTAGCCGCAGACCAGTCAGGGGCCCAAGCTGACCCTTGTCCACTGCCGAAAGCGCCTATAATAGGCACGTGAGCATAAGAACTGGACCATGGAGCGATGTAAGGAGGTTGCCTGGTCTGATGAATGATGTCACTTTCCTGCAGAACACATGGCACCAGGATGCATCGATGGAGGCCCTAACTTTCAACTTCCAGGACTTAAAGGATCCTCTGCTAACATCTTGGCGCCAGATCCCACAGCACACCTTCAGAGGCTGGTGGGTGTGTATATATATATATATATATATATATATATATACGGTATATATATATATATATATATATATATATATACCGTATATATATATATATATATATATATATATATACACACATTGTGACAAAAGCCTGTAGCTGAGGGTTTACTGTAGCTTTACTTTGGCTTTACTTTGCTGGCCCACAGGCTCACCAACCTAAACATACATTAACCATACCTCCTTGCCAGTCCCAGCTCTGAAAAACCTCCACCCAGACAAACAAACAGGTCCAGGCAGGTAATGCCACACTTGGCTCAGGGCCTTTCCTTGACCTGGGAGCAGATTGACACTTCCTCTCCCCAACAGCCTCCCTGATTGTAAACACACGATTTTACTATATAAAAGCATGTGGCGTTAATCAAATTAGAAAATGAATATGAATTTATTATGACATGCAGCATATTGATTTAATAAATCACACAGAATTTATAGATGCTGATTATCTGAAGCATGTAAAAATATGAAAAAATAAAATCAGTAACAACATTTTTTTAAAAAAAGCCTGACTTTAGAGATACGTCTCTGAAATCCTCCTGTACCCAACATTCACACGCATAGCTGCTGCTCTTAGTCTACAAATAAATGCTGATACTAATTAGATTAGATGTGAATACTCCTTCAAGGCACAAATCCACAAAAAAAGCTTATACTTCTGATAAATACAAATCTCCTCATTTCAATTCAAGATGTGTTTTTGTGCTTGAAATATTTAAGTAAAAAAATAATAATAGCTAAATGAAAGCCTGGGATATATTTACAGAATCAAGCTTTCTGGGGGCATCTCAGATTCAACACAGGTGAATATGTGATTAGCGAAGGTATAACAATCAGAGGCAATGAAGCAAGACATTCACATAAAAGGGTCAAAGAACAGTTTTTTTTTTCTTTCCGCCTCCTCCATCTTTCTGCTTCCTCTCCATCGCCCACTCTCTCAACCAGCCCTTCCTCTGCCTCTTACTTTCATACTCATTTTTTTCTCTCTTGGTAAGTTCCCCCTAAATTTGCCCCGACATTCCACTCTACCTCTTGTGCTACAATCCCTTCCAACTCAACTTCCAAGCTCTTTATCCAGAACTCTGTAGTGAAAAAAATTATAGATCCATGTCCATATCAACATAGCATTGACAAACTTAGATTATTTTTTAAATATTCTGCTCTGTGGAAGACCTGAAGGTGATATTTCTCCAGCTTTTCAACCAGTATCAACAGAAATACACTATTGCTATATGGCTCTATCATACCTAACATTAGAACATATAAAACAAACAGTATTCTCCTTAAAAACTACACAACGTGTTGGAAACCTATTCAGAGGGCCACCAATGAATGGTGTATTTTGGTTGGAGCTACTCAATGCCTGACTGACAACAGTGTCCCAGAAGCCCTAACACTTACTCACATTACTTAATGCTGATTGCTTACCTTTCCATATTAACATAATTGTATAGATTATGAAAAGTACTAAAAATCATTTCAGTTGCCAATGAAAGAAATACTATTATTACGATCATTGGATTGAGTTGGGTACACAAGGAAAATGCCAAGTTGGGCCACTAGACCTCTGAGCTGAATCCCTAGTGTCACATTAGTAATATAGTCTTGTGAAGGTAGAAATATCCAGGAAAGGGCCCCCCTGGAAAATAAGGAAAGGGGGAATATGACTGCTGGCCTAGGTCAGGTCACTGGGAGGTCAGGTTAGCTTTTGCCTCATTGGTTAGTGGGCGCAACATTGTTGCATGCTAGGGTGTAAAAGTGCAGGACAAATGCAATCCTACCTCTTTTCCTGCCTGGAGCTTAAGGTCAGGCATTGTCCCACCCTCCCTCCCTATTTTGCTGTACTGTACTTTTCATTGTGCATGTGTTGGTTTCTGTTTTCTTTGTGGTTTCTTTTAGTCACAGCGTGGAAGATTCCCCCCCTTTTTGGTTGGAAGTGGTGACATCTGGAAGCTGCGCCCGAATGGGCTTGGGGAGGCGGGTCCAGCGGGTGGCTGATGGCACCCGCTGGGCCAGAACTCTTGGTATCCCGTGGTTTGTAACCGCCTGCTAGGCTTAGGCTTAGCAGCTGGCGGGTTGTTAATGGTTATGTCAATGTTGTGTTTTACGGGAATCTGTTAATAAAGCTGTGGCCAATGCCCTTACCCACACCAGTGAGTTATGTCTTTATTTACGGTGGGTGGGTGAAGGTGTTGGATTGGGTTGTTAAAAGCAACTGGGCCTAAGCAGTCATGTAATCAACTGTAAATGAGCGGGGGTGGAAATAGCCAATAATTATAAAATCTCATACATATATGCAAACAAAAGATATTAACATTTAAAGAAACAATAGCAATGGTTTATCATTATACATTATGTTATGAATTGAACATCAACCACATGCATAAAAAAAACCCTGCATTTTACGCGATGAGGGTTTTCGATCACCCTAGTACAATCTAGTTTCATTTGTTGTGTGATTCAGTGTACATTGCAGCTATTTTAATTTTTTATTTCCTTGTTAGTTTGTGCTCTTCAATTTCCAGCTGTTTCATTTAAACCTCCAAAACTCCATCACAAGGGATTTCAGTGTAATTGCCCATAATATGCAGTGCATTATCCATTTCAGGAACTCTGCTAAAGCAACCACAATGAGGGGTTTTCTAACGGCGGTCTGGCTTACACTAATGGATCTAACAGGAAGGAAATACAATTTGAAAGAAGCTGATGCATGTGTTCTATTGTTGAATATACTGTTTGATTTAATTATTAAATGTCAGTGATGGAAAAGCAGATCCTGTTCAGTCCATGTTAAAACACAGTGCACTGCTCTTTAAAAGGAAAATATATCTTTTTCATGTATGGGTTCCATCTTTCACCTAGATTTACAAAATACGCATATTCTGTTCTGAAAATGAAACCCCTCAGTACACCTTATTAAACTGTTTAATATATTTTTTATATGTTTTTATATTATCCGTATACTCTCTGCACTAGGCTATACATATTTTATATTATGAGCTGTTACACAATGTATAGCTATATACCTATAAGTCATATATCTGTAGGTTGCCATCTTGGCAAATTGTCTAGAAAGCACAAGGAGCCGGATTCAATGCTGAAAATAAATATATCGGAAGTAATTGAACAGCAATTCTCCCATAGGCTGTAATGAAAAAAATGAGAGATAAAAATAGAGTGAAACTTTTTATCTCAGTTAATGAATCCTGGCCATTATATCTCTGTTTTTTGTATCACTTTTTAGTTTATTTCAATCGATAGGATGATTGCTACTGATAGATTTATCTCCGACATTAAATTCCGCTCAAGATCCTTGACAAAAAGTCCCTAGGAAACCCAAGCGCTATATTCTTAATAAAGTACATTAGACCACCAGCATAACAATAGGGGTCACATGGGATGCAGACGTGACCGGACCCTAAGTCTCATATTGGCTCATTGAAAAATGATTGTATTGCCAATGTAAAATGTAAGTTGAGGATTGTGTTATGCGGCTCATTAAAATGCAAACATTTTAATATCTTTGTTATCTGCTTAAAATGCAAGAGAACAGATGAATTATTATATTGCTTTTCACTTAATCATGTATTTCCATACTCATAAATTAATTTATGTTTCACTGTCCTGTTCATTGCCTTGAATAGTACCATGTCCCTCGAGTGCCCTCTGCCCTGACAATATTTCAATTCCATCTATAAAGTAAATTAATTGGGAAGGAAAACAACGTCTTGTGGGGAAATGAGAGAGAAATGCGATCTTTCTGAATAATACTATATTGTTTTAGTGAAAAGTTTTGTAATACAAACTTTTCAATGTTCAAACAAGGATCATCTTAACAAAGTACTAGAGCTGACATGGACGTTGCTTTTATGTATTAGATCATGTACACAATTTAATTTCATTATCTGCTGTATAGAGCACACCTAATTGTTTACTGTATTCATTATAGATCATTTATCAATATGTCTTTTGAATGCCTACAGACAATACTGTGGATATAGTATTGATGAGCGCCATTGAATCACTCATTTCCATTACAACTGTCAAAGCGTTCTATTCACCAAAATGGGAGTCCATGCATGTTGGCAAAAAATGTGCTTGCTTAACTCATATCCACTACTGCCAACACTTCAATTTCAAAAAATAACATAGATAAAATTAAATATAGATAAAAAAATAACATAGATCCCCTTTACTCGACCATAAGAGCTTTGAGTTGAGTCAAGGATTCATTTTTGCATAAGTTGTCAATGCAAGATGGAGTAAAGTTCCAATTTTATGTGAATGTGAATTTTATGGGATTCTGAAAAGTCATCCATGCCCCCTATTTAAATATAAAAAGACATGTATTTTAAAAATAGGTCTGAGAGTAGGAGAGTCAGTTGGCAGAGAGTGAGTACAATGAAATGCTGCTCCCTTCCAGGGAGTCATGCTTCACCCAGACACTCTTGGCCCAACCCCTAGAGTTCCCAAGTATGCTGATAACCTATATAATATCACAGTTAATAAATAAATATAGCACAGTTCTGTCCTGAACCTCTGATACATAAAGAATAGTACTTTGATTTTGTAAAGTTGGAATGCCGTACCTTTTGTCCAAAAATTAAGACATTGTAGTAGTTTTATTTTTTTTAAGAAAATCTTTCAATGGATGATAGATCGCACCTGACCCACAAATCCTGAAACTGGCCCTAATCAGTTCCTATTTAAAATCTTCTAAAACAGTGATGTGGGAGTATTCTAGCTCTAAGGGGAAATGCATTTACACAATAGAGGTTAATTATCTCATAGAAGATTATGATCTGCTGTGATGCTGTTTCATAAGGCTCCTGTTTTAGAAGCTTCCATGATTGAATTACACTGTAAAGTATAAAAAAAATATAAAGGTGAAAGAGTTTAACTCTTTTAATCATCTATGGTGTATTGTGATATGAGTGTCTTAATATAAACTACTTAAGAGTTTATATTGAAATAAAAAAGGAATTATTTGATAAATGTATTTTATTCTTCAAATAAACAAAGTCCTATGGCCAATAAGGGATGCCATGTTTTGTCCCCAAGAACCTCTTCAATTGGTATCCCTCGCCTTCCTAACAGGCTTCTGTGCCGTGACACAGATGGAACATCACTGGTTGAGCCGAGTGAGCAGTACTGAAAATATACTGAGTCTTTACTGTAGCATATAAAGCAAACTTGGTTTGACACAATAAATTGGCTGATATCACCTGTATAATTCCTTCATAGAGGGTGCCAGAGCCCCATTAAGATGCTGCCAACTTTAATAATAGTTATCCTTAAGGATTGGGAGGATCTCGCTTCCCTCTCTTATCCATATGGATCAGGTTGGTGTCATTCTAGGAGGATAGATGTCAGAACTATTTGTAGATCACAATAAGAACATGGATGTGAAAAAAGCATTTGACTTGGTGGATTGGTGATATTTGTGGACCACCTTAAACTCAGGTAGATGTAGGGTGCAGTATTTCTGAACAACATTTGATGAAGAGCAGCATGTGGCAGGAATGCCCTATGCCCTAACTTCACTACAGGTTGTGTACCAAACCTGTGCATTGTTTCTTGGACTACGTGTACCTCTGGCTCCCCTGAACTTTGGTATTGTATTTTGATCTGACATCTGAATTAACCCTTTGTGCCCAGTTTTCACACGGCCAGTCAATCCTTGGGGCTCAACCCTTGGGTGGAACTGGTGTACCCAGTATGAGTGATTGGCTGCCCCTGCAACTAGGAACCCCTTCACAATTTGTTCATATACAGTATCGAGATCATAAGTTGAGCTAAAAGTTTTCAGTGTAGAGACATTATATTTAAAAAAACTTACAGAAAATTAGGCTTTCAGTGTATTTTATATGTGCTTTGATAAGACTGTGTAGCTATAGTTGTATTTCAAAAGAGCAAGGTGTCCTTATTTGTCCGGGATTTCCTTGCGGCAAATAAAGCACTCCACATAGCAGGCACTCTTGGGTTGGGTCATAGGAAGTCTAACAACATATTTATAATAAAAAGAAAATGTTCTCTATGAATTTTGTAAAAATGTTGGTATTAGTAGAAAACTATCTTACAGACAATAACTCAGAGAAAAAAGGTATACTGTATAAAGCATTATTATTTAATACAATGCCGCACCTTTTTCTGAATACATACACAACCACAACCCTCATACAAAAGCCAAATAAAAAAATATTGAAAAAAAAATTGTCATTCTAGAAATCCCAGTTTAATATCTTTCAATATATCCAATTTACCCATGTACTATATTTTCTCATACATGCTTGTTTCACTCTTGTATTTTTTTGTTTAGTGACCTATGTAACATTTGAAAAATGTAATTTATTATATTAGATGCTTGTAGCTACTGGGATTACAATTACAATATGTTGTTGAAAAATGTATTGTTGATTTTGGAGCTTTTCAGCTTTTTCTTCTAGTCTTGTTATTAGAAATGACACAGAAGATAGAAGGGTTTTGTTAGAAAAGTTGATTTTAACTTCCACTGAGACCTTCCGTTCCCATGTTATTTGTGTTGACTACAGTGAAACCCACTTTGAGACATTAAACTGTATAAATTACATTGACAGGCACTGTATCATTTATACATGTGGAATGTCATTAGACCCATTGCTTTTGACCTTATCCTTGATTTTTGATAGTTTTTTTTTTACCTTTTTAGTTCCAGCCTATTTATATGCAGCTCTTGATTCTCGATGTATATTGATGCTAAAACCCCCAGCGTTCATGGAGAAATGTCAGAACACTTTGACCTGAAGGACTGCACTGCCTTCTGCTGGATTCCTTTAAAACAACATTTGTGATGAATACAAAATGTATTTTGACTATTTTATATTCTATAAACAGGGACCATAGATAAGAGTCACATAAATCTTTTACATATACCAACGATACTTTTGTTATTTTTTTTCATACTCTACAAGCTGTGGTTGTCCGGTGGATGCTTTGAAAGGTATAACCCTGGAGCTGGAATGAAAATGTATGAATCATTTGCACATTTCATTAAGCAATTAAGTGTTGTCAGAACCAAATGAAGACCTTCAGTTCTGTGTGTTGGAATACCCCTTAATTAATTTATTTCTTTTATAGTGCCTTTATCCAGGGCACTTTATAAACATTAGTAGGCAGAATATGACGAGTGAAAATTGACAAACCAATAATACAATGCAAGGATACATTCTAATGGTCTTGTGCAACATAAAGCTATATAAAGACCAACACATTCTCCAAAAGAAACAGAGTAGGTAGAAGTCAAGTAACAAGTGATTGACTGCAATAAGAACCAAATAGTCAATTAGACTAACAGCTAAAGAGGACTTTTTATGATGTAAATGATAAAGCCTATCTCAATGTAATCGTAAGCAGCACACACAATCAGTCATAAAGGTTTGTGGTCTTACCTATGAAAGACCAGACTATAAGAGGCAAATAGTCATTTCCCAACATTTTATTAGCTACGTGGTAAGATAAGCTAGTTTACTTTTGAACTGGACAAATGGTCTATGTCCTGAGTAGCATTCTTTTTTTTAAATTAATATAAGAGGTGCATTTGAAAGTAGATGTACTGTAGTGAACAGGACAAGTTGGGAAGAGGATATAGTTGTACCTAACCTGGGCTATTAAGACTTTGTTTTTAATTTCTTTATACTTTAGATTTTAGATTACAATTATAACAGTATTTGTACAAAGCAGACTTTGTAGCCATGGACAATTTAAGATAGCTTCTCTAAATGTCCATACAATTGTATCACACACAAAAAGAGGTGCAAGTGCATGGGATGCAGTATCTTCCTGTTATTGCCTGTACGTTACAACCATAATCAGTAAGCACTTCAAAAGAAATGTTTGGAAAACTCAGAGACAAAAAACAGTTATTTCAAGCATCAAAGGGATTTCCAAAAACAATTCAGAGCTAGTACAGGTAAGGGAAATATATTTTAAGCAAATCATATATTTACAACAAGGAGTATTAACATGTAGTATTCATTGACAGAGAATACCATTCAATACTGTACATGTTGAATCGTTTCCTAATTGGTGTATTGTCCTTACTATGAAAAAAGGTTGGGAAAGCCTAGTTCAGCACCAAAACTCAAGTACCTATAGAGGCTGGGCTATCAGCTTGGCGTGAATATCAAAGACTTGGATCCCACAGTAAGGCAGGTGGGTGGCAATAAAAATATATTAATAATTAGAATTATAAATAGAAAAAAAAACATATAACTGTTCAGAGATGGCTTATCAGGTAAGATGAGGGTAGAGCTCAAGTAACGCAGTCACAGTGAAAGCACTAATACGTGTTGGACTAAATCCGATGAAACGTATTGTGGTAAATTTGCTGGCAGTAGTGATTCTTTCTTTTGTCCAATCCATAGTGTAATAAAATCACATGTTACTTTTCCTAGAGTTGATTGTTGAAAATATGTAGAAGGAGTAGAAATCATTGACAAACTGTGATAGACAGGACTGATCATGACCATGTTGATCGTTAAAGGCATCAGAAGAACTACCTGGAATGGTGGTTTTAACCTTTTTCATTCTATTTTTTATACTCAAACCTTATATACTACCCTTGGCAGAGATGGACAAATGCCCCTTTCCAACACAATTAGCTCAAACTAATATGTAGGAGGGATGTTAGCAATATAAAATCTGTACTTCATAAAATTCAGAATTCTTTTTATCAACAGATGTATCTTGAGTTTTTTGCTCATACAGACATAAAAACATCTGCACGGAAACATTAGTGTCGGGAAACAAAACATTATTTTTTCAGGTTTCAGTTAATTAAACGTAACTCATTTTCAGTTTATACTTTACTTTCAATGTAACAAATTATCACTTAACTAAACCATCTTAAACAGTACTTGTTACGGCATGAAGAAATACATGTGCATGCAATTAAAAGGGTGCAACCATCCCACACATATCCTACAGCAGTGGCTCAGAACAGCTGGAAGTAAGTTATTCTAAATATTTTAGATTAGAAAGTGCATTTACCAATCATTTAGCTCAGAAAGTTACCTAACATTAAACACAATTAGATCAGATGTTGTCAGCAGGAAGCCTTTACTCTGTAGTGTTAATTGGAAGTAAACATATCTCACACCTCTTCAGCTGTGGGGCTGGTGTCAATGACACAAAATAAATAAATGAGATGATTTTGTCACTGATTAGTAATTATTGGCGACAGATTTCCTTATGGGGTGCTTAAATTAAGAGAATTGATAAACGGCAATTCTCCGATTTGTTCAAGTATTCACACAATTTGTGGTGCAGTATTGAACTACAATATTACCATAAACTTTCCAGAGCTTCCAATGTACATAAGCGACTCCAGAAATTTCAATAAAGACACAGGCTGTGTCAGTTTTTGATCCTTACCCAAAGTTACATGGGCTTTTTGATTGCACGTCAACTACTTGACACATTGCTGCAGAGCAAGGCACAAGAAAAACTTGCACACGCTAGAGTGGATGACACAAAGCTGTCTCTGTAAAGACAAGCGACTGAGAGTGGATTCCATTTTCCTTAAAAAACAACTTAACTTACTGTTAAAATAAGTATAACATGAGTACAAGTGGAAAACTGCGCCCTTACAGCATTCATTTTTTTAATCATATATTTATGACTATGTCCTGAAACAAAACTTTATCCACTAAACCTTCAGCTTCCATCCATGCTGATCGTACAGTCTCATGAGCAACCTCTAGGATTTTAAAATGAGGAATCCAATAGTGCCGTTTGAAACACCTGAATTACTAAATGTTTGTTGAACAAAACTGGTTAACATATGTCCATGGGACATGTAGGGTTGTAGAATAGCAACGGACTCTGGTGAGATTCCTCTATTACAACAGCAAAGTTGGTCCTTCAGGCCTTGCTCCTCTAGTCATTGAGGGAGTTATGAAGTAATGCAGGATGATAACATATTTTGGAAACGGCTATCATAGAATGTAAAATAAACTTTGGTTCCCGACAAGAGTTGGAAAAGTGCTGTTAATCATTAATTCTGCTGAAGCTGGTAAAACACACAAAGTTTCCGTCTGACATTGCAACTTTTGTGAGATCTACTGACAATACGAAGAAAAAGTCACGATGACCATTTTGAGGCTTTCTAAACTTCTTTACAATTGTTAGATTTCCAGAACAGAATCGTACGGGCCGGAGATACAATATAAATCAATCCCTGTGGATCTCTCTGCATCTAAAAACCGAATCTGCTGAATGCTGTAAATCTGAATTTTAAATCAAATTGCTGTGCCATGTATATATTAATAAAAAAAATAGGATTCACAAAACCTGACCTTTTAATAGTCATGTGAAGTCTTTGCTGTAAGCAGCAAGTGCATGCCGAATGAGTGACCTTTCTAGAATTATTGTTTATGATCTCTCTGTGTATGTATGTGAGCAGTTGTGCTAGGGTAGGAGAAGAACATATTCCAATTTATTTCAAAGGTTATAGATGAAAGCAGAATATACAACTAAATTATCATGCTCTCTCTGTTTCGTAAGAGAAATTCCGTCAAAAATGTGTTCTTTCGTTTGGCTTATACAACCAAGATTTTGCTAAAAAAAAACAACAATGTAATAAACTTCTGTTATGGTTAAAACAAAATACTTGTAAGCAGGGCCAGACTAGGATAACGAGGCGGCCTTGGCCCTGTTCAATCGGTAGCCGCCTAATGACATAAGTGCAGCCGACAGATGAATATGACGGCTCCATGTTACGTCTTTATGCTCATGCATGACCAGCAACATAACCGGGAATATCCAGCCAGTGGCAACACAGGCGAGCAATGTCAGGCAGTGGCCCACCAGGCATTTGGCCAGTGTGCTGGATGGCCAGTCCAGTCTCCTTTTCTATATGAGATTCAGGATGGTTTAGAGCGGGATGTGATTAGTAGCATGTGAGGTAAAAAGTAGGAAATTGGTGGCAATAAGCATTGCATGCAGAAATGTGTCCTCCATAAATAAAACATACCCTAATTTCTATTAAGACAATAAGAAAATCACTAGATGCATACTAATATATCTTGTGAGCAATGCTCAGAATTATTACTTGTTAAATATACTGTACCTCTTGAGTGATTGTGTATTGCACACACATACAAAAGATATTATGGGTGTTATAAAGTAAGTCAATATTTTAACGAGATATGTGGATTATCAGCATCAATTCTGGGGTTTTCTAATCACATATACAGTCAAAGTGGATTCAAAGCAAAAATCTTACTACACTACACGAAAAAAAAGGATATTGCCACGTCAGGAATATCATGGTGCTACATCAATCAATAAATAATAATAATTAAAAAACCTTGTAGCAGCTCCCTAGATTACCTATTACCAAATTTGCTCACCATTAGCTTATTAAATGTAGGGATCCCTACTGTTCTTAAGTGTTTTTTGCTCAGTTTTGCCCAGGTAAAAATAGAGAATTAATTGTTAATATATGCCTGTGTATAGTGTTAGAAGTGCATTAGCAGCTCTGTTGGGATTTCTAAGATGTATCTTTGATTGACGTGAGATTACCTTTACAACCTGTACAGCGTCCACATCTACGTACGTACTGTATCAAGCAGGTATACACCAATGACATTACCATAAAAACGAGTTAAGAATTATAAAGGGACATACCTTGTGTTCTTATCAGACAAACCTCTTTCTAGAATTCCCACATCAAGATATATTCACTAAAGGGGGAGTTTGCAGGTGAGCAAGTCACTAGCGCGTCTGCCCGGCAAGAAGGTCAGACATGCACTGTATAATGCGTAGTTTCAAGATCCTTCACTAATTTATATAAATTATATATGGCCAGCCAATCTCTTCCTGCAGCAGAAACTCATTGGGGTTGGCTCTTCATAAAGTACAGTTAAGTGAAGGATCTGAAACACAACTCTTCTGTCAACTCACCCTTAAGTGATTACCCCAGACTCCATAATTCTTTCTCGGCGCACATTTATTCCGCCATTTTGTGGAGCCTGATGCATACTTTTTGGTATGCTTTACAATTAATGTTGAACCTAATCATCCACTGTGGGTGAGTAATTTACCAATTAGCCATTTAAGCCCAGGGACAATTAAAATGTTTTTTAAAGGCCCCAAGAATAACACAAAATCATCCTGCCTTTTCCTGAGTAAGGATACCACCACTGTTACTGCAATGCATAAGGAAAGTGAGATTTTCTTCTTCATTACTGTATTAAGTGCTTTTTCCGCGTTTCATTTTTTTTTTTAAATATTTTTGTTTTTTACAATGTAGTAAATAGTTTTATCTAAAGTTGAATTACATATTTCAGTTATGTCTTTTACAGAAGAAAACACATCTTGACAAAAAGCCCCAGTAGATAAAATAGATAATAGAATTAGAATTTTTGTATGCTTATGGTTTCTTTTAGGAAAATAATTGTACACAGGTAATAATCATACTAACATCTTGGTGTACCTGAAAGAGCCCAAATTTCAACAATAGGATAAACCAAGAAGAAGAAAAAATATACAAAGCCACTACAGTATACAGCTTTGTACGGTCCATTATAGTGTTAATGGAGCTGGTTTGGGAGATACGAGATCTCCCTTATAACCATCCCATTAAACAGCATAACAACGGAGGCCCTAATCACCCAAGATGGTGACCTGCCCCTTGGTTTTGCAGGGCCTTTCCGGTCTAGGCCAACTGAAGACATTGCTTCAGCAAAGCCTAACAGTTTGATAAAACATATATAATAAACAAAAATAAAGCAATAAAATAATGATATCTAACTGCCTCGTTAATAAACCGGGAACATTGCATTGTCACAAAAGACTTGTCCTCAATTGTCTTCAGGTTCCTTGCCAAACAACAGTCTTATCCAAAAGATGTAAAAAAGGGGCTGCTCCAGGAAAATAAGCTGCTCTTTTTCACTTGTTTATTTTAACATAAATTAATGTTCCCCGCTTTGCCGCTAAACTAAGACTGTTATATAAAAAAAATCCCTTACATGTCTGTGCGTAGTTCCTATCTGTCTGCCGCAGAACACGATTCTTTTGTGACTAATTTTCCATTGTTAGATTTTCGGTGAGGAAAAAGTTAACCTCATCTCAATCACAATATCATAATCGTTTCCAAGGTTATAATTTAACATGTGACAGAAACATGCTACAAAGACAACAAAAAGGAATTGTGATTATAACAAAATGTTGCACATAACCTAAAAAAAAAAAAGAAAAATGATTTAAGGTGACAGGAGACATAAAGCATAAAAAAAAATATTTGACAGTTAAATGAGAGGTTGAGGTGAGTAGAAAATTATTGTAGTTATGAAAGTTTGTCACATTGCATTGGGTGATCTTTAACTGAAATTCAGCTCATTAGAAATGTCCAATTAGCAATGCTAAACTCACCTCCTTTCTTAAAATACCTAATATACATACATCCATGTATCAAAGGTAAGTTGGCCATTGCTGGAAATGGTGCTAAGAATAATTAGGTCTTATACAACAGCAGCATCTAGTGGACACTGTCACATAGATTCCCTCGTGAGTGAATTCTCAAGGAAGATTTTAACATTACACATTTACATTAAACCCCATTGTATTTATCCAGTACCACCAGAATCGGTGGCAAAACCACAATAATGGAGAGTGAATTAACAGCAGCGTTCACATATAAAAGATACAATAAATAATAACATTAAAGAGAAGAGGGCCCTGTTCTTGCAAGATCAAAGAGGAGGTTGAGTGGGAAGAAGACAGAAGGTGAGTGACTGTTTTGGTGAGGAAGATTTGTTTGTTGATGGGGGTATTATTGAAAGCGTTAATGGCAGGGAGATCTGAAAGATGGAGAAAAAAAGATGATTTCTTTCGGAACTCAGGTTGTGGGTATTAGGAGGATACATTGCATCCTTCCCTGTACAAATTAGTTTTTGCGAGCATTTACAATAAGTAGGGGAACATTCCAGAGAATAGGCACAATATGGGTAAAATCCTAAATGGGTGAGTGGGGGGAAGTGATAACCGTTAAAAAGAGATGCACGTTGTTGGCAGAATGTAGAGGGTGGTTGGGGGAGTATGTGTCAATAAGAGCAGAGAAATTGGAGGGACAGTGATGTTAAAAGCTCTGTAGGTACCGAGCAGGGCTTTAAATTGAAATCAGGATTGTATGGGGAGTCGGTTGAGGTACCAGCTCAGTGGGGCAGCAGATGAAGAGTGATGAGATAAGAAAATTAATCAAGCAGGAGTGTTCAGGGTGGATTGAATTGGTGAAAAGCACAAGAGTTAGTAGGGAC
Source organism: Spea bombifrons (assembly GCF_027358695.1). NCBI lineage: Eukaryota > Metazoa > Chordata > Amphibia > Anura > Pelobatidae > Spea > Spea bombifrons. Next base: position 35,160,317 of record NC_071092.1, on the reverse strand, counting down.
TTGCAATAGTCCAGGCAGGATATTAAATGGAAATTAATTAATATTTTAGTAGTGTCTTGTGTGAGGAAAATGTTTAAACAAAATCATCAGATATAAACCTGATCTGGTTACTTCAAAATCCTACAGCATTAGAAATACTGTAATTGCAGGATACAAATATTAAATGCAAATTCCATAAAAAAAATGTATATAATATTATTTAGTTTTATTAGAAAATTAGCTTGATCTCTAGAGCCACATGAATGATTTTTCTATGCTTACATTACTATATAACTGTTATAACCAGGGGCGTTTCTACAGGGGTTACTGAGGCTGAATCCCAGAGTCTCAACTTCATAGCCCACATGGAGACTGTGGAGCTTAAAGCATACTTTGGTCCCAGAGTCTCTATTCGGGGCTATGGGCCAACTAGCAAGATTATAGATCTCCCTCTAACTGGCTCCAAACTAATGCTCGGCACAGTGGCATACCCATGGGGGGGGCGGTTTGCCCCGGGTTTCACATGCTCACGTAACGCAAGGTCAAATGCAAATGTGAGAGTGTGTGTGAAAATGTGTGCCACTGCGTATGTAAGTTATTAGTCGAGAGGCAAGGGACAGATGGAGAAAAGTGTTACACCTGCCAAGCTGTTCTTCCTTCTGCTGAGAAACAAGCAGCTAAACCTTTCAGCACCAGACAGACCCAGCGTTGTAGAGAGAAGTGGGATGCCAGGGGGATGCTGCTGTGCTGTAGCTAGCCATAGAGTAGCCTGTTCCGCACATGTGCTGTCCTGGAAAGAACAGGTTACTATAGCAGCCCACCCCAAACATCAGACAGGACCAATGTTGAGGTGAGAGATAATAAGGGATGAGGAGGTGGGGAGAAAGGGGAGAGATAATAAGTATAAAGGATAATGAGAAGATGAGATATAATAAATAGGGAAGACAGGGAGAAAAAGGGAGAGATAAAGTAAAATCTGAGATGAGAGAAAGAGAAATTGAAGAGATGAGATAAAAAGGAAATATATAGTGAGAAAGGAGAGTTCAATTAAAGGGGAGAGATAAAAGACAAAAGGGAGAGGAAGGGACAAAACACAGAGAGAAAGAGGAGGGTCAAGAAAGAGGAGGAGAGTGAAAAAGGAGGGAAGATACTGTAACCAGAAAGGGGGAGAGATAGAAAAGAGGAGGAGTCATAAAGAGAAAGGGCAGAAAAGAGACAAAGAAAAAGGGAGAGGGAAAATTGATGAGGGAAAGAGAAAGGTGGGATGATAAAGAGAACAGGGTGGTAATGGAGATAATGGCATAAACTAGCCATGGACAGGTAGGGCAGAGGACAGGGGTACGGAGCTGGGAGAAAGATATAGGCGAGAGACAGAAGAAAGGAGCCTGCAAGAGAAAGAGCAAGACAAAGAAACAGAGGGGAACCTATATGTAGGAATTGCTACTGAGTTCACCTATAAAGAAAATAAGTTTCTGCCAGTGCAACATACTCTTGTTTGACGTCAAATAAGGAAGAAACGGGATCCCAACTCAGGGTCTGTGATTGCTGTCAGGAGAAACAGCTGCTCAGAGGGGGCTTTGGAAAAGTGGAGTGTAAATGTTGTTAATAATAACAATGTACTTTTCAATTATATGTGTACATGTGTGTTAATGTGTGTATGTGTTAATGTGTGTTTTGTATGCAAAATTGACTATATGCATGTTCAATATTTAAAATATTTAAGTGCACAAAAATTATGTATTTCCAGTAAGTAGTTACAGGTCTTGAAAGCTTGCAATCTATATTTACTCAGCCAATAAAGGTATCATTCAAACTCCACTTGTCTCCTGTAATTCTACAGCTAACAGGGTACCAACTCTCATCTTTCAGTAAGTAGTTGTGAAGAGTAGTTGTTTTTCTTAAACATTTTCCTGGTTTATGCCTAAGTGGTCGGCAGAGAAGGCAGGGTAACATTTAGAGAGTGAATGAGAATGAGAGTGTGATAAAGTAAGTGTGTGTGAGAGAGTGTGAGTGAAAGGGCCAGAGAATTTCAGATGAAAAACTTTTGCTTCATTTTCGTCTGCTTCGTTGGGGGTCTGGCCTCATTTTCGTCGCTTTGAACGAATCTCTGAATTTGGTAAATGTGTAGTAGGTACCAAGCCGAATGCACAAGTCTAAAGATGGTATCATTTTAATCCCTTCATGACAAAGCCCGTACAGGCTCACAATGCAATGTTTTTAATGGGTTTAAGGAAAACCCATTTTTCTTAAGGGGTTAATTCCCTCCTTGGAAATATATTTCTCTTTAATATACCTCATATTCTAAACTGCAGGACCTCTTGCAGAAAAAAGCACTATAGTCAAGTGTTTAACATCTACAAAAATGTAATTTAGCGTATTTTACATAAAATCAATTTATATTCAAACATTACTGAAGGCCTTTGAGCTATAAGTACCAGCAAACTACAGATGATCATAGTAGCAGGCACATTTTTGAATGTTGTTGGTTCTTTCTGTATTACTTACAGTCTCATTCACTCTCTCTTAAACTCTCACACTCTAATTCACGTTCTCTCATACTCTAATGTCATGCTCTCTCTCAATTTCTCGGTACCTTCTCTGCCAAGTGCTTCAGTATCCCTTCTTTTGCATCTTGATCTTCTGTCTTCTGTGAACAAAATTCCTAAAGGAAGTTTGGAGGCATTCAAAGTAGTACATTGGAAGATGCTGAATGGCAACATAGAGGATCATTTCTGACTATGTTCTACATGGCTGGAAACGCCTGATTGGGATAAACATGAAGACTCTGTGGAACTCCTGAGTGGATCAGAACTTTGCCACAACTCGCTGGAACTTTAACCAGGTGTAGCTCGGACCCCATGCAATGGATTACAGCACCTTTTGGACAGTTAACAGAGGTAGTTCAGAGCTTTCCAGTGACACCTGACTTGTGGAGCTCCACAGGGAAACCCCAGGAATAGTACTTTTCCATCTGCACCAAGTAAATCTTTAAAAAAGTCACTCAGGGCCCCAATGCCGAATTAGGGCCTTATTTGGACTAGAGACGACCCTGGTTGTGGGAAAGCTACCTTGGGGGGTTCCGGAGTTGCATGTTTTATGTTGCCCAGATTATGTAGCCACAGGAGGTCCCAGAATCAGGCGCCAGATGGATAATCCTATTGCCCCAAGGTATTGTTTGTTTGTGTATTCCCCTTGCTGGACCTGAAAGAGGACTTTGTGTGTTTTTCTGTTCCATTGTATGCTGTGTTTTCTGTGCATAAATACCTGCATGTGTCTATGAAAGCCAGTTCTGTTCTGACCTCAACATTGATCCTGTCTGATGTTTGGGGTGGGCTGCTATAATAACTCACTGTCCTTTTCAGGACAGTACGTGTGCTGAATACGCTAAGCTACGGCTAGCTACAGCACCAACGCAGCTTCTTCTCGATACAACACTGGTTCTGTCTGGCGCTGAAGGGGTTAACCGCTGGTGTCTCTGCAGATGTACCCAGCGGGTGTACAGGTGGTCCCATCACAGGGGACTGCACGCCACTTCCATGACCCAGAGTTTTTCCGTAGTGACCCGGAGATGTGGTGCTTCACTCAGAGTCTCCAGGTAAAAACCGGAGAGTTCTCAGGTATGCAGAGAGGCCTTAAATTGGTAGCTAGGTTTATATGAAATTGTAAGTAAAATCAACGCTTACAAGAATATTGCTGTCCATGAGTCTTATTGCCTTAGATGACTATACTTTGATCTGAAAAGTGACTTACTGGTTGTTAGCTAAAAGGGTCTTGTCACAATATATATATGTATATTTTTTTATTAAATCTTCTGTTATACTGTTTGGTTCCCTTGGGTATGTGCCTATTCTTCTGGACACTGGGTGGCATGAGTGTGGCATTTCTAAGATTATAGCTAAAAACCTTTAGCTGTGGGTGCATATGGATAAGAGTTCCTAAATTTTAAGATATCTTGCGTTACTTCACATGGGTTACACATCATGCATACTAAATAAAAACATAACACATAACAACATAACCCTTCTAGTATAGTGGAAAGGCTGTAGCTTTATTAAGGTCTTGATTACATTGTGGGGGGGGGGGTTATAATTTAAAATCATTAAAAAACATGAAATATTTTTACAGCAACCATAAAAATGCCATTATATTTGCATATCCCTCGGGATAAGACCTCACACAAGTGGTCTGCCTTACTAACCAGAGCACCCAACTTTAATTCAACTTCAAATCTATCCACATTAATAGGAGGCAACACTAACACCATCCCTCGTTTCATACCTATAGAGTTGCAACAATAAAGCTTAAAGATAATAACAAATACACGTTACAACTGATACAAACTCTTAATTTCTAGAAGTATACTCAGTGACAAAACTGTTAAAAAAATATATAAATAATAATTCTTTACTTATTTTTTAGTCTGACACTTTAGGAAATGTATTTACAAATTCTCAAGTTCTCTATCCCCCCCCCCCATCAAGAAGATATTTGAATAAAATGCTAGAAGGCTAAATCCTTTTGAAACTGATTCTTAATCAGAGCTGCTTTCAGTCTGCTCGGATAGTCTTTAAGGCACTGTGGCATTCTTTGGATTCTCCCTGGTGTCCCTGGCTTTGTAAATAAACTCTCTTGCTGTACTTTGGCCACCTCTTCCTCCCATTCTAAAACAATTTAAGGAGGGGTGAGCTGCTGAACAAATAGAGCATCCCTGCCTGTATATGCAGTTCTCCTTCCATTTATACGACAGCTCATTAAAACCCCAGCAGTAACCTTTCCTTAATGTGTTACCAACTGAATGTATAGAATTTCTTAATAACTAAAAGTAGAAGCCCTTTGAGGCAGCGTTACATTTAGCCACGATCAGACATCTTTCATCTCCTCATGTGTAGGCCAGGCCATGCCTCCAAAACTTCAGTATGCCTCTAATGGTATCTCAAGATGCTAACATATAGAACAATATTCTAGATACTTTTCCAATTACACCATAATAAATTGTAAGCAATTATAAAACACTTGTTTTCCTCGTTTTAATGTATAGGTTTGTTTTAGATTTGTTTTGTTATACTCTTTAAATATACAGTATGTATTGTAACAAGCGCTGCATAAATTGTTGGGGCAAAATAATATCTGTTGTTTGTGTTCCATTACTTCAAATGAACCTACTTTGTGTGAGCCAGTTTTACTCCTCGCTCCTCTGCTCAACAATCTTTAAGAGAAGACTCGATAAAGTTTAATCTTCACTATGTTACCTGATGTAAAGACTCAGATCTTAATCAGTCCTCGCCTTGTCTTAGATTCAGGACAGCTTCATGTTTATCCCATGCATGAATTCTCTCACTGTGTTCCCTCGTCTATTTATCTACCACCCCCTTGGTAAAGCTGGGAGAGAGCTGTCCCCTTATTTTAACACTGGACAGTAGTGGGTAGAATGGTCAAAATTAAGGAAATGTGTATATATATATATATATATATATATATATAATCACCCTCTCAGTAAAAAAAAAAATCCTTGCATTACATGCAAACTTTTAGACTATGACCTTGTTTTTTGTTTAACATTTTTACTCTGAAATAAACTTCCTTCCTGTACTTTGTTAAATCCCTTTTAAGTATTTAAATGTTTCTCTCACATCTCCCCTCTCCCAAGCTATACCTTTCATCTAGAAGGCATTGTTAACAGCTAAAGCACTTCCCCCAATTTATTTAAATGTGATCCCAGCACAGACTCGCCCTCTGTGCCTGTCAGCCCTGTGGTTACCTCTTCGTACAAACGTCTCACATCTGCAGCCCTGCTAGCTGAGTAAGTAGCAGCTCCGCTATTATGACTTCTGGGACAGCTTCGGTTGTCTTAACCCCTGAAGCTGCTCCTTTTCTTTTCCTGCATGGGGATAGTAACCGTCTTCTCGGTTTCTTTTTTTCTGTGTTCAATAGTTTTTTCCAGTTCCTTCGGCACCACCTCCTGTATATCTGCTACTTCAATGGCTAATTGAACACACTGAGCTTCTTCAGACAGCCCAGGGGAGGCACAGATACAATCTTCCAACCAGTTGAGGTCCTCACTAAGCTCGGCTCTTCTTCTGATTCGCTCCGACAGAACTTCCCAGACATAACACTGGCACAAACATCTTCCTGTTGCGAAGACACGCCATTCCAAGATGCTTTCTGCCGTCCGGACCTCTGAGGTATTAACTTTTAGGGTATTATATTGAAAAAAAAGTTCATTTTTGTCAAACCGATGCAATGTTCTTGCTGATTGGTCCATTTCAGTGGTTGCTATGGTGATAAACCCACTTTTTAAAAGATTTCTCCAGAATCATGTTGTTTTTCTATGCATAACAATGTGTAGTTATGGAATGTATAATGTAGGAGTTCTTGTTTCACTCAGTTGATACATTTTATCACAGCGCTGAGTTACTGTATAGCGTGCAAAGTACACCAAGTAATTAATAGTGTTGCCGTGATAAGGGCTTGCAGGGTGTTTCCCAACAGTAAAAGTAAAGCAACAATCTGTAGCTGTACATTAATTAATACTTATTAATAATTAATAATATTATTTCCGCTGTAAAGACTCAAACCTGAACTGGCCCTTGGTCTTGTCTTCGGTCCAGGATATCCACATGCCTACGTTATACACGTTTAAATGCCCTCAATGTATTAGCCTCTACCCCTTCTGCTGGGAGGGGGGGTTATTCTACTTATCTACCACCCTCTCTGTAAAGTAATACTTCCTTACATTACAGAAACCTATTATAGGGCCCTAGCTTGTTTGGCAGGTTTATCTATGGTATTTTAGGAACAGGAAATATAATCTGTCAAATAGTATGTGCAACTGAAATATATATATATATATATATATATATATATATATATATATACATATATCACACAACTGCAGTGAGCTGGTAACTTTGTTGGTTAATCTACATGTTTCTGGATCACTGCATCGCATTTCTGTGCAGGAAATAATTATGCCTAGTAAATATTTAACACTAATAGTCTAAGTGCCAGGAGGAGTGACCAGTGGCCTCTGGATCTCTGGTATCTATTGGGTTAACTTTGCATTTTTTAATGAATTGCTTTCTAAGAGGTAAAACTTTTTTTTTCAGATAGATCTGAGAGGACTCTGCTTTGTTATATGTTTATATGCTTTTTTTGATATATATAACTGTGCACTTCTATTTAATATTATTAAAAAAAATGCTTTATGCTGAGTTTCCACAGGAAATCATTGGTTTCTCTATGTGGCATATAAGGGTTAACATACTAAATGACCTCATTGCAAAATATTATTGAACAAATACAGCGTGCTTGCACTTGTTTTTATGTTTTGCACTTTTTGATGACGCATTTCACTTAGTATTGCAGAATTAATGTTTTAAGAAACACTTGACGAAAACAGAAAACTAATTCTGAGAAAGTAGAGGAACTGTGTGCCAATGTGTTATCGATGGCAATTTGGGAATTTAGGAATCATTCTTTTATTTGTATGTTTATTTGTTATAAAGCCATCCCAGCTGATTGTGCTGACATGCCTTTTGCACTCATAATATTAAGCATGGTCTGTTGCTTTGGCAAGAATGCGAATAGCATTCAGCTTTTTTGCCGGGCATATGAGTCCAGCTCAGGGGAAGAAGTGCTGACATCGTGATTATACATCCATGACACAAGGGCTCAGCTTAGCCTCTTATCTCGTGCTATACGCAAACATTCAGTTGTGTTTTGTGCTTTCCATGTGCTAGAACTAGTTATACATCCACTGTAATGTCATAAAAACAGTACCAGCAATGAATTTAGCTTCTGTGCTGTCCTAGGCCCGACATAGTCTGTACTGCCTTAAACGGCATGCCGTGCCTTTAAGACACAGAGCGCCCGGACATGACGTCATATCCCTGCGCTCCATGTCTAATCCAGACTATAGTGTAAATAGTGTGTAATAGTGTGCATAGTGTAAGTGGGCCAGCTGAGGAGATCAAACATCTCCCCTGTAACCGGCCCATCGAGCAGTGGGATACTGCAGGCCTGTTCGACCAAGAGACTGATTCCCCCCGCTTGGGTAGGAGGGGGTAGGAGGGGGACTGCCGCCCTTGGCCAGAATATGTCACTGAACAATGCAGCTCTTTATTATAAATCGATGAAATGAAATGTATTTTTAGGTAATAAGTGAACCTTGTCTATCGTACTCTACTTTTAATTGATGGCTATAGCAGGCTTTCTTTACTCAGTATTAATCACAACATAATAACTATATAATAATTTGGTGTATTAAAAGTTAGTCCAGACATGGACCTCTCTAGTATATAGAGGTAAACGCCATACCTGGACTAACCTTTACATTTGGGGTGGACCCCAAGAGATCAAACTTTTCAAAATACTTTAAAACTATCCTTATTTACAAAAGTTACACTTATTGTATTGCTTCATCTTTTGTTTCCTTTCTTTTTTGTTAAAAGAGTTAACGTTCAGTACTAGTGTATCAGTTTGCAATATGTTTGGGGCTGGACTGCCTGGGGACAGGATATCTGATTCCTTTGTCATTACGTGGACTTTGCTCTGGAATCTCCAATCCTTGCTGTTCCAAAGTTTGCTTCTGTAGTTGATGTGACAGGAAAGGAAGGGATTTTTTCAACAGGGCATTGGCAGACATGTAAAATGAGCTGGTATATACAGTACATACAATATAGATCTGGCGGATCTATATGATAATGTATATCTCAATATAAAAAGCCTTTCTTTTTCTGTGTTTCCAATTGTAAACCCATAAAAGTGTCCTCTGTTCCGGTAAGTGTAATCCGATAATTTTACAAGATGGCCTTGTCCCTCCTCATTGCAGACAGTGCATTCCACGAGTGTGCTATAAATAAACCCATTATATTAGTATGGGCTTGGAGTTTCTGTATTGATAATGTTTTTGAAATAAGGGTTTCTTGTTGTCAAACAATTTATATAATGCACGAGAGGAATGCACCTGGAGTTTTGTGATGCACTGGTGGTAGATCCAGAGCCTGATCTTGGAAGGGACGCTCGCATTAATGCACACAACCCAAACACTCACATTAACACACAGGCACACAAACATCTACACAACCAGACACTAACACACTCAGGGGCTCACACTGACACACAGGCACACACACTGATACAGCCAGACTCACGCACCATTATGCAACGTACCCTGCATAAAGCCCCAGCTCGTATTCACTGCAGCTAGCTTTGCAGTTGCCGGTATGTGACCCTGGTGAACTCCGTCTCCTTCTGGAAATTAGGAAAATAAGAGGGTAAATTTAGGAATTACCTCTTTATTGCAGCATTGTTCCTTATGTACAAGGTGGGGCAATTGCCATGTTGCCCCCACCTTAATGCCCATGGCATGCACGATCCCATTATGTGGGCATGTATGCCTGGGTGCACAAAAATCCAGAAGTCCACCTTGAAACCGTTTCTGTTGGTAGGCAGATATCTGGTATCTATCCAAAGCTTACAATGCAGGTGCAGTGAAGTAAACAAGGTTTTCAACCTTCACCAAGTATTTTTTTTCAACTGCGCCTTTGAGAGTACCTGTGAGTGTGAAACATAATCGTGTACCCCCCTCCTCAGTTATTCCATTAGACCATTACCTTACTCTTTAATCATAGATTTTATGTAAACATAAGATACGTGCATCTTGTGAGTGACTTAGCGTATTGTATAAATTAGGTTATAGTAGTATCTGGCGTTATAGCCCAGAAAAATTATGTTGTTTGTGTTTCCACCAACCCCCCCCCCCCATCTATTCATTGTGCTTGGTTCATGAAAAGGCCTTCTGTTTCACTGAACTCTGGAGTGATTTGTCTTCAAATCTTTAACAGCTCTTGAGCCTTAACAATATTGTATTGTATGGGACATCGTCATTGCTCCAGTTTCTAAAACATTTTATCTTATTTAAACCCAAATACACTATGAGAGTTTATAATTTTTCTAAACACATGGTATCTACTAGCAGTACTTTCACTACAGGAAGATATAAGAAAAATAAGAAAACTGTCTGTGTCAATATGAGCCAATTGTAGTTTGGATTAGGATTGCCAAACTAAATGGCCCCAACAAAGCAGCCATCATGTCCCACACCAACCCATCAATTTGCCACATTTTTTACAGTATGCCATCACATTAAAAAGGGTTGAACTTCAGCATTCAAGAGGTTAAATACAAATACTGACATGTTAGCTTCAGACACAGAAGTTTTGCACTTAAGGGTTGAAGAGGTAAACTACACACATGAAAGTTTTGTACTCCAGTAGTGGAGAGGTTAAATACACAGACATACCACTCCATCATTGAAGAGGTAAACTGCGCACGCACACGCTCATACCCGGAAGTTGTGCAATTCAGCATCTGGGGTTAATTACACACAGGAACAGTTTGAAAAGCAGTGCTTGGTGGTTAGTTAGCTGTACCGCAAACGTTAACTACAATGTACAAAGCTCAATATGTATAGCTTGGGGGAGAGAAGAGATAAAATAATGTAAATACATAAAGGGGTTTAACAAAGTAGAATAGAAAACTGTATTTCAAAGGAAGAGAAATGTTAGAAGATGCCATAATCTAAAACCAGAGGGTCAGAGACTTACAGGCTTATAGAGTATGGTAGATAAATGTTACAACCTTCCAGCAGATGTGGTAGAGACTAAAACAGTGAGGCAATTTAAACATTTATGAGATCGGTATAAAGCTATGTTAAATCTAAAACAAGACCAAGGACTGATTTAATGGGCAAACTGGATTGTACGGAATTGTTCCTATTTGCTGTCAAATTCTATATTTTCTGTGACGCCTACGCTGTACCAGGTCTATTTTAGCCAATGATTCTGGGGGACTCAGAACAGGAGTTTAAAAGATCTACTTCTAGCTGTTGGTAGACTACATCTGTATGAGAATGTGTTTTTCTAAGCTCAATGTGTCTCAATGTGTGCAGTTTCAAAGAGGTTGTCTTGTGCCAAACCTAAAATACCAAGATACCCTCCCTGATACCCACTAATTCCTGTTTCTTGGCCAGAAGTTCAGACAAAAATAGTGTGACGATGCTCTGCTTGCTATCAGCTAAAAATTGATAATTTATCCAAAATCGATATTATCAACACAAACATAAAATGTTATTTATGTCATGTTAAGGTTTCCTATAACAATGGAGATTTTTGTAAGATATTTTAACAATCCTTTTCTTCTTGGCTGCTTGATTGAGTCAGGGGCGAAACACAGGCCCCTGCATCACAGGGAGACCCCCAGTCGCAAGAGGCCACCAAGGTTTCTTGATACAGAAGTGTGCTCTTTGAAACTGGCCCTAATCTTCTGTTAAATTGGTAATAATCACAATATACAAGGTGTTTTGAGCAAAATATGGCTTATCTGGAAGAAGATATCAGGTGTATGATGCCAACTTTGTTCTACATGCAGTGTAATTATGTTACACAATTGTTTCAAAAGCTAAATTGAACAAAGGACTGTTTGTATCATACAGTGCTTACCATAAAGTGTTTTTCATTCGTACGACATGTCCGCTTGGGGTTAGACATGTGAATGATAATAAACTGAGTAATAAATGTGGGTCTCATAGGAAATTATGATGTAAGTTATATGCTCTTTTAATAACAAGTCAGTAATTGGTCATTAAAGATTAAAATGTATTACTCTGCAAACTTTTTAGTTTCATTGTAGTAAGTGCTTTTTCGCAGATAGCCAGAAGGGGGCAGTGGTGCGCTACTATAACTTTTTTACAAAAATGTCAGGCAGAACATATTCATTCTAAATATCACAGGAATGACATGACATGTGATTATTATGGTGAATATGGCCCTCAAAATGTAGCTGTCAGCTCCTAAGTGGCAGGAAGAGAATTCAGTGTTGTGGATTTTTTTTAGTGTCTTTCTCCTGTATGTTATATGGCCTCATCTCTCTGAATCATCACTTTGGACATCTTGTGCATTATAAATCCTTCTTACAAGCTCTTAGCAATAATGTTACCTACATTATGCAAAATACACAGACAAGAGCATATTTAGAATATCTCTAAAATCCATACTGGATACTTAACCCTGTAAAATGCCCAATTTTAGTCCAGTTTTAATATTTTGTTCCCTGTTTATTTCCTTGCTCGTGTTCAGGGTGAAGATAATTACATCTAATGATAATGCAATGATTTATAAAATGATCGCTAATTATAATTTATCATTTGTTATCATTTCGTGTAGAGATACTTAGTACATATACAAATAAGTACAAATGAGAGGTCCCAATGAAAAACAACCTTTTTATTTGATCATTAAATAGAGAACTGTATATTGTACTGTAGTTTAGCATTGATAAAAACTAGACTTGTGCATTCCTATTCGGGCGAACATGGAAACGAACACGAAGGGTGCGTTTTCGTTGTTCAGCCCAAATGCCAAACATACGAACACAGGGGCAAAACGCATACGAAGACACACAACATGAAGAATCTTCGCGTTAGTCTTCGTTTACTAATTTAACCTTCCCCATCTAGCCTACCTTATCTACGCAGCATCACAGAGGTTAACGGGAGCAGAAATCTGTAGGTTTGCCTTCAGGAGTTAAACGACCGTGCGAATGACTTTATTGGTCACCTGCAGGGGCCTCCTGTGGCATTAACCAATTGGTGCACTTCATTGGTTGATGGCAGAGGAGGCCCCTGCCGGCGATCTATAGAGTTGCTTATATGGACATTTAAAATCCTGGCGCCAAAGCTGCTGCGTAGTGTGTACCGCGTTAACCCCGTATAAACCCCTTCTACAAAAAAAGGCAAAAAAAACCCAAAAAGGAAGAATATACACAAATATTCGCCAAACCGAACACAGGAACGGACGAATATTCGTGGAATATATTTTTTCCCATACGAAGATGAACACGGCACCCAACTCTTGTTTTTTTTGTTGTTTTTTTTGTTCCAATAAGTTTGCAGGCCTAGAGTCATGTAATATTTTGAATGGGTTCACCCATATAACAGGCATTTATTCCGCACAAGTATTTCATTTCAAATCTCTTATATTGGCAACTTTTTCTTTTTGAAAATTATAGCATGAGAGTGTAGGTCCATTGATAAAAATGTCACGTTACTAATTATTTTAGAATATAATACTGCATTGAATATAATAGAAAAGCTTCGGCCACATTACAAAAGGACCTCCTTTTGTAAGGTCGGAAGCAATACAGTCCCCGCAGGATTACATAATAACCATGTACCTAACAAAGTTTTATGCATGTGCACTTCTGTCGTAACTTTCATAATATGACTCACTTGGCCATGATGGATAGGCCCGCTGTCTTATACCACAGCACAATAAAAGAGTTTGACAGCTATGTTCCAGAGTGAAGCTTTAATTAGGTAGAGCTATACATTTAAGTTTTAGAAGAATTGGTTAAAGATTTTCTCAGCTGTAACCATAGTAACATGCCATTTAGTAGTTTTGAGAACTTTTCTTAACGTGCTATCGCCTTTTGGTCTAAAAATATTAAAAGACATTTATGATAATTAGTGACAGTTCTGCACTGATGTTTCTTATGTTTTTTGGAGTGCAGGTGACATATGGGATATCTGTGGCCAGCCTTAGTCTTAACATGACATTGTACGTGAAAGGCACTTAAATTGTAAACAACTGACAACCATGCACTAATGAAAGGAGGAAAGTCATCTACAGACGTGTCACGTTGCTAGCTAATGCATTGATGGAAATATATGTATGTATATATGTATTTGAATAGGTATTCTCGTCAATGCATTTGAAGTTGGCAACAAACCCTATTGAGAGTGTGCCTTGACGTGGCGGGTGAGCTTAATTATGCTTTGGCCAATTCATATAACCAAAACCTCTCATTTATATTATGTTTATATATTTGTTGCCAACTTTATTAGGGTAAGAAGCGCAGACAGTTTTTGTTTCTTGTATACATTGTACAGCCAATACACTGTTTTTTGCAGCATGCTTACACCTGTTTGGTAGGCCTCGTATTATACATTTGTATTATTTGAGCCTGAGACTAGCTTAGCGCACCGACATATTTTCTTTTCCCTATTTGCACATATTTGAGGTTGTTGGCTCCTCATCAGTCTGGTTGCAGCTAGGTTTTTGGAAAACCAACTTATCATACTTCTTTTTAACAACCTAAATTTAATTTATTATTCCTCAAAATTAGAAAAAATGCAAGATGAGTGTGGCAAAGTACCATCTTGTATTTGAAACCTTATGTTACATACGGAACATAAAATATTCTAGCACTATATAAAGAATGTAAAGACAAATTCTGCTTAATGAGTTACTCAGCAAAGAATTCTTAAACCATATGGAGAGGGAGGCTATCGGTAAACTTTAAAACAAACTACTTATTAGACTTCTAATAAAAGCAGGTTATTTTTACAGCTTGAGAATTTTGTAATCTAAATATTCTAGTATTAATTACTTTTGGGGAAATATGGCAATGGATTTTTTGCCATGTTATTTCTATATGGTGTGCATGCATGTGGATAAGCTCAAAAGCCATGCAAGGTAGTCCATTTTTTATAATGGAGCACGGTATGATATACCGCAATATATATATTTCCTAGTTACTGTCTGTAAGATCACGAACATAAAGATATACATTTTATCTATACATAAAAGGGTCATTTATATTTGATGTCTTACATACAAATGGTCACAAGGTGTCAGTGTAATCAGGCACTCATTTGTCCTGCAATCAGTTTAATGCAAAAGAAAGATTGTGATATTGTATTTATTCTAATAGTAAATTTGCCCAATTAGAGTATTGGCATTCAGTAGTTTATCATTAGTAAATTGTAATGATGAGACAATTACTGATGCATTATATTTGTCTGTCAGTACTTCCTCTCGTTCTCCCTATGCTAATTTACTCTTAATCAGTAAAGGATTATTCCAATAATATGAAGTGTTATGTATGCTTACGGAATATCCCTCCAGTGTTTCAAATGGCCAAAGGAACATTTTTAGTTAGATGCATTGTAAAGGGGATGTGCTTTGAGCAAGACTTTTCATGTTTAAAACCTACTAGAATTATTAGACACATGATAGATAGATAGATAGATAGATAGATAGATAGATAGATAGATAGATAGATAGATAGATAGATAGATAGATAGATATGCATGTGTGTCTATATATATATGATAGAACCCATCTGGAGGATAATACGCGTCATTATTAACTACTATGGTTCAGAACTTCTGAATAGGTTTGAATCCACTTAAAATAACAATAAAATATGTTTAAATACATACTTTGTCTTCGAAATACCTGTTCCGTTTAAGAGCAATTGTCTTGTATGTTCAAGTTCACTGATACTTACAGCCAGTCAGTGTCAATTGTGTTTTCTAAAATGATAGGAAGGAAATGGCATATTGCCACCATGAATGCTAACAACCTATTAAAATATCTCCTACACCCATAGGATACGACATTGACTGATGGAAATTCATTCAGTCCTGTGGTTTTAGCGTCTCCGTCATCCGTGATAAGCCAGTATAAGTTTGAGGAAGAGCCAGAAATCAAGGATATTTTCATTACAGTCGATGACCCAGAAAGCCACATCACAGCAATTGAAACCTTCATTACATACAGGATTGCAACAAAAGTGAGTAGCAGTCGCCTGTACCCAGTTTATAAATCTGTCTATACAAAATGCCATATCTAAAGGTTTTTAGTTCATATTGAAATATTTGTGACTTACAGCTATAAATGGAGTTCATGTGAGGATAGTATTTGTTGGTTTACTACAGTGTAGTCCTAGTCAGCAGCTCAAGTCCTGTTGTCTAATGTGTTAATAAATAGATCTAACCCTTTAAAAGTGATTATACTAAACATAAATGTGTGTATATGCATAAATACACAGAATAATAACAAAAATAGTCCACAGCAAATAATAGCATAGAAATATGGGAAACCAAAAAAATAAATCTGACAGTACATATTATATACTCTTACCTTATATTCAAACATATGGCCTATCTAATGCCCTACTGCATGGCCTAATCTAGTATAGTCTAAATGTCATCAACAAGTACACTTACCTCTCCCCACGGCACACATACAAACCTAAGCCACATATGACAGTATTACTTTAAAATTGTATAAAAAGGTTTTAACCCCTTAAGGACAATGGGCGGTCCCTAAACCCATTGAAAAAAATGCATTTTGAGCCCGTACATGTACGGGATTTGTCATTAAGGGGTTAAATAACTCACTGAGGATTGACAGCCATTTAATAGCCTGTCCTGCTGTGCATCTCCCCTCAGGAGAACCTCAAATTTTAGCTATCTTGTGCCATTGCAGAGAACAATTCTCCTTCAACACCCCAGTCTGACATAAGAGCAGTTCAGAACTGAAATACAAAGCAAGTTTCCACTGCATGAGGAAACCAACAACCCCGACCATATGTTCCGACCTTCATAGGCCTTGTCAGTGGGGTCCAGTTGGTATCTCTCTAGATACCAGGGAGCAAGGAGTTCCACATCTGGCCTCACCTTTCTATTTGGGGCGTTCCTCAAGAGATCACTGAACAGAAAAATACTATACAAAAAGGTATAGGTAATTCCATAGCTCATTCAAAAGCATCTGTTGACAAAGATTTTAGTTGTGTCGACTTGGCAAGAGTTGAATTTAGTTGTGTCGACTTGACTAAGTTGGCTGAAACAGGGCAAGTTGCCTGTAAACCAATGCAAACCTAGCTGCCAGCTGAAGGACTATCCCTACTGACCGTCAACTTGTGTATTTAAAGAAATGTTTCTGAGGTAGCAGTGGAGTTCCCGATTGGGTCAAGAAAGGACTCTAGCTTAACTTAATCAGCTGGACTCACACTTAAATGATTTGTCCTAAAACTCCATTAAAAGTAAAGGAAATACCAAACTGTTGACTCTAACAGATTTCCCCGGACAGCTCAAGTGACAGACTTTACAACATAAGTCAAGTTTAAATGTGAATTAATGTTACTTTAGAATTGCAGGATTTCATTACTCGATGGTTCAGCTCGAGCGGAAGGAAATGTAGAAGCATGTTGTTGTCAAGGAAACCTTTATTAATTTGCTAAAGATACTGCTATGCTAATAGGTGAAAAGTCATAGAGAGCATATTTTCTGGTATGTGCCGTCATAAAAATCATTCTACTCTATGATTATTACTGCAAAGAAATTTAGAAAACTTGTATGAAAAAGTTGTAACCTGTGAATTTCTTAAACTGATACAATGTGCATTTTCAGACAACTCGCAGTGAATTTGATTCAAGTGAATTTGAAGTACGGAGACGATATCAGGATTTCTTATGGCTAAAAAGCAGACTTGAAGATGCGCATCCTACATTGATAATCCCTGTAAGTGCTACCTGTTCCCTTGATCATATAAAGACAGCAGGTAGACATTGTTTGGCTTTCCATTGATCCAATGCGCTTTTAAATGTTTTGTTTCCTCCTTTATTAGTCCAGAGCGTTTCTTCTTCTTTTTGCCTTGATTTAACCGATCTCTCTTTTCCTAATTTCCTTCGCTTTTCCCCATTTTGTTCACTTGTATTTCTAACCTCAGAGAGAGCAGGGCCTGGTACTGCTTGGTTAATCACTGGAGCAGATGTGGCTGCTCACCGTGTACACGTCTTGTGTATTATATAATTCATTTATGAGGACAAGGTTATAATATATGACTAATTTGTAACTTAACCATCAGAATAGTAAACACTACAGATGTTCTCTAAGCTTATTACATTTGCACTGCTATGTCAAAAGCAAGGGGTATTATCAAGAATAACTGATTTATCACTAACATAAGGTGAGTATTAAAGTTACTGTATTTGGGTATACCTTGCTGTAGAGTGCAGTTTTTCAAATGCACTTCAGTAAAACACTTGCAAGAAATACTGCCCATGTTACTAATATGCATTTATAATACTCTTTCTTTCCACTTCATTGAGTTTGTTCAAGAACAGAACCTACAAGACAAACTGTGACATAATGGAGAACACAAACTTCAGCCAACTATATACTGGAACAGCATTTGTTTCAATAATAGAAACCGTACACCAGAAACCAGTCAAGGATTGAAAATATAAAGAAGCAACATTAATCATAGCATACAGTGAAAGCATGAAATTGTTCCAAAGGCGTAAAAACTAGTGGTATTTGTGGCAGGAAAAGCACTAATGGAAGGGGTGGAGGTGGTAAAAAGGAGTATGGGGGGGCTTCCCTTACTGGCCATCCATGACATGTAATTGTGTATATTGTCAGCCTGCTCAGTGCCACAATACTCCAAAAAATATCTCTGCTGTGGCATCAGGTAGTCCTTCCACTTTTTCTATTAATTCTTGAAATTAGTTCCATGCTGAAGTAGCCTCAGGCATTATTGGAAGCATCCTCAAAACTGGTAGTACGACAAATGTCCCTCCCTAGACGAGTTGAATATTCTGTTACAATAATTATGTTCTCTAGAGATTTTGTTTCTATTATTTTAAGGAAACACATTACATAAACATACACTACCATCCTACCATTCCAAGATTGGAGTCACAAAATTGGAAAAGGGTTTTTTTTAATGATCAATCTGCCTTTTAAACTTTGATATGCCATTGCAACACAGGACTGATGGTTACTGATAAAGGGCTTCTGTACACCTAAGAAGATATTCCATTAGAAATCAGCAGTTTCCAGCTACAATAGTCATTTACGACATTAACAACGTCTACACTGTATCTCTGATCGATCTGCTTTTACTTAAATGGAGAAAAATGCTTTTCTTTATAAAATGTCTAAGTGATCTTTTGAACTGTTGTGTAATTTACTATGTGGTAAATGAAACTGGCAGATTATATTCAAATTATAAATACATTTTAATCTGCATTAAATCCAGCATAGCAATATAAAGAATATAACATTGTTTTTTTATTTGTTTTACTTATCGTAACACCCTTGTTTTATTCTTAACGGCCAGTTCTTAAACCACCTTACATTACAGAATTCAATTAGCATGGAAACTAATCCATAATTACACGCTCTTTTGCTAAAACTGCATAAACCTGTCTGTTCTGTGCTGCTCTGTTGTAAATCAAAGGATTATCAAAAAGTGAACAAATGTAGTATGTTCATCATTTTATCTGTAATCAATCAGCATTATATAGGATTGAAAGGCAGCTCTTATCTTAAACCAGAGAAAACGTCAGGACAAAACTACATATTCAGACATTTAAGCAGAAACTTGTATGAGACTTGTGAAAAGCCCTGCTATTATTATGATTATTATTTTTAATTTTTTTTTGCTTAGCCATTACCAGAAAAGTTCAGTGTTAAAGGAATGGTGGAAAGATTTAACGATGACTTCATTGAAACACGCAGAAAAGCTTTGCATAAATTTCTGAACAGGATTGCTGATCATCCAACATTAACATTTAATGATGACTTCAAGATTTTCCTTACTGCTCAAGCATGGGTGAGTAATACAGTAATAGTTACAGAAATGCGTGACCAAGTCTGTAATTGGTGTTTGTTATACGTGGTGTTTCATTTTGCATAAGTGATCTCTTTTTTTTCCCGAACTTTAAATCTTTAGAATTATTTTTGGGGTTTATTCACTAAACTGCCAGTGTGGAGAGTTGGGTAAAATGACAAATTTGAAGCCGTAAGGTTGCATGAGTGTATCTATTTGGTTTCATAAGTGGCATGCAACCTTAGTTGAGTCTGCCTACTCAAATTTTTAGTGAACCGACCCATTTGTGTTAAGAATAAATGCAAAGGCACTAAAATATATCTGTCATCTTGTTTTGTTATTAGAATTGATGGCATTTTTATATTTCGACGGAATTTTAGACAAGAAATTGTTATTAACTGTCTTGCAAACAGAAGCTGTCACATCTGAGAAAACAAGCAAATGATTCAATCCAGCTCTGAAAACCATCTGTGTCTTGCGTGATTGTTATTTAATATTTCATGTTTTAGTTAACAATTTTGTATGTTTATGTTGGGTCAAAGGTGAACCAATGCCCTCCATTATACTAAGCACAGCGAGCAAAATAAAATATATTGCCATTATGAACATGACTGAGATTAAGACATTGAAACTTAGTACGGTAGCTTTCTCCATTTTTTTGCCACCATAATATACTAAAATGATCTTCTAAGATTAGCTTGCCTGAGTGGTTCCTATCCAGTGGAGGAAAAAAGAAAAAAAAAACACCAACATATCAACCACACTGATGAACTAAATAAAGGATGTGGATAAAGGATGGCATATGCACATGAGAGAAGTAGGGATACATGCCTTATAACATAGTTATTCCATGTTGGCATCCATGTTGGCATAAGTGTGTTTTAGTTTGCTTGTTTAAATTATTCATATTTATTTTTCAACTATGACATGCACTTCATGCAATTGTCCCATGATTCCCTCGAACGTTGTATTGGAATCATACTGTTATTCAAAGTAGGAAGAGTTCAATGCACTTTTCACAAAAATGGAAAACATGTTTTGTATGTTGTTCAGTTCTAAGGATTAGGAATTGGGCACCATCTGGAATATTTTAGTTTTCTTTGAAGATAATGTTTGCTGTGTCCTTCAGGTTACGAAGTTGGACTACCCTTACTGTTAATGCAACATAGAGGTGCTTTTAAACCACTCTATAAATGCCTCTGGAAAAAAAACATAACGCATTTACTGCAGCTGCTAATAAGTGTCTTTGAACCGCCACTATTTTATATACTCTTTTACTACATTGTGTTTTTGCCAGAATTAACTGCTACGGTAATCACGATATGTTTGTTTTTCTCCCTCACTAGGAATTAGCGTCGTGCAAAAAACAGGGTCCTGGGCTTTTCAGCAGAATGGGGCAGATCATCAATGCTGTGGCTTCTTCTGTGAGGGGAGTTAAAAATCGCCCTGATGAGTTTACGGAATTAGTGGAATACGTTGATGTTTTTAGCCAAAAACTAAACTTATTAGATAAAATAACCCAAAGAATTTACAAAGAAGAGAAAGGTATACCTTGTGTTTATCTATGAAATAGGGCTTTGTATATATTAATGGTCATTTCATAGGTCAGATGACTCAATAAATCTTTCCAAGTTAGTTACACTTCATATGCACTTTAATGTGTTAAGTGTTACTTTATGAGTAACTGTCATTTTTTTCCAACCAAATGCATAGAAGGATTACTCTCTAAATATTTTGCATGACTCTCTGCTTATTCGCAATGTAATATGCATGAGTAGTGAGACTGTTTGTGGCAGTAGACTGTCTGTATAACTATACCCTACAGAGCTAAGCAAGGTTACCCTTCATAATGTGTAGTGAAATCAGGCAATTGTAAAGGTTTAAATGTAAACTCTTTTGCTCTAAAAAAATCAGTAAACTGGAATTCTATTGTCTATAGACCAACCAATGCCACCTAGTGGTTAGAAGATGAAGTACACTTTGTTACTCATGTCCCTTCCTGATTTATGTTCAAACATGTTCTTTAAACGTTGTGTAACCGAATACTTTCTAATATATTTGTAACTAGATTATTATGAATCAATGAAGGAGTATGGTCCTATCTACACTTTGTGGTCTGCATCTGAAGAAGAGCTTGTAGACCCCTTGAAAGGGGTGGCTGGATGTATTGATAGGTGCTGCAAGGCCACTGACACTCTGAATTCTAAACTCTCAGGAGACCTCATACCAATTATACATGAATATGTGCTATACAGTGAAACCCTTTCTGTAAGTACAATTTTACAGATGCTTACATCTAATTATAATGAAGGACATTATCTTTTGTAGTTGTAAAAAATCTAAATTGATATCAAAAGTAGTACAATCACTTTAAATATAGTCACTTCAGGCATTCTATCATTACTATCATGGAATGCCCTCCTCCGGCCTATCTTTCTTCCCCCTTCTTTAGGGACGCTTACAACATGAGCTTTGGCACTTTTACCTTTTACCTATTGTGTAATACACCCTAACTCTAAAGGGAGTAGAGGCTATGGAATACATTGTTAAGACTTCTAGTGTGCATAGGGGAACTGGTATGAACAGGCAGAGAAGCTTTAAGCTTGTCTTCTACCTAAAGGAAGAATCCCTGGAAGCCCAGCACTAAGCCTGCGCTTAGCCTACGCTTAGACATTTGTTTTATGGCAATGGTCTACTCACAATACTCAAGACCTTATGATCTTTAACACAAAAATTGCCCTTTTCTGTTTGTAATCACCTATAATTTTATTCAGGGGGTACTGAAACGTAGAGATCAAATTCAGGCAGAACTTGATACCAAAGTGGAAGCTTTGAACAACAAAAAGGTGGACAGAGAGGCTGTAAGTATAGAACTTAATGTGCATGTTGGTTAAAAAGGTATGAATTATTATTATTCACAATATGTGTGCCAGAAGGTGGATCATGCTAGATATTTGTTTGTCTTAAATATCTAAACTTTTCTATGACCAAAGAGCAATCAAGACCACAGCTTCTACATATTCTTAAATAGGTTTATTTGTTAGAATAGTATACATACAGCACTAATTGAAGACAGATGTTGGTTGTAGGTGCTGTAGACTCTGTATTCTTGAACAGATGGAGGAGAAAAGAAAGAGACCTTTCCCTTCTAACCATTAGTTTTAGTACCCCTTTACAATAAAAGGTAGAGTATACATTCTTAATATATCTGGGCAATATGTGAATTTTATGAATCCTATTGGACCTTTCATATGATACACTGGCTTTCCAAAGAAGACCATCTAACAGTTAGGTCACGCAAATGAAAACACATGTTCCTAGCACTCAGGTTGCATTCAGGCCGAAAGTGTGTGTATATATATATATATATATATAGGAAAGAATAAGCATGAAAATGATTTCTTACAATGTGACACTTAAGACAACTCTGTTACGTTTATTTCATAGAAGCATTGCTGATAAATCTAGTGTGGATTACCATGTTAATCTAGTGGTATTACTATTGGTAATTCAAACTCCTGACCTAAAGAGCCCTTAAGAACTTTGCACTCCCTTATATTTCTACCCTATCCAAGTACACCCCTAACCGCCCTCTTTGTTCATCTCATTACTCGTGTCTCTCCTCTACTGTCACTTTTTTTTTTATTCAGGAGAATTCTGAATTCTCCATTGGGAGAGACATCTGATATGCCCTGCTTCATTATTCATGTCCGCCATGGACAACCATTACAGTGACTTAACGTGTTGTTGTTTGATGATATCATGACCTCTTTCTCCTCTCCCTGGTATGTTTGGTAATATTGATCAACAGCCAATCACAATTAAAAAAAACTAAAAAAACTCTCAGAGCAGATGAATAGTTGGATGATGATTTTAGATCTCCAGATCCCAGGTCTTTTTCAGCCCTCGCTTCATATATACATATTTGTTTTTCTTCTCAGTTCTTGCTGCTGGTCTGCTCATTAGTTAGATTATCTATTTATAAATTATGTTTGACTGTTTCTTTCCCCAGATGTTTTCTAGAGGCATACCCTTTAGTTGCTTTGCTTCTAGAAACTGACGCCCATGTTTGCATATATATATCAAGTCAAATAAAGTAAATTGTAACATCTTCCAACAAATTCAGAAATAATCAAATGAAAGTCTAAAAGAATCAATCACAATTAGATTGTGAATTAAAACTTAAAAATCTATGCATTGCATCTACTATAGAAGTACAAAAGCCTATGTACACAATACAAGGGGAAAATGGTTTAAACAGCGATGTGTGTCCAAGAAAACACAACTTTTTTGCTAATAGACAAATGTTAAGAATTGCAAATATCCATCTCTAGAATCTAGATCAAACTTAGTTATATGTGTGTGTATACTGTATATATGAAGGTGTGTGTGTGTGTGTGTGTGTGTGTGTGTAGAGAGAGAGAGAGAATACACATTAGAATTAAAGCTTGTATTTTCATAATGTTTCTAGTAATAAGTTTGATAGTAAACATTGTAATTACTTCGTATATACCAATATTACATACTCTATATGCCTAAATACAGATATGAACGTGCACAAAAAGCACACATACTTTAATTGTTTGTGCATGAAGTCTTTGATTTTAAATTATCCTTTTTGCAAATAACCAATCCTTGGAGAGCAGTCCTGAATAAATTTGTATATGAAAACATGATTGTTCAATCTGCCCAATTATAAACCGATTGCAGATGCCAAGATAATGTTCATGTTTTCATTCTGTGCCAATTTTGGGAGTTTCTGCACTGAAAACACAATCTGTGGAAGTAAATTTCAGGTTGGTCTAGCCCCAAGGGATGTTCACTCGTTATAAAGATTTTTGCAGGAAAGGCAACAGATGGCTTCCATTGGGGAGTGTGAGATAAAAAAGGGACGCTTCTCAAACACTCAGCTTCACGTGTCAGCGAAGATGGCTTCCAGTTCAAATCTATACAGTGATGATGGCCACATTTTAACAATAAGAAAATGTGTTTATATTTTTCTGTTATATCGGACCTGGTCAAATTGCTAATATGAGTGTAATATACCGTTATAAAGCTGCATTCATTCTAAAAGGGGCTGCCATTTTCTAAGTCCAAGAGCATTTATAAAATGTCTTTGATTTCATAAACAGTGGTAATACACTACAGCTTTTTAAAGTATAAGGACAAGCACTTTGCAAGAAACTCTAATGTCTCATATAACTATTTTTATTAGCGGTTAATGTTTGGTATT
This sequence comes from Spea bombifrons, assembly GCF_027358695.1. NCBI lineage: Eukaryota > Metazoa > Chordata > Amphibia > Anura > Pelobatidae > Spea > Spea bombifrons. The sequence goes on along the minus strand of NC_071092.1, from coordinate 35,135,642 downwards.
TATTAGCTTGACAATATGATGAATTATCACCTACTGTATCACACGTCTTTATTCAAATGTTAACCCCCAGCTAATACATCTATTTGCAGTTCATCATTTTTTTCTTCTGATATACAGATAATAAGTTTTAGAATATCCATGAGCCCAGGAATTTCAATTAACAATACATTAAAAGGACACTACGTCCATCATATGGACTTTAATGCATATGATAGCTGAGTGGCCTCTTTAAATTTTCATGGCATCCCCCTTTTATCTTCCATCTCACCAACATAGCTGCATTATGAAGTGCTAGTCCGTGCAAAATAAACCTGCAAGAAAGGCAAAGGGGAGATTTTAGCATATCTAATAAACCCACCTATACATCATTTAGTGTAAATATAACATTAGGCCTCCATTATAGATAAGTACGTCATGTAGCTTTACAAGCTCCCTCAACATGTGCTGGATAAATTTTGTTCTGCACAGGACTTGGGCCTTTATTTTACTCTGACCCAGCAGACTTCTCGAGCAGCCATTTTTCATTTGTTTTATTAAATAGCTTAACTGACACCTGCAGTCTTTAATGTGTGTCGTGAAAGAGATGTGATATATCATTTAAATATTGTTTATACACAAAGTTGGCGTGAAAGCTGTTGTATATAGCTGAGCATGAGCCTAAAATTCCATATAGTAAGTGATGCACCTTTTATTGCTGGAATTCATTTATAATTTCGTTTTAATTGAAATAACAGGAGATGGTCATTTCCAGCTTCTGTGAGCATTTTATCCTCTCATTGCAGCTTAAGGAAGAGATTGAGAAGCTAGAAGATAAGGTTGAATGTGCAAATAATGCTTTAAAGGCTGACTGGGACAGATGGAAAGAAAATACGCAGCTTGACCTGAAGGGGGCATTTATCAATATGGCGGACAGCAGGATAAGCCACTATGAAGAGGTAAGATTTTATAGCTAAGATGTATCTTCTTAATTTAAGTAAATATATTTTTGTTTATCAGGTAACAAAGTTTGATTGACACAAAAATGTAATTAAATTACATTCTTAGTGTTATATTAACACTGTCCTGATTCTAAGCAGGTATGAAAGTGCGATGATAAGCTGGTAAAAAGGGTATTATTGCTCCAAGATGGAACTTCTTATCTCGGCCTCTTGTTTAAAATGCTTTTTTGAAGTCCATATTTGCCTCAGACCCAGTTAAGTACAGTGTGAAATACATTCAGTGTTCTTCCACATTGCAAGGTAATTGAAGCCAGGAGTTTTATATGTAAACTTAATTGCAAACATGACCTAAAAAGACCAGGAATTCATTAAGACTATCTCAATCCCACTCAACCTTCTTACAGATTTTCAGGACAGAGGTAGAGCTGGGCTGGACAACGGGATTCGGGACCGCAAACCCTCTTTCATTCTACGGTGTCTGGGACTCCAGAGAATGCATACTGCACACAAGTTCAATGCAGTAGCACTTCTTCCCCAGCTCTACCCATTGTGTTCTGATTTGCCGGGGGTAGAAGTTGGGAGTTAGGATTTATCTTCTCCCCCAGCTGCATCTATTAAATGCAGGGGGCATACTACAGTATGCTTCTTGCACACATTCAATAGCACTCCCATTCTCAATAGTGGCAGCCAATCAAATTAAAAGCTATCCGAGCACTTGTTTTTTTCAGCATAAAAGTGATTGGCTGCTGCTTAGGTTATTTTCATGGCAGCACTGCTGATCATCAATCCATGCAAAATGGACTCCAGCATTCATTAAAACCAAAAGTACAATCCCAGGGACTAGATATTTCCTTTAAATTGAATTTAAACAGACATTGACACCATAGCTATTTATTCTTGGACAGAAATTATTTCAAAATACTATATAAGTCTACAAACACATCAATAAATGATGGTTTTAGCCTGCCAAATGCATACTATTATCTACAGATTGCTAAACTGTTGATGAATGCTTGTTGAAAAAGGAAACCGATCCAATGTCAGAGACTGTGTGGTCACTTGTGTACATAACTCTGGGCATAAAGCAATACAATTTAGGGAAGGTGAGAGACAGGTCAGGCATTCATTTCTGGGTAGATAGCACAGGGAGTGACCCAAAGGTCATGACGGTAACTAAAAATGCCCTGCAGTCATACCTGGGAGAAAAAAGGTCAGGAGCAAACCAAAGTCAGATATTATAATCACATACCAAATGCAGGAGCTAAATTCATCTACTGGGCCCAAGATAGCATACGATTCTACACCAGCAATGACTAAATATGTGAAGCTGAATGCCACATATGACTTTGCCATGCAGTATCTATGTTATTACGTGCCTCTGCACACACATAATGGCACTGCTGCTTCAATGTTACGTGACTGCAATGAATTCTTTGCAATTAGCTGCCCCAGCAAAACCTGACACTTTTTTACTTTACCACCCAAATCTTATCACCGCCATATGTAATTTATTTTGCATGCATGTTTTTCTGTAGATTAATGTTCCTTTTTTATATAATTCTACTTATTAAAAAAAAGCTTATAATGAGAGATAAATGGGTCTTCTAAGACATTATAGGGGACTTTATAATGCAGACATGAGCCACTGCATTGGAGCCTGTTTTAGCTTGGCAGGAGCTTTGCGCTCATCGGTAACTTTTGTCACAGCTTGGATCTCTAGAGATCCAAACCATTCATCCTGAATAATATCCTTAACCTGCAAAAGGGAAAATATCCAGGAAGCTCGTTATGTAACCACTAGGACTTTTTTCTTTTTCTTAAAAGCCAATGGCTAAATTCTAATTAAAATAAAACATGTCAGCTTGTGAACATTGCACATGGAATAATTTAATTGCAATTTGACATATTAATATTCATCAACTTCTCTGTCTTGCTGAGTGTACCCATTTTCATACTGGCATTTTTTTTTGTAAATTCTTATTTGATCAAATGTAATATGCAATCATTACAAAATTCACTTAACAAAATTAGAGCTTCTAATCATAGCATTATTGAATAGGGCATATTTAGCCAAAGAGGTTAGTAGCCTTTGTTCTGACTTTCTTAAAGTAAACTTGTGTTGGTGGGAAAAATCATAATTTAAGTATATATGTGTGTATGTATATAATATATATATATATATATATATACCGTATATATAATTATATATTCCTATCTAGTTAGTATAAATTACATTACATTTGTAATGGTTTTGACAGATATCCCTTGTGTCTACTTATTACTGTCATCAACATTGTGGTATGAAATTTATATTTGGCCCATCTGTAAAATAGATTAAAAAATCTGTATTTTTATATGCATAACACTACTTTTGCAAAACGTAAACACACATACGAAAACACACAACATGAAGAATTTTCGTCTTCGTTTACTAATCTCCTTGGTCCCTTCCCCATCTAGCCTACCGTATCCATGCAGCATCGCAGGGGTTAATGGGAGTGGAAATCCGTAGGTTCGCCGTCAGGAGTTTAAGGGGCCTCCTTTGGCATCAACCAATTGGTTGGAAGACAAACACAAAGAGTTGGCCGGTGCCCAAGTCTAGTATTAATTAATAATCTAGTATTATTAATTATGAAAAACAATAGTATTAATTAATAATCTAGTATTATTTAGACTATTAGTAAAATATAGTGCCTACCAAAGAGTCGTCCTCAAACACCAAATTGTCTTCCCCATGACCTTTATTTCTTAATCTAAGTGTGCATTAGTTCAAACTTAAATAACAATTACAGTAATTTAGAATGTAGGGCAATTTTCCATCTGTATTGAATGAGAAAAGAATACTGAGAATTGTCATAGATCTGCAAATGACCATTACTGTGATAATTTAAACATCTTTGTTAGAGAAGCACCCATTTAAAAACCAAATGCATTCTGATAAAGATGTAATTGCTGAAAAGATGATATGCAAAATCTTTTGATTTCCTAGCCTTTCTTTTTTTTATGAGTATAAAAAGCTAAATTGATTTTTCACAAATGTATAACTTGATTGCTTTTTCTAATGGAGGTTGTATACAGAAAAAGCATAGATGCTAAAATGGAAAATGAAAGATTTCCATTTATAAAAATCCAATATCTAAAATAATGTACTATGATCAATGATACACATTTTTCAGCAGTATACTTTTTCCATGTTGTAATTATTGGATGCTCTTTTTTTCTAACAAAAAGTTAGAAGTCTCTATAATAAAGTTTTTACAGAATGTGATTAACCCTTACTTATATGTTGGTACATCATCCACCTTTTGTTACTTTTGAGTCCTGAATGAGGGCACGCACATAATGAACATTATAATGTCAGCAGAGTTTATGTTCATGTTATACTGTATCCTGACATTCCCATTTCCCTTGCTGTTATGATAAGTTGGATAATGCTTGTTTCTTCCATTGCAGTGCCTTTCTACCTGGGAGGCCTTCCTATCATCCCACATGTGTGACCTGCAGCTGGATCCAAAGCAAGATGATTAATAATAAAAACCTCCAACTTTGGGCTTTAAGGGTTCATTAATTTACTAAGAAACCAAAGAAATGTCCCTTCATACAAAAATTACTGTAAAATGAATGTGTAATGTATATATTGTAAAATAATTGTGGCTGCAACTGGAAAAAAAATCACGCCAAAGCCATTAGCAGTTTTAGTTCGTGCAGGTCTTCCAACCATATGGAATGTCCTGTACATCATTGAACCTTATTTTTTAATAAAAAATTCAATAATATTCTTATGCATGCAGGATATTTGGATACAGCTTTGTATACTGTGTTTTTTTATCTTAAATATTATGTGAGACAAAAACATGAATTAAAATGTTAACTATGTTTTGATGGTTAGCACTTGATTTACTTGTAGAAGTCCAAAATATTCTTAAAAAAGAAAACTAAAAACAAAATGCTGAGTTAAAATATTTTTATTGTAATGATAAAATATGGACAGGAGATCCTGTGTGGCTGTGATGGACAACAGAGTTGCAGCGCTTTTAGGCCATAAAGTGTCAAGTCAACATTTGGTTTTCCAAGTGTAATGTACTATAGTTTACATGATACATACCTAGTTCCTGAAGATGACTGTAAATAACGTGGGGATATGAGTGTGTACAAGTGGTGCAGATTTTTTTTTATTTCACCCCTTTATGTAAATTAATTAATTAGACTGAAACATATCTCACCAATACTGACATGTCACCTACTTAGAAAATGTTTTCACCTTCAATGGTATAAAACATGGTAATTATATTATTCTGTTCCACGTAATTTATTCTTTGTGAACAGGTTACCTGCTGCCTAAACACAAATGTGCAAGACAGTAAATCACAGGTATCAGTTAAAGCACTCAAATGAGCTCTGGCTGTCCAATCTACTACTGACATATTATCAGATGTGGCATTTAAATGTCATCTCTCCCAGAATCTCTAAACAAGCTGTAGGTTCTGTAAGTAGCCCTGTGGGGAACTAAATTGAACTTTTTATTCCAGATGAGGTTAGTAGACAGCATGTTCTTCCCCTCACTGCTATTTCATATTTATTAGTTCATTTACAGAACATCAAAGGAACACTCCAGCCATCATAGACTTTAATACATATGTTATCTCAGTGCCCCCTTTAAATTATCATTCTCACTGCAATGAAATGCAGAACCCCCCTTTGCACTTGCAAAATGTGGGTTAAAATGTGTTAGAGTAAATCATTCTATTCTGTTTAGTAATGGATAGATTAGAAAAATCCACACATATACAATGCCCTTACAAATGCCTGCCCTTGCAGCCACACACTTAATTGCCCTTAAACAGACTTGCCCTAATATACAAACACTTTTAAAACATACAGTATCATTCCCCATTTCCCCATCACTTCATTTTCTCATTAGTTCTGCCCTATCTCATGATCTTCCCCCTTTCTCTTTTTATCTCTCTCCTTTCTCCCCATGGTTTACCTTCCCCCTTCTCCTTTTCTGTCTTCTTTGTCGGCGAAGAAGGTTGGGAAACGCTCAGAGAGAGCATGAGAGAGCGATGGATTGTGAAACAGCATGAGAGAGTGAATGAGAATGAATTTGGGTTCCGAATGAAAAATGTCCTCCTTTTTTTCATCTGAACCAAAAGGGTAGGAAACAATTTGCTGTCCATTTGCACAAATCTAGAATCAATTTACATTGTATGATTGTCACAGACACAAAAAGGTAAAATGCACAAAACTATGTGCAGACATTAAGTCACATTGACAGTCTTGCCAAAAATTAAATCTCTCAATAAAATGTGCACAACTTCACCATAAAATGTCAGTTTTTTGTGTCAAACTAAAACTAACCACTCATTTTAAAGTGGAAATATTGCATCTCCAACATATAAGTGTAATATGTGTAAAGACTGGTAATTATGTTTATACATATAATCATGCATCATTATGGCTATAATCTCAAGTACAATTACAGACATTGTTTCTAAATTGCTCTTGCAGTACCTTTTAAAAATCACTCCTTATGTTTCTGATGCCATTCATCTGGATGCAGTTGCTTGGTAACACAAAAGACAATTTCATGGCTGCGACCCCAAATATTCGGAGCCCTATGCACTATAGGTTAAGGGAGCCCCTCTATATAGTACAATAATTTGGTCATAAGAACAGCTTGTCATTTTCCTGTAATTTACTTTCCACAAATTAATTATGGAATCATTATGGAATTCTCCTGCAGAGTCTTGTACTGTGGAATTGTCAGAGACTTAATACATTTAAAAGAAAATATTTCTTGCATCCATGTAATTGCTAATAACTACATACCTTCTTGGCATGCTTAACTCTAAGCAAGTTTTTTTGTTCAATGCTACATAATAGACTGTCTCGTTGACTGGATCTGGACTATTGTAAATGGATGACCACAGTGGAAAAAGCTGTAACCATATTTCATAATTAACTTAGGTAAACTGTTGTCACAGAAACATAACAACACAATCAGCGTTTCCAGTGAAGCCTTCATAATCCAGCTTAACCCTGTGCTCTACAAATGCTGCTTTATAAGCGCAAGTAGAATGTTTAAATCTGTTTCAAAATGAAAAGCTACAAAAAGTGCAAAATATTTATCAAGTTTCTAGTTTCTCTAAGGTGGCCATTGGTCACCCTCAAAGAAAAGACAACCCCCCCTTTTCACAAATTTTAGCATATCTAATGAATTTGTAACATTACCTATAGCTTTTGCATTGCTCCTTTTGTTTCTGGATGTCTAAATTGTTATGTGATGGGCTACTCATTAGGTCATCTTTGCCCATTGTACCTTGTTGCGTAATAAGGTGGTGATATATAAATCAACAATAGTAACAAAAGGTCATAGAGCTAGCATTAATAATATTGTGGCATGAGCTTTTCACCTTTCTCCTTACTTACTAAGGCAGCCGGAACCATTTGAAAACAATAGGAAACTTAACAAAGGGTATAGGATAATGTAATGAAGAGGAATAATCATACTGAGTCAGTGAAAAGGGAGTTCAGGTATGTATTCACACACATACACTATATGGGCAAAAGTATTGGGACACACCTTTAAATTATTGAATTCAGGTCTTTCAGACCCATTGTCACAGGTATACGAAATCAAGCACCTAGGTATGCAATCTGCGTTTACAAACATTTTGAAAAATGCAAGGTCCATAAAGAGATGGTTTGATGAGTTTGGTGTTGAAGTGCTTGACTGGCACACACAGATCCATGACCTCAACCTCATCATTCATTGGAATGAACTGGAATGGAGATTGGGAGCCAGACCTTCACCACCAACATCAGTGCCTGATCTAAAAAATGCTCTACCGGATGAATGGGCAAAAATCCCCACAGAAACACCCCAAAATCTTATGAAAAGCCTTCCCAGAAGAGTGGAAGCTGTTATAACTGCAAAGGGGGACCAACTACATATAAATGTCTACGTATTTAGAATGTGACATCATAAAAGTCCCTGTTGGTGTAATGATCAGGTATCCCAATATTTAGTATACAGAATTATAAAATGTGGGGTCTAGGAAGAAAAGCGAACATTATAAAAGAACATTATATTAAAATCAACTTTCTTTGCTCATTTGAGCATTGCTTAGACAAATTATTATTTGTAGGACATTCATTTCTTTCTTTCTTTGTTGGTGTTTGCTCACTATCTACTTGTGGTGGAATTATTGTATATTATTACTTCCCACAATGTTATATGAAAACACAAAGTATCTTTAAAAGAATGTAAATTAGAACCAACTAATTCAATTAACTATGACTTGCTAAAAAGGACAAACATAATAACTGCAATATTTAACATAGAACTTGATGATCAACAACAACCATTTAGCCCACCTAGTCTGCGGGTCCTGATGTCTCGAGACAAAAGCTGGTCCTTGGCCTCATCTTAGATAACATATTTAGATATTCATCACATAAGTATATAAGATAGTTATCCTGAAAATACATAAAGATATAGCGGCAAGTTGAACCAGCGGAACAACAGGAACTACACGGTTAAAATTGGAAATGGAAAAGAAAGAGGTATAGTTGTTTTTTATGTTGTATTTGGTGGATACAAATAAAACCTCCTTTTCTGATTTTTTCTTGCTAAAGGCAGCCATGCATTGTAATCACTACGGAAAGCATAATTATAGACATCTATCATTATATGAATTTACATGAAGCAATCATACAATTAAATGAACAGAAGCGATTGGTAGAAAATCTCCAATCACTCGTGAAATAGAATTCCACCACCTACATTTAGAAAAAGGCTATTTAGTCAAACTATTCTTCTCAATAGAACATAGGATTATATGTGTAAACGTTCTTGTTTTCAGGGTAAAGCAGTCCCCCCTCCCCCCCGATTGAAATGTCTGTCCAAGGTTTATATTTGTCCCTGGAACTGTTCTCTGAAACCCTCTAAAGGTAAAGAATAGCTAATTTAAGCATAGCTTTAAATGACCTTCAATGTATTTATCATAAACATTATGAAATTCCCCACCAGCCAGTTGGTTTTATTGTATGGAACCTTCAAGAATAATATTGGTGAAGTTACATATTTCAGATGACATTTCCTTTATTAAGGGCACTTTTGTTTTTTTTACAACAAATCCATTGTAGCTGGTTATAATATAATGAATAAACCATTTAAAAGTGAAAATATTTTCACTAACACTCCTGATATAAGATAGGGTGTTAAACCATTATAGCTTAAGCTTAAAGTTTAGGGTAGTTAAAATAAATTAATTTATTTATGCTAAATGCTGAGATAGTGACCCCTTTTAAGGTTAAAAAAATATGGCTGGATAAGTTAAAATCCCTTGGTTTTAGCCTCTTAGTCAGGCACATAGCCAGCGGTATGAAATAGCAGCAGAAACTAGTGAAACATAAAGTCAACCTATACGCAAACAGGAAACAATGTTAATGTAAAATGTCACTGTAACATTTACAACCGTTAATTTAACCTTATAACAGCATGTTTTTATTTATTTAGGAAATAGGAAGATTTTTTTTAAAATCCACATCTAAAAAAATATATCTGACTCCTAAGTTCTGTAAGTGCAACAGATGATGAGTGAACTTTTGGTAAAACAGGTTTTCTCAAACCTTTTATACCTTATCTTAAAAGGGTCGTGCCTTATTTGCGCAAGTAGGTACTTTCAAGCATCTTGGGGCTAGTTTCAAGCATATAGGGGCAGTTTCGTTCATTCTAAAGAAGGTGGGGGCATTTTCTATTACCGCAATAAACAACATGCTTATCTCCTCTTTGAGAGTCTAGGCCTCATTAGCCTGTGTCATCCACAGCATCAGCCGTTTTCATATCTTCTGGAACATTCTGGTATCTTTAGGAAGAGGCCCACTTTTAGGAAGTGATGTTTACCCCATGTCTCCTACACACGCTTACCAGGTCTAAAACCCGCAGCCCTGCAGTTGTTGTCCTCCTGCTGCCCTGACAATTACATCTTATCTACTCAGTGGCAGCAATGTCCCCCCACTGTCCACAAATCAATGTGTATCTGCACATGAACACAGTGGTCTGAAAAGACCCCCAACCGCAGTCTTTACTGAGCCAGCACAAGAGCTGACTGCATGTGAGTATACAGAATCACGTACACATAGGTGCGTTTTGCCCAACACTTCTCATGCATGGAAAATGACTGTGGGGGGAGTAAATGCGTAAGGAGGGGGCACCATGAAAAGGTTATGGGACCATGTGGCTATTATATGCATTAAAGTACATATGATGGCTGAAGTGTCCCCTAGAAACAGAAATCCTACCTGTTGAAAATATCCCGCCAGACGTGTTTAACTTTTAAGAATGAAAGCTGTATGAGATAAACTTAAAAACATGTGAAATGATTGCACAACTCTGTCAACAGCCAAGTGTAAGTGAAAGTTGTGTATAATCACCCTTTGTTTACTCGCTTTACAATGCTTCTTTTAGCGTGAGGGAAGCTTTTATCATAAATGCTTAGCTACCAGTTTACCTGAGCATAGGCTACAAACGGATCACAGCACAGGGCCAGAGTTTCAAGCGAGAAACACTGGATGTATGCACTCACAATGCAAAAACCAAAAGAAGAGCTGCCAAAATCCAGGAAGAAAATTCCCAAACAGACAGCAATCAGGTACAACTTCATATAATCCGCAAAAAATACTACATTTGAGATTTTCATTCAGATAGAAATTCTGTATACATGTATATGTTTTGAAGTGGTATATACTAGGGTCACTGCTCACCTTATAAGTGTGAATTCAATGAAATCTAGCATGGAGAGCTGCAATAATTTTAAGATACCTGTAATCTAACATATATATAGATATATATCAGGGAAGGTATCTTCTTCAAATACATGTATATTTTAGTTTCTTACATTGACAAGGTGGCAAAATACCTGTCCTTGGTTCAAGAAATCATAAGGATAAAAGAAGTATATCTATATATATATATATAGATATATATGTCTCCCCACGCCCTACTACTACTACTACTACTACTACTACTACTACTACTACTACTACTAGACTGTAAACGCTACAGGGCAGTTTCCTCCTTTTCTAATGCATTCATACCTATTGTACTTGAATCAAAATATCTATAGATATAGATATATAGATTTATTGTACCTCCCCTTTATAATACTGTAAAGTAAATCTGTTAGCACTTAATACATAAAAAATACAAACATGCATACATCTGGTCTCCCTATATATAATAAGTGGCTTGTTTTAAATATCAGTTGTCAGTTTCAACAATAGTCTATTAGACTTGTGTACATGGACTAAACACATTTTCTGGTTTGTTTTTGGTCCATTAATTTAGTGTCCTGCTCTTCCGGTTCATTGAAAATTCTGAAGGGCTTTTTCCATTAGGAAAATAAATTTTTTGTTATTCATCCTCACTCTCTCTCACACTCTTATGCTCTCGCGCTCTCTATAAATGCCCACAAACCACTTTGGTTTCGCCTTGTGTCTCCTTTTCAGCAGCTCTGCATTTTGTCTTTCCTCTTCTTGTTCTTCTTTCTTCTGTCTTCTTTCTTTGCCCACTTCTCCCCAGTATCAAGCTCTGGGAGAACTTCTGCAAGGGCAGACTCCCCACACACCCTTTTGGAGGAAAATGGAAGAGGCTGTCCCTGGGGGGCACACTGTTGCTTACTCCTATTGTGGGAATATTCCAAGAAGCCAGAATAAAGCAGAAACAGGTTTCTTTCTCTGCCATCTGCGATATTCTGGCAAAAGGCAAGACAAGCAGTGGGGGCACTGAAGCTGTTGGTGAAGAAGGTAGGGAGACATGAGAGAGTGTGAGAGAGTGAGTAAGCATGTGAGAGAGTGAGTAAGAGTGTGAGGGAGTGAGTAAGAGTGTGAGCAACGAAAGCAACAAAATGCAAACACTCTGAGCTCTCTGCTTCATTTTCGTTCATTGCAATTTTCCTTACAATTAAAATTTGTATTAATCCAAATGCACAAATCTAATAACCATGATACATGTTTACTGAAAAAAATCTACAAATAATTACTGATAAGCACAATTTTTAAAGAGTTACCTTTATTGGTTCCATGATTGGTTTAGAGTGACATCTGGCACTAGCATTCTCTTTTGGTGTTATAAACTGTCCCATGCTTCATGCCTTTGTAGAATTAATTATGTGGACCGCATAAAATAAACTCATTATTACTGTTTAAACCAGATTTTGGAGCGCCCAAACAATACCGTAACTCATGCCTCACACTTTGTCTATTGTGGCGGAAATATAAAAATGATTATTTATAATCCCACTCAAAGCTAACCCTTTACCATCTGAGGAATGAACAGCTCATTGCAAAATAAAATAATTTAGAGTGTTCCTTGAAGAGATTCTATTTCCTTTTGAACGCAGCTGGAATAGCTCTTCTTGGGCTAGGAAGCAAAAATTGATGGTAAAAGGCTGTTTGCAAATTGTGTGGGGTTGTTCTAGTTACTTTAGTGACATTGTTTGGACCTGCTTTACAAGAAATAATGTGTTCTTTTCAGCTTTAAGAAATTGCTAATAAAAATAGATCAAAAAGAAACTGGTATGTTATCATCTTGCGTGTGGGAGTGAGATTGCATTGAGATGTCTGACACCCAGTAGTTACATGTGTAGAACAAATCTAATCAGCGTGTGCTTGTCACACGTGGACCAAGGCAATGGGCATATACAAAACAGACAGTGTAAAGCAGACAGAAAGTCTAACATTTATTTTTGCACAATCTCCCTATTACCATCACCTTATGTTTGTGTCTCTTACACACATGTGCTAAATAGATCTATTCATATCTGCTTTTTTTTAGCTCGTTTTTGGTATATATATATATATATATATATATATATATATATAAATATATATATATATATATATATATATATAGATTATGATGATGAAGATGATGAAGATAGATAGATAGATAGATAGATAGATAGATAGATAGATAGATAGATAGATAGATAGATAGGTATTTTAGCAGTCCATAGCATGATCACAATCTAAGCCAGGCTTTTGCTTAGATTGTCAAGTCTGCACAAGGAATTGCAGGCATCTCATAAACATCTGTAACTACATAATGATGGAAGAGGATGATGATTCTCTCCTCCTGATTAGTTGGGCCAAACTAGACATCAACTAGGCCAAGCTGGGCCACCCAGCTCTATAGAAAGATATATATAGTATATACACTGTAAAATACTAGCAATTGCTAACATAATTAACATACATCTAACTGTTACTGACAGCTCTATACAAATTACTCCACATACACACTGTTTTACGTGTCCCTGCTTAGCAAGTAATTGTAACGTTGAAGGCACAGGAAATAATTTGTCTATTTTTAGAAGGAGAGGTCTGTGGATCTCAGACATTTTTCCATTGCTTAAAGTATGAGGCATAATGATCAGGAGCAGATTCATATGATCACCAAATCACCTCTATTAGTACAAATACGATGGCAAAGCTGCAAAAATGTAATTGTATTTAGTTAATTATTAATATTATTATTATGCTGTACTTGTATTGGGCCATTATGTTTCACAATAATGCGTAATATTATATAACAGTATATTTCTGAACGGGTAAATGAAAGATATTAATAATCAGTGGTGCATTTGTCAGGCATCGCACCAGGCCTGTCCACAGTTCATTCTACTGAGACTTGGCATATGAGGCCATATCCGAGTGCCTCTGCGGCAGAAGAACTTGTGGAGCTTGTGGAGCAGAAGGCATCATGCTAAGGCAACTCTGTTGGTTCAGCACGGTCTTGCATAGGTCTTACATGAATTCCCATTATCAGTATTACGGCTGACCTTCTATAATGGAGACAATACAGTACCTGGCAATGTGTGCTAAGTAAATAGTAATTACCATACCTAGAAACTTTATGGCTCTGGGATGCAGACCGGAAGTACCACAGATGTTGCAGGCATTCCCGCTGCCGTCGGTGTGGCAGTCCAACTGACATCGTGGGACACCACACTGGTTGAAGGAGAACAAAGTTTTGTTAGTATCCCTTAGTTTCTGCTTTCCCTGTGTGAATAACATGATGTTAATCTATTGTTTGCTACAGTTGAGCATCACCAGGCCTGGACTGGCCATCTGGCATACAGGGCAAATGCCTGATGGGCCACTGGCCAAAAGCGCCACACTCTCCTGCGGCAGATCAAATGCTGCAGCGTGCAGCCAGCAGCTGGAGATGCCGGGGCGCACGATACATGAGTATAAAAGTGCGGCCATTGCATATCCAGTCATCGTCCTTGAGCATCACCTCTCCAAGTGACTTCGAGAGGATGAAACATCCTATACCTGAAGTCCCATTATGCAGCTTTTTTTTATCAATACGTGGCTTGCATAAAGATGTTGGCGGCTATTTGTGGCATCCATATTTATGCAATTAGGCTGGACAAATCCCTTTGTAATGTTATTACATAGTAAGAAAATATATAAAACAATGACAGGGGTTCCCCTTTAAATCATCATGATTAAGTCATGCTTATAGAAATCCATTATATTTAACTTTATGATAACTCTGTATACATTTACGTAGTACTGCTCACACTATAAAGAGGGCTACCTGAAGCTGGTATAGGAATGCCACTCTGTATTTCAAAGTATCTAAACAGAGCACAATAGCCACATTCAAGCTGCAGCTTAAAATGCAAGGAAGATCCCAACAAAGAAATCAAAGATGAAGAATAGGTTTCTCCACTCCTGCTTTTTATTGATTTAAATATGTATACAGTAGATGTGCCTGCTAAGGCAAAGGTTTCTCTGTTATTAGCTGTGAATGGCTTAGTTGCTATGGGATCTGGGAAGTCTCTTTTTATCACAGCAGTTGGCATTTTTTGTTAGAAAATCATTTTAAATTGCAACATCAAGTGGTATGGCTGCTATTAGCTACTCTAACCTGTAAAATCAGGAGCTCGCTGTACGTACCTAAAGCACAGTTGAGTTGCTGGTCCAAAAAAAGGATCTAAGGCTAATAAAAAATCACATGTAAGAACATGATGTCATATTTCGTGAACATGTGCTCCAGTGACAGATTGAGTGCTGCAGCTTGCAGCTAGCGGCATACTACATGAGTATAAATACATAATGCCCTTACACTGCCAGGACTGCCTCATAATCACCAGTCCAGCACTGGGTCCGAGCTGGGAGGCAGGTCCAGAGGAATAAGTGCCAGGCTACCCTCATGAGCCCCAGTTGAGGCCTGCTGAGGATAGATCATCCTATTGGTAGCACTGCTTACCCAATTGGCCAGTTGAGGAGGATAAAAGATCTCCCTTGTAACTGGCCCATTTGCACTATGGAGGTTTGTGTTTCTGTAGCACTCTTCCCACACACCACACTCATCCTGCGGAGAGGCTAGGAGAACACATTAGTGCTTTTTGTTAAAATCACTAACTAAAATTACTGTGCAAACAATCCATTACCAACTGCGAAAGCAGGTGAAATTGCCAGTATCTTTTGATAAGTAGTATCTTACTGAGTTCAATAAAAACATCTTAAAGCTGAAATCTTCAAGAATCTTTAAAGCTAGCTAGCTATTTTTAACTACAGAGTTTTGTGCCAAGCAAAGTGTAATTGAGAGCTATAACTTTCAGGTCTATAAAAGCAAGTGTCACATGCATATTTCTAACTCTACAGTTGCTGGAACAGGGGGTTGATAGATTTGCCAACATTGGCTATATATTCAGCCATAACATTATGACCACTGACTGGTGAAGTGAATAACACTGATAACCTTGTTATCATGGCACCTGTCAGTGGGTGAGATATATTAGGCATTTCGTCCTCAAAGTTGATGTGTTAGAAGCGGGAAAAATGGGCAAGCATAAGGATCTGAGCGACTTTGACAAGAGCCAAATTGTGATGGCTAGACGACTGGGTCAGAGCATCTCCAAAACTGCAGCTCTTGCGGGGTGTTCAGTTTCTATCAAAAGTGGTCCAAGGTGAACCGACGACAGGGTCATGGGTGGCCAAGGCTCATTGATGCATGTAGGGGGCGAAGGTTGGCCCGCATGGTCAAATCCAACAGAAGAGCTACTGTAGCTCAAATTACTGAAAAAGTTAATACTGGGTCTGATAGAAAGGAGCCATAGAAGAAGCTGGCCTGGACTGATGAATTATGATTTCTTTTATGTTCCATGGATGGCTGGGTGCGCCACTTACCTGACACCAGGTTGCATCCATGGAGGTCCTACCTCGCAACTTACAGGACTTAAAGAATCTGCTGCTAACGTCTTGGTACCAGGTCCCACAGCACACTTTCAGAGGTCTAGTGGAGTCCATGCCTCGACGGCCCAGGGCTGTTTTGTCGGCAAAAGGGGGATTTACACAATATTAGGCAGGTGGTCATGATGGTATTGCTAATTGGTGTAAATATAAATATATATGTACATGGATAAGGACATAAAATAAAGCATTTTTTATTTCGTACCATTTTGTTACACAGGCTCAATCACTTTTGCATGTACTTTTCTTTTGTACAAAGTTTGTGTACGCCGCACAAGGTGGATCTGAATGATATTTAAAATGAATTACAAATATGTGCCTTTGAGGGATAGTAGCCAGAGTGATGAGAAGTTGCTCCAGGATACAAAAGTATCATACCCTACATTAACCATTTAGCCTTCAAAGCCACCCTTATTTGATGATGGATGTTGCAAGATGAAGCAACACAACTTCGATAATTTGGATAACAGAAAGGAGTCTGCTCACTAAAGTGTGGGTGCTTGCAGGTTGGCAAAAATGTTCAACTAACAAATTTTCTAAAGCCAACTCACAGCCAGTGTATAGTACTACGGAATATGATGGTGCTATAGAAAACAATAAATAAAAATGAATACACAAAAAAAACTTACATACACTCGCATGCAGAAAATGTGAAAGTATGCAAGTTTAAAAAGGGAACCAGTCTGTGAGTTAGTTGTAAATGCTAGTTTGACCTTTAGTTTCAACCTGTAAATGTCACCTTGCAACCTCAGAGGGCTTGTCCTACCAAAGCATTGTGGTGGTAAAAGTGGTAGAGGCTAGACCAAGTCTATGTTTCTGTTTACTCCGGGGCACCAGCAGCATAAGTGTTAGAAGCCAAGGAAGTCTATTGAAGCCATTAAAGTCAGCAGTGATTCATTACTACATAATCAAATCCAACGTTATCAAATACCGTATATGTGTTGGTTAGACAGAGAAATTTGCTATAATTTTCCTTTGTGTCAGTACATTAAAGGAAAGTCTAAAATGGTACATTGTTGAACATATTTTTGAGAAAAAACCCATGATACATTTGACTTAGTGCAGAAATGTAGGTCAGTGATTTATTCTAGCAAATAAAAAGGTTTGTTAAATGATCAAACATAATGATGCCCTCAGAACAGAATAAAACAGTATAGTTTGGAATGGAAAAAAATGACTTGTCACAGTTCATTTGTAGAATATATAATGCTTCTTGTAGATTGAAGAGAAATTGCACTAGAGGCACTGGGAGTATAAAATTATATTTTTACGTAAATAATTCCATAGTGGTGTTTAGTTAGGGCAGTCCACTGATGTTTCCGTCAAAGTTGATGGAACGTGTCAACAATTTAATCTTTTATACAGGCAGTACTCACACTTACCTTGGCTTATGGTCCCAGAAAAGGCAATACATGATGGAAATTGAGTCTAATTTGTAGATCAAAATAGAAGGTATGAATATAGTATTCTTGCTGATCTAACTTCTGATATCCAATGTTCTTATACAAATTGTATGCAATGTTTAATCAATTACCAATATAAATTAAATGCAGAACACAACAGTGTAATGCACAGTTATCTAAAATGAGCCTCTGTTGATGCATAGGTGAAAGAGGGTACATGGTCTGGCCTATTAATTTAGGGTAAAAGTGATGTGGCACTTGGTATGCCATTTAGACTTACCTTTTAAACATTTATTTTATTGTTTCATTGCAGTAGTGTTTAGAATGACTACTGTTGAAAAAACGTTAAAAAAAAGTTTAAGAATTTCATGATAAAAGCTGATGCCTGCTCAAAATCCAAGACTGTAACGGCACTAAAGAATGTGCTTGTGATAAAATCATTTAATTTAATGTAATTAAAGACTAAGGTGTCGGTCACTTGTACATATTTCATGAATAATTAACCTGAATTAACTTATTCAAGATCTGTCATAATTTGAGAGAAAATACATTAATCGCACTCTCTAGAAAATATGTAAGTTTATTATTTCTTTTGAAGAACATATAAAAACCACACAGAAAACATGTAAATTAGTTTTCAGTTTCTATAGCAACTATCCATCAATTCTTGCTTTTTGTATCACATGACAATGAAGTGTCCCTGGTAAAAAGGATGAAAAACAAAACTTTACATGACTAAATAATTATTTCTTGGTAGGGTTTAACAGTACTGAGAAATGTGTTTGTAATGGTACATTCTGTTTCAAAAGTGTTACATTCAGCAGAGTAGGTGGAACGGTAACTTAAAAGTAAGGAAGTGATCCAGGAAGGGCCGACTATACAACAAACGTAAGCTAGGTGGCTGCCTAGGACTCTGGAGCTGGTGGTGGGTTCTTCCATGAGGTTCTTTCCTATGTTAGCAAGAAAAACCTTCCTAGATCAGCTGTTTATAGCTCTAGAAACATTAGGGCCAGCTCTAGATCCAGCATCCTTATGCCTCACACACCTGAAGATCTCTCAACATTTATACCTACAACAAATTGCATCACTGGTTTACGCATATGTCCAATCTGAGATGCAGTAGACGCTTTAGCTATACAAAAAAACAGACATATATACAAAAAATAAATACTGAATAACTGGTCGAAATGATATTATTACTTTATGCTTTCCACAAAGTATATTTATTAAAGTACAATATTCCCATAAACATTGAAGTCGGAGAATGTAGCAGCACGACAAAACATTATAAATCGTTTTAATGCAATTTCTTAACAAGGATAATCAGTAGTTACTATGTTTGTTCAATAGAGGATTCTGCAATATAAATTAAGCCATTGAATGGAATTCATTAATCTCTAGGGCAGGGTTATGTCACGATGAAATAGAGAGATAACTTTGGAATTTTTACCATCTATTGATTTTATTCCACAGCAAATCAAACACAAACTGGTCTGCCATGTTTTATTCAGTGCAAGCATTAGGGATAAAGAAAACAAACACTTCAGCAAAACGTTATCTCCGTAGCTGCAAAAAATCCAGATAAACTTTGCCTTTAAATGCATTTTTTTTAGAGAAACACTAAGCACTACAGAGAATATATCTTCAAAGGTGTGTTTTCATGCATATTTATTATTTGCAGGGCCAAAAAGGTGAGCAACTAAATGCTCTACCTTCTGGCACAGAAATGAGTAAGTACATGGTACTGGGAGATTTAAGATCGATTCCATCTATATCTAAAATAAATATTGTATACAAAATAATTACAATGGGTTGTCTTTAACACTATAGTTGGTGTGATACACAAGGAGCAAAACATGACTTGCGTTTGCGGATATATACTTCTATTTTTAATAATAAAATTATACTATAGTCATCCATTTGATTATCTACATCAAGTAAATAACCAACGATGAATAGTTATCCATGTTTTTTTTTCAGTCAGCCACAAAAAAAGTCAGTACAAAATTTAATTTAGGGTTTTAGTATCCAACCTCTGTATGCCACAACATCTTGGAAACAGAAGAACACATCCTTTGATTTTAAAAATAATTATTTCAGGTATCAGTTAAATGCAAGTGAATTTAAACCCTTTCTTATAATTTTTGGTTTGTAATTATACATTATATATATTTTATAGGCAAGAATTTGAACAATATCTGTACCAAGGCTGGGAATGTCCTTCTTCACAAAATGATGGTAAGCTTGAAGGACCCACCATTTGTGTTATTGTGATATACCGTATATAAGGCTGTGTGTATAAGGCGTATGAGGTGTTTATTCTGTGTGGATGCAAAAATGATCTTCTCTTGCTGAATGTTGGAATTAAAGCTGTATGAACCTTATCGTGTTGGAGATGTCTGTGATAGAATTTGGCATTCGGAAACATCTCGGGGCTAGCCCTAGGAGTTATCCAGCGTGTGCTCCTTATAGGAGGTGGAAAGGAGGCATGTCCTGGTTACAAAGATACCAGAGCTATGCAAGAAAGAACATACTAATGTTTTGCTAGGCAACAATATTTAAATCTATAATCATATTGTATGATTGTACAATACAATGAGATGCCAAGAATTCTTTACTATAAAAATAGTTCAAGCGAGCAGCTTTGATCGTCTATGTTTGTGCCATTGCCACTATTTTAGAATCTCTGCACCATTATTGTAGAACAAACAGAAACATGGTGATCTTTTGTTACGTTGTTAGAACATAAAATAAGCTTCTCATCCTTACCTTAATTCTAGAATCTGCACCATTTACACACTATAACATGTCTTTTACATCATAAATGGAGTCGCACCTTTTAACAGTAAGACATTTTGCTTCAAAAGATTTAAAAAGTTGTAGGCCATCAATTTTATTGGTTATCTAGTCAGATGCGGGTCACACCTTCATACGTGGCATCCATCTTCAACTTCACAACAAAATCACTGTACACCGTCTGATCAACACAGTACAGCATTCAGAGCCCGCAAAGAAAGCTCACAGAAATAGTATACGAATCAATACATTATTATATTATATTTATTATATTTATTATAAATATAGTAAATTCCACCTTTCTGCTGCTTATCCACACTGTAATGGAGCAATAATATAGCCTTTCACAAAAGTAATTTACAATATACAATAGTATCCGCGCAGCTGATATAAAGTGATAACTAAAGATAAAAATAAACTAGTATGATGATAACCTTGTATGATAGTTCAAAACAATCAGGTCAGTATCCAAGATCATTCACAAAGATATATGAAAAATATAAAACAAATAAAAACCAATAAAGTGTAGTATGTAAAAAAAATTGGTAATGGCAACTAAGAATAAAGAAAACCCCTTCCAGTGTAGAGGGTTTCAATATTCTCTTTGTGAAGATTGGTAGAAGGGTCCACGATACAACATCTTCCAATACTCCTCCAGGGATCTTAAACACTCAAACAAGTTTGATACGCAGAGGAGAAGTAAAACAAAAGTGTCCTCAATAAGGGTAAGTAGTCAATTGTCCATACAGTTGAACTTTTAAGGTATTCTCAATAAAAAGAAAATATATAAAACGCGGTTGGAAACTCTCATATATTAACACATATCGTACATCACATCCAGATAATAAAAATAAACATATGTTTAAAAAAAAAAAAAGGTAGTAATCAATTAAAGAAAGTTATACAACTCAAAATCACTATTCAACCCTTTTGGTATTTTTGGTAAGTACAAAATCATTACCCTTCCTTTTTATCTTTATTGGTTTTATTATATATATATATATATATATATATATATATATATATATATATATATATTGTAGGGAACAGCTCAAGCATGGGGCGGCAATGACAGTTTCACACAGGTTTCCAACGTAAAAGCGCGTTTATTTAGATGTTGTAGTCACAGAGCACCTTGTAAACAAAACAAACTATAAGCCTGTCCGGCTCTAACTAAACAGCAGGATACCTCTCTAGCAGCCTAAGGTCTGACGCAGCGCTGGCTGTAGCTGCTCCTTCATTCAGGTTCTCCCTTTTTCTGCAAACCTAACAGCCCTCTCTTATAAGGCTTCCTCCCCAGTAACGACCTTAGGAAGCCTCACCTGAGAGCACCTGGGTTTGCTACCATGCCTGGCTGAGGTAACCAGGTGAGATATATATCCCATCAACCACTCTCCCATACACTTTACCACATATCCCCCCCGTCGACTCCAGACCAGAGGTCTGGACAGCGTCAGCAACCATACAGTACACCCTGGACAACGCATCCGCATTCCCATGTAACTTCCCTGGTCTATGCTCCACTGTAAATCTAAAATTTTGCAAGGAGAGAAACCATCTGGTCACTCTTGCATTCCTCTCCTTATTCTGTTTCATCCATGCCAGAGGAGCATGGTCAGTCACCAACACGAATTCCCTGCCCAGGAGATAATATCTCAGAGACTCCAACGCCCACTTGATGGCGAGACACTCCCTTTCCACTATGGCATAATTTTCCTCGGCTGGGGTCAGTTTCCTACTCAAGAACAGCACTGGGTGTTCTTCCCCGTTAACCACTTGTGACAAAACTGCCCCCAAACCTCTAGCAGACGCGTCTGTCTGAACCAGAAACGGTTTCCTAAAATCAGGGGAAACGAGCACTGGCTGGTCACACAGGGCAGACTTCAGACTCTGAAAAGCCCTTTCTGCCTCGGGGTTCCACTTTACCATCACTGACTTACCACCCTTTGTTAAGTCTGTCAATGGTGTGGCCATGGAGGCAAAATTGGGCACGAACCGACGGTAGTACCCGGTTATGCCAAGGAAAGCCCTCACTTGTTTCTTTGTTACTGGCCTAGGCCAGTTCTGTATCGCCTCAATCTTATTGATCTGGGGTTTAACCAGCCCCCTACCAATGATATAACCCAGGTATCTTGCTTCCTCCAGACCCACTGCACATTTTTCAGGGTTTATGGTTAGGCCTGCATCACTAATGGAGTCTAACACGCCCTGTACCTTACCGAGGTGACTTTTCCAGTCAGACGAAAAAATTACCACATCGTCCAGGTAAGCAGCGGCATAATCACGATGTGGTCTCAAAATCAGATCCATCAGCCTCTGAAAGGTAGCAGGGGCCCCATGTAACCCAAATGGCATCACAACATACTGGAACAGGCCCTCTGGAGTGGAAAAGGCAGTCTTCTCTTTAGCCTCCTCAGTTAACGGTATCTGCCAATAGCCCTTTGTAAGGTCAAGTGTTGTAATGTACCTTGCCTTCCCAAGCCTCTCAACCAGTTCATCCACTCGGGGCATGGGGTACGCATCAAACTTTGAGACCTCATTTAATCTCCTGAAGTCATTACAGAACCTCCACGTCCCGTTGGGCTTTGGGATTAGCACTATGGGGCTTGACCATTCACTAGTAGATTCCTCAATAACACCTAATTCACGAATGCGCCTGACCTCCGTGGATACCGCCTCTCTACGGGCTTCTGGTATCCTGTATGGCTTCAGGTTCACTTTACTGTGAGGCTCAGTTTTAATATGGTGTTTTATGAGGTGGATACGGCCCGGTATGTCTGAAAACTTGCGTCTGTTTTCCTGCAGGAACTCCCTCACCTCCTGCTTCTGGGGCACTGACAGTGCCTCTCCTATTGTTACTGGGGGAACTGGTTGCCCCACTTCTTTGACCCCTGCCTGGGTCGCCCCCAAAGACTCCCGCTCTTTCCACGGCTTGATCAGGTTTACGTGGTAAACCTGGAAGGGTTTTCTCCTGCCCGGTTGATGGACCTTGTAGTTCACCTCACTCATCTTCTCTACAACCTCATAGGGACCCTGCCACTTGGCTAAAAACTTACTTTCGACGGTGGGCACTAAAACCAGGACCCTGTCCCCAGGATTAAAGGCCCTCAACCTGGCAGATCTGTTATAAATTCTGCTCTGGGCCTCTTGCGCTCTTTGCAGATGCGTTTTAACTATAGGCATCACCGTCGCTATTCGCTCCTGCATCTGAGCCACATGTTCAATAACACTCTTATATGGGGTGGCCTCGGTCTCCCAAGTTTCTTTGGCAATATCTAACAAACCCCGTGGATGTCGGCCATAGACTAACTCAAAGGGGGAAAACCCTGTAGACGCTTGGGGCACCTCCCGGATAGAGAACATGAGGTAGGGTAATAGACAGTCCCAATCCCGACCATCCCTTTCTACCACCTTTTTTAGCATATGCTTTAGGGTTTTGTTAAACCTCTCCACTAACCCGTCTGTTTGAGGGTGGTACACTGAGGTACGGAGGTGAGTGATTTTAAACAACTTACACAGGTCTTTCATGACCCGTGACATAAAGGGCGTACCCTGGTCAGTAAGAATTTCTTTAGGGATCCCCGTGCGAGAGAACATGTAAAACAACTCCCTAGCAATATTTTTGGAGGCCATGTTTCTTAAGGGTACCGCCTCTGGGTACCGGGTAGCATAATCCAAGACAACCAAAATGTATTGGTGTCCCCTAGCAGATTTGACAATGGGCCCTACCAAATCCATGGCAACTCTCTCAAATGGTACTTCAATGATGGGAAGTGGCACCAAGGGGCTACGGAAGTGTGGTGTTGGGGCACTCTTCTGGCATGTGGGGCATGACTCACAATACCTTTTTACTTCTTCATATACCCCAGGCCAATAAAACCTTTGGAGGACCCTCTCTTGTGTTTTATTAGTCCCCAAGTGCCCCCCAAACACATGGTTATGGGCTATGTCCAGCACCAGGTGTCGGTATGGTTTTGGCACCAGAAGCTGTTCCACAATTTCCTTGTTAACTTTGGTGACCCGGTACACTAGATCCCCATTCATGGCAAAATGCGGAAATTTCTGGTCAGCTTCGGGTTCCTGTGGTACCCCATTTACTACCGTGACATTTGCCCGTGCAGTTCCCAGAGTGGGGTCTCTCACTTGCTCGGTCCCGAAGTTACCCCGAGACATTTCTAAATCTAAGACCTGTTGGCCGGGTAGGGAAGTTTCTTCTTCTTCCTCCCCAGCTAACACCTGCAAGGGGAAAGAATCTTCACTATACATTTCAGGTGGGCCTAGATCCTTTTCATCATGCCCCTTACTGGTATCATTGTTCCCAATGGCCGTCTCACCTGACCCATTATTTACAGGGAGGGTTACAGACTCTGCCGGAGTTTGTTCCCCAGCTGCAGAAACGTTCCCCCTTCTCCACAACTCCCAGAACAAGGGGAAATCGCGGCCTAAAATAACCGCATGCATAAGTCTTTTTACAACTCCGACTTCGTAGGTCACAGTTCCAGATGGGGTCACCAACTTAATGGGGGCCACAGGGTAAGCTACAATATCCCCGTGGATGCATAGCACTCTTATGTGCTTGTTCGGCACGTAGTCCATAGTCACAAGGCCAGCCCGAACCAAAGTCACCAGGCTACCCGAGTCCAAAAGTGCCTTCACGGAGCAGTCACCTATCTTCACCATACAAAAATGCGGCTCAGTCTCTGATTCTGGAATGGCTGCACAAACAGGTTCTGCAAACAGGGACGGACGCCGACTAGCGTCACACACCATGGGCTCTGAGTTAAGAGGGCAATAGGCGGCTATGTGTCCCCACTCATGGCACCTCCAGCACTGGGGGGTACCTGGCCTCCTTAGTAGGGAGCCCTTTCTAGGATTGTGGGGTCCCAGGGGTTCAGGATCAGTCTTTTGCCCTTGCCCAAACTCTAGAGCCCTGCTCTCTCTCACATTTTTCCATACACCTCCAGCTGGAACTCTCTTACCCAAAGATGTCGCGGGTCTGACAGTCTTGGAAGGTGTTGGTGCCGCAGGGACCTCACGGAGGAAGTCCTCGGTTGCTATGAACCTTTCCACCATGTTGACAAGCTGCTCAGCAGTTCTGGGGTCTCCATGCCCAACCCACCGTTGTAGCTCCGCCGGGAGGGCGCGGAGGTAGTGGTCCACTACCACCTTTTCCACAATCTGGGCTGGTGTAGTGGATTCTGGTTCCAGCCACTTGCGTACAAGATGAATCAGATCATACATCTGGGACCTGGCAGGCTTGTCCATGGTGTATTTCCAACAGTGGACTCTCTTGGCCCGAACAGCGGGCGTAACACCCAGGCGAGCAAGGATCTCCATTTTTAGTTTTGTAAAGTCCCGGACATCCTGCTCCCCGAGGTCATAGTAGGCCTTTTGCGGTTCACCAGTCAGGAAGGGTGCAATCACTTCTGCCCACTCTGCAACTGGCAGTCTCTCTCTCTCCGCCACTCTCTCAAATACGGTGAGGTATGCCTCAACGTCGTCGTCGGGTGTCATTTTTTGTAAGCCCCGCTGAACGGCCCTCCTCACGTTAACAGTCTCAAGTGGGCTTGCCTCCACTTGTTGGGGCTGAGCCACAACAGTCTCTCTGAGCGCAGCAATCTGCTCCATTAACAGGCGATTCGTTTCCTGTTGTTGGGCCATAGTCTGCTGTTGCGCATGTTGCTGGGCGTGAAAAGCCTCTGCATGAAACTTCCGTTGCTGTTCCAAGGCCTGCTCATGTCTCAGGTTAGCCTGTATCAGCTGCTTTATCACTTCCTCCATTGTGCCGGATGGGCCTTACAGTGCGGCAGCTTTCACTCAGTACATATGCTACCGGCCCTTTAAATGTCCACAAAATTCAGATGCTGTGTTTTGTCCTGCCGTTGCTCCTAGCACCACTGTGCCCGCATTCTCCACCAATTGTAGGGAACAGCTCAAGCATGGGGCGGCAATGACAGTTTCACACAGGTTTCCAACGTAAAAGCGCGTTTATTTAGATGTTGTAGTCACAGAGCACCTTGTAAACAAAACAAACTATAAGCCTGTCCGGCTCTAACTAAACAGCAGGATACCTCTCTAGCAGCCTAAGGTCTGACGCAGCGCTGGCTGTAGCTGCTCCTTCATTCAGGTTCTCCCTTTTTCTGCAAACCTAACAGCCCTCTCTTATAAGGCTTCCTCCCCAGTAACGACCTTAGGAAGCCTCACCTGAGAGCACCTGGGTTTGCTACCATGCCTGGCTGAGGTAACCAGGTGAGATATATATCCCATCAACCACTCTCCCATACACTTTACCACAATATATATATATATATATATATTTATATTTTATATATATATTATATATATATATATATATATATATAATAAAAAAAGAAGCGGTAGAGTCTAATACAGTAAGGGAATATAAACATACATATAGCTATCCTGATCTAAGACAAGATCAAGGACTGATTAAGACTGGAAACTTATATCAGGAAAAATGGGCCGAATGGTACTTATCTGCCATCAAATGACATGTTTCTATGTTTAGATTAGATTTATAGTTAGAAACTGTAATGGGACAAATGCTGTTAATTGCTGCTACACCTCTGTGTATTCACTAAGGCTGAACAGTGAACAACCTCATCCCTGAGGACAGCCTTGATTAATTATTGAGAAGTGGTCTGAATGTTAACCCTGGAATGCTGGGATTTATCCACTAAAGTGTTGAGCTGAGATAAAAAACCAAATCTCCCTTAGTTAATTATGCATTAATATGAACCAGCCTCAACATGTTCTCCTGTAAGAAGGAGACCATTGAACTGTAAAATGCATAGCTAGACTGCTTTAGGTCAACCCAGCTCAGAAAACAATACAGAAGGTACCTGCCTATATCACCCGTCCATAATTCATACGTAAATTAATGAGATTACGGTTTCCTTTTCACCTACAACTCAGGTTAGTAAATAAACCTTATGCTGTGTTGCTAAAGTGTTGCTGCCTCCTAAAATTGTCTTGATTACCGCAATACTTAGCACTGTTGTTCCTCTGCTTTTTATTCTATTGATATGGAACTATAACATTGATGTGATTTTTTTTATTATCTTTTGCCTTTGGAGGATTTTTTTTACCATAATTTATCATACTAATCTATTACAGATCTAAGTTTATTAATTTGCATGTTTATTGAAAAGATGGCAGATACTTTTCTTTGAAGTTTAATTATGCTTGAAGCAAGGCATCATAATTGTTCATATATTATTAGCTATTTTTTATTCATTGTCTTATGCTACAAGCAATTTTTTTGCAATGCTACTATCAAAGACAAACATAGAGGTGTCAGCTGAAATAGCTTCCAGGAAAACTCATGATAACTCAGGATAGTAAATCATGAACAATAATGTTCCCTTCCAGGGGAAGAGCTGTACAAAAAAAAAATATATATATATATAGAATTCTCTTTGTGTGGTGGTGTTTGTAAATACCTTATGATTTACTACTTTTTGTAAAACATCCCACGGAAACCTCAATGCCTGTCGGAGCAGTACGGAAATTTTAAAAATCTACGTACTGATATCATGCTGCACAAAGACTTTATTTACTTCTTATGTCTTATTACATGGCATAAACATCATTATTATGCATATGAAGTAATTCCTTATTGCTACCCAGTGGTGTATTTTGACTTGGGCGGCATATCCAGGGCGGTAGCAGTCCCTTCGTCACATGACAGGGAGTCTGTAATTACCCTCTTGCTTTATGGGCCAGTTAAAGGCAAAATTTGCCTACCCAACCCATTAACAATATGGAAGACTGCACCGGTTCATTTCTGGGGTGGCTGCTGAGGCTGCCCTGGGTTAGGCCTAGGGAAGAGCCAAAGGTAAATACAGCACTGCTGGGACCCTATGCAAAATAAGATTTAAGCATGATAATAACACAAAATCCCAACAGAGGTATATAGTTGTTTAAGTTGTGTCAGGTTCTCCTGAACAAAACAAACATAGCTTAGTTAAAATCACCATTACAGCTGCTGTTGCAAACAGTGCAATACTTGTAACCCTTGTCCTTGAGGGAAATTCTTTGAAACCAAAGTGAATTCATATAATTCTCTAACATGCCTTTATTTCCTTTGCTTCTTGACTTTCAAGGTGAAGACTTTTCTTTTCATTCATCAGGATGGAAATGCAAATATCTTAACAAAAATAGCATCATAATTTCACCATCTTTATATCTGAAAAATTCAGAAACCAATAATGAAGCTCAGAACATACCTTCCGGTTATAGTACCGTTGATGTTCATCCACAAACAATCGCAAACAAAAAATCACAAGAAAAATCTAACCATTTCAATGCATGTTTGGGGCTGCCTAGAATAAAATCTACAACAGCAAGCAAAGAAAGTCATAACGCCACTGAGAATAGCCGAGTAAAGAGGTTAATATGCATTACAGAAAACGATTCATCCCGAAGACATCAGGCTGTTAAGACATTAAATGTTTCAGAAGAAAAGGTCAACACCGTTATACAACAATGCCATTCTAAAGAAAATACCAGTAAAACCATTGGCCCCTCTCTGTGCGTTATGCATAAGAATAAAAATGCCAGTTGTGAATACACAGACATAAAAGATGATGATGGAACTGGGAACATGATTGAAAGCTACAAGGAGGCCTTGGCAAAACTAAGAGACCAAAACTCATGGAGACCATCTTCAAATCTATCTGAATCCATAGCAAAATCTTCTTTCCATGGTCACATTCAGACTTGTATCTTACAACTTTCCAACAGGAATCAAATACAACAGACCAATCTTATTACATGCAAAGACAATAGCTTGCTCATTAAAAACACCATTGCTAAAGGAAAACGATTTGAGATTTCGAGACGGAACTCGGGATGCATTCAGAGATCTTTTCCA
The DNA here is from genome assembly GCF_027358695.1 of Spea bombifrons. NCBI lineage: Eukaryota > Metazoa > Chordata > Amphibia > Anura > Pelobatidae > Spea > Spea bombifrons. The sequence continues at coordinate 35,106,339 of NC_071092.1, read as the reverse complement.
GCCAGCCCAGTTATTACGATGACCAGATCATGCAAAACAGAGACAGACAGAGGGGAATTTGTGTGGAGTCGGAATATACAAGAACCGTCAAAGGTGATACCTGAAGAAAAAACAGAATTAGATAGACTCCAATGCTCATCAGGGAAGGAAAATGAATCAAATGCTCAGGTAGGGTTTTAAAGTTATAGCTATATTGTGTCACAAAAAGTCAGCATATGGGCTGCTATTGTATTCAACGTCTAGTTGCTGTTCACTCGATCCATGAGAATTTACACACATCCAGCACTGCTGGTATCTGACTGGTGTCGAGAGGTCATCATGAGGTAAGTGAACATGCAGCTACAGGCATCACATGGAATATGGAAAGTGAAGCAAACTTTGTTACTCCACTGATTTCTGAAAAATAGGCCTAAAATAGGCCTAACACTTTGTAGATTAAGGACTGTTTAAAATAAGTACTATTACTATAGATGAAGATATTCTTTGGTTATTGGAATTCTTCTCTTGGCCCCTCCTCTGAAAGCAGGAAGCAACATTCTAGTCGAAGTGCTGAGCTCCCTGGAGTAACAGCAGCCAATCAGTGTTATTGCTTTACTGGCATGCATGTCATTGGCTCTGGCGACTTTAGTTAGAGTGCCACTGAGCATTCCATACAGTGCCAGTAACGTATAGGGGTATGAAAAGCTCAAGTTGTCAAAAAACAAGACAGCATACGTAATGTACAGAAGACCCCGATTTAATGCATAAGCAAGGGGGATGCAAGAAGTGAAAGAAAAAGGTGAGATGAGTTTTCGACACCATACTCACACACACTCACTCATACATAAGCACACATCACAACACAATCATGGGGATAATTACTTGGGTATAGTGGTAGAATATGCCTGTCTGCAACACTCACGCAGCAATCAAAAGATTCACATCATAACAACCAATAATTATTAAAAAGAGGTAGATAACAAGATGAAGTACATTTACCAATATGAGAACAAATGTGTTTTCTAACTTAATTTAATTCCTTAATGTAATAATTTAGGATTGTTAATGGAACACTTTGCATACCTGTCTTAAAAGATTGTTAAATTATACAGAAAGTTTAATGTAGCATTTATTCAAAACACATGCCAATTAAACGCATGAAGGCAGATTAAGTTCCCTGTATTGAGACTGATTATAAAATGATGTATTAAATAATTGCACGATTACAATCTTCACTACTCTTTTGTAAATAAAAACAGTATATGTTAATTGCATAAGGATATAAAATGTAGATCTTATGTGATATAAGACATTATTGATTAGGTCAACTCATTGTCTGTAGTGATTAATATTGAACTGGAACAGACGCATTGGGTTGGATGGATATTGTGATACCAATGATAACACCTAAAGCCAGTTATATACCTTTTCATGAGCTGATTTCCCCTTATGTAGACTGTAATATTTTTATGTTCCTCGGGACTTATTCTTCTAGATTCCCCACCTGCTTTCTTTCTTTCTTATTAAAAAAGAACAAAAAACCTTCGAACCTTTACAACAATTTTACAGCATTTTTGCTTTCATTCTTCACTGTTTTCTTGTTTATCTATCAATTTTGAGTGTGTTATGGCAATGGAGAGAATTTCTAGTATTTATTTCCTTTAGAGTGGTAATTAATTTTAGAATTGATAAACTTGGCAAAACTGAGAAAAAGTGCATATTCTGTATTTCTATTATTTATTAGGATCCAATCTATTGGAAATGGGACGGGTTTGTTTGGATGTGTATTACTATAAATAGTTATAGTATATATAATTACCTGGAACAGAAATTAAATGTGCATATTTCTCTATCTTTTCATAGGATGTTGGGGGATTTCCTGCGTTTCATTCACACCCCTTAAAAACACCATTTCATAATTCTTCACATTCTTCAAGAGTTCAGACAACGACGGGTAACGTACGTTATTAGTTTAGGGAAATATATTCTTAATGTATGGTCCCTTTACGGTGCTTACTGCTTAAAGGAAACGTTTGCAATCATTGCTTTGGCGTATAAATTCACTTATGACCATTTCAACACAAATTTGCCTAAAACACAGTTAGATCCTGCAAATAGTTCTATGCATCACTTCAATGTAGCATTAGAACCTTCAATGTCATCTAAGACATTTATCCGAACTGCAAAAAATGTGCCAATGTATTTTTTGTTAGGAAAAAATATTTTCTATTAAAATTATTACTCTATATAACAAAACAATACAATTTACATATGCAAAAATAGTATTGCTTTTGGAAACCTAACATAGAACTTAGAACTTATTCTTTAAGCGAATGCTAAGCAAGTCAGATACACAAAAGCCAATGTACCAGTGTCAAATAATAAAATTGTATTACTAAATTTAATAAATTATTGCTGTATTTTTTTTACTACAGAAAAATCAGTCATTTCCAAGTCCTATCAGATCTTCTCAAAGCCAGAAAAGAGACATTTTTGAGACGGGAACAGATTCAGTGCCTCCAGAAAGTCAAGTAACTCTGAGATTAATGATGAATATTCTTAAAAATGGTCTCAAGCAGAACCGTGTAAATGTCATGCTTAGGCAAGCAAACTGGTAAGTCTTTCAGAAAATAGTTTTTGTGATTGTACTTGCCTGTACACAAAATTTCCAAATCACGTCACTTGTTAATCCAATAGCATTTCCTTTACTACAAATATAATAAATTATATGGCCAGGAAACTATACCATAATTGCTTGATTAT